>NC_135708.1:8191448-8550188 GCF_964276395.1 Gasterosteus aculeatus
TGTATCCATCTTAAATGGAAGTGCCCAACACTGCTGCTCAGCCCCCTCTGTAGTTATAGTTATAGTTACTTGCTTCAGTCTTTCCCCTTGTGTTCAGCTCAGCTCTATTCCCGTGCGTCCTCCACTTCCCAATCAAGTCTTGGACAGGAGAAGAGGGAGAGTATGTGCTGGAGCTTTGATCTGCCACATGGGACCTCTGAGTTGTATCAAAGCAGCTATTGGGAAAACCTGTGTCCCATCGGCACGGCATGACACCATTGCTGTTTACTAGATATGTCAGGGTACCCCCTTCCCCATTCTGCCCTCAAACCTGCTTTACCCACTTCAACTGTTTTATAAGTACTATACCTACTTACATAATACAAACCCTATCAATAATACAGGATTCACATAGGGTGTATTTAAATATGTATATGGGGGGGGCAGGCTATATTTAGCCACGTTTGGTATTATGCAATTGAAACCCTCTTGGGTAGGGACTGTATAATATTTCCAGAGATATTGCCCGGCTCCAGTCTTTTTTTCCCTCAAAATAGGATTGGTTGTGTATTTACACCAGTTCTAGGGTTAAGTGTGTGGTAACTGAGACAATACAGTTCTTATGTCCAAACACAAATTAGACTTCGTTCGGGTGACTTTTTCTGTTCCTCCGCTCTGTTAATCCCTTTTGGCCACCAGCCAGTGACAGAGCATCTTAAAATAGTAAAATTACATTGAATAAGCTATTTTTTCCCTCTTCTCTTTCATTCTATGAGATTATTAATCTGCATTTTCATGTCACTCCTCTGCCAGTGCTATCAGAGCATTCTGTTGGGAATGTGGGAATTCCTTAGGCATATGTTGTGGGATTTGTACATTCTAATTTTTTTCCACTCATCCAAATTTATTTTCTATGGCAGCTTTAGTTTTGATAAGGAACGGGCCTATCTTGGCACCCTAATAGGCAGTGCTACTTGGACCCAATTACGATAATTATGGTAACTCATTTTACATAAGATGCCCTCGAATTCAGCAAATTGGCATGGCTAGCCTCTCTTCCCCCATCTCTGGCCAGTGATGATCATGGATTTAAATGTCAAGGACGCTCAGTGGCCTCTGCCTTCAGGGGGTGTACGCACGTGCTCGCATCTTCTTTGCGTCGTCAGTCACTCCACAAATAGCATGAAACGATAAGACTATATTCAGACACCCATCGCTTCTTGTTGTAACCCATCAGGTCTGCCGTTAAAGATCCTCCCAGAGATGAAGCAGGAGCTTTACACTGGTTTAGAGAAATGCTGCTCATTTCCTCAGATTAACAGCAAAAGAAACATACAATACACAGACTGTTGAAACGTCCTCTAAATTGCTGATCTATCTTGGAGGACATTCGGGACTACCAGCCACAGTGTATCATTGTGTAATGTGTTCACTATGGTCCAATCCAATGGAAAATCCTAATTACCAGACGCTGCACTGCTATTCATGGACATCTGTCTCCATCTAGTGGGAATTCTTTTTTACATCTGTCCTGTTATTGGTTATTTGCCTCTTACCAATGGGACATAATTTCTTGGCATTTAATTACCCTGTACACTGTATCTGAGTGTTTTCATCCCTAGATTACTTTAATATTTTAAAGTGCTCATAACTGCTGTGAATATCACACAACACTGCTTTGGCATATCTCTAAATCAAATATGACAAAAAATGTGCAACTCATAGTCTGACCATGTCTCAATGTATTTATAGCTGTTCTGAAAAGGCAGAAGTAATTGCGTAAAGAATGGCAAAACACAAGCTTGAAGAGAAAGATTGTAACAAAAACCCAGCTCTGATGTGGAAAAGGTGTAGAGCAGGGGGCTTCAGACACTTTTCAACCATCCAACAATCACTTTAATTGAAGCATAACAATGCGTTTATTTGTGTGTTTCCTCCAAGGTTCTGTGATGGCACCAGAGGTCCTCAGTCGCAAGCCAAGGATGTGTCCTACTGGAGGAGGAGAGGCCAGGACTTCACTGTGCTGCTGGGCTACGCTGACCATAAGACCTATGGAGGAGGCAAGGAGGGTTACGGCAGGCCGGAGGGTGCTCAACAAGCAAGAGGCCAAGAGTTGTCTACAGAGGAGCGTCAGAGAGCAGCTCAGGAGAGGCAACGCTGGGCAGCCCAGGCCCAGGTGCAGGCTCAGACCCATGTCCAGGCTCAGGTCCGCTCTAGAGAGAGGGAAGCGGTTCTACATCACTGGAGAATGGCTAATGAGAGGAAGTGCCAGAGCTTGGGGACAGATGAGTGGCATCCCGCCATGAACTTTGGCCGCCAGCTGTCACAGTATGACGGTGGGCGTTGGGCACAGGAGCAACTCCAAGCCAGGACACCAGAGGGTATGGTAGTCCATCCCAGGGCCAAAGCCAAATCTCAGTCCCTCCCCAGGATGTTGCAGCCTGAAAGCCTGCAGTATGTGGACATAGACTCATCCCATCTGGAACTGTTCAGGCGGGTCAACGGTCACCCACCATCGCACCACGACCTTTATAGGCCACCCCGCTGGCTGGAGAATGGCAGGCCGGCTAGTGCCAACCAACTCTCAATGACACCAAAGCCTCGCTTCACACGACCCCCCAGACCTCCCTCTTATGAGATGCACCAGCAGATCAGGGGAAGCTGTGAGATGTTGTCCGGTAGAGAATCAGTTATTCTCCAGGCCAGGGACAGAACCCCACTCCCAATATCGAGGACAGTTGACCCTCAACTGGACTATTTTGCACAGGACTCTGGACCCCCAGGATACATTGCTCCTCCATCATATAAAAGAGTTCCTATTATGGGAGACGGGCGATGTGGATATGACGAAATTGCTGTTGACTACAGGTATTTGTCATCATTTTCTTTATCTCAAGTTTAAAAATAATCTCCCTGTTAACATATATTAGCTGTGCTATTTAATACCAAACCGATTTGGCTTTTGTACCAAGCACATAACATCTTGGTCCTCCCTGTGGGTATTATCCAACTATTGACCTTTTTTAGATTACTGTATGTAATGTGCAGAACTCTTCCCTAGTGCATACAAATGCAAAAACCGTCATCACTGATAGCTGTACGCATGTATAGCTAAGTGTCTTCAGAGAGACTGAGGCATCTGAAAAGCATTTATTGACTATCCATTAAATCCATTTGTTTTCGGATGTGGTGACAGTTCGTGTAGTGGGTGAGTCTGGAGCACGGTCGTCCTCCAATCAGAGGGTTGGCGGTTCGATCGCAGGCCTGGCTAACCCGCATGTCGATGTGTCCTTGGGCAAGACACTTAACCCCAGCGTTGCTCCTGTAGCTGCGACTACAGTGTGTGAATGTTAGTTACTGATGGGCAGGAGTCACTGTGTATGGTTCTCCTGTTATCAGTGTATGAATGCGTGTGAGTGTTAAAGCGCTTTGAGTGGTCGAAAGACTAGAAAAACGCTATACAAGTACAGTCCATTTACCATTAACATTTAGTGTCATGTTGAATGAATAATTAAAGCCTCCCTTCACTTTTCAAAATACATGAAACAAGAAACAAGATAAACATGGAAGCAATGAATACAAATTAACATGTTGGTGAGCCGCAACAGACAAGACTGTCAGGGGTGCGGGTGGAAGGCAGGACTCAAATGCAGACTTGCAGGAAAACAAAAGACTTTATTAGTCAACAGGCAAAAGCAAAGGCCAAGGGGCAAAAACGCACACAGGAACCGTGGCAAAAATACAGGCAGGGACCAAGAAACATCCAGGAAGATTGACAAGAAACATCCACGACGAAAGACAATGACGCGACAAGTGACACAAGAGACACACGGCTTAAATACACAAGGGAGGTGCAGGTGATTGGACACAGGTGGAAACTATTAGACGATCACAGGGGATGACATGACAAGGCAGGAAGTGAAGTTACCCGGGGACACAAGTGGCAGAAAATTACAAAATATAACAGGAAGTGAACCACACCGTGACACAAGACCTCTTGCTCAGGCTGACTTTCACTCCTTACAACCGATCCATTACCCTCATGCACATTTATACTTTGCCACATGAATAATTGCCATCAGATGCAAAAAAGGGCTGTACATGATTCCACTTTGTGCGCTCGTTTTCGCCACAACATTTATACATTTTCTTTTGTGAATTGCACCTTGGTAGGGCTGGCACTATATCACATTTTGGTTGTGCGATTATTGCACCAACATTTATTGCGATATGCGATATTATTGAAATTTTCCGACCATTTTATGCCACTGATAACATAATGACAATATAATAGCACGCTATTTCAAAGAACAAAGAACGTTTTATTCGTCAGAACAGTTAGACATAAGAATCTGAATGTGAAAAAATATATTCTATATGAATAAAACAGTAAGTGCAAGGGACACCGAGCGGGCGAAACATCGGGCTTGGTGCGATTCAGTCGTGTTCGAGAAAATGTGTCCAGTGGAAAGGCGGGCGCCGCAGCAGCCAGGGAGGTTTAACGCGGGGCTTCGCGCTGCACGGTGAGACGGTGCGGCCCGGTCCCGCTAACGCAGGACGGCGTTCCTCCCGCCCAAAGTGTCAGGGATGCGGGGAAGGCATGACTCACGCGCAGACTTTCAAAACAAAAAGACTTTAATAGTCAATATACCAAAAGCAAAAGGCCAAGGGGCAAAAAGGCACACAGGAACCAGGGAAAAAAGGCAGGCAGAAACTAGAAACATCTAGGACATTCGACAATGACGCGACAAGTGACAGACACACACGGCTTAAATACAATAGGGAGGTGCAGGTGATTGGACACAGGTGGAAACAATCGGACAAGGCAGGAAGTGAAGTTACCCAGGGAGACAATAAGCAGAAACTATAAAATAAGACAGGAAATAAACCCAAACAGGCAGGGCTAAATAAACCACACCGGGACAGTACCCCCCCCTCAAGGGCCGAATTCCAGACGGCTCAAACTGGCAGAGAGCGGACAAGAGGCGGGAGGGAGGGAAACCAGAGACGTTGGTCGGACCGCCCGGGAAACTCTGGTGGGCGGCCCGGCGGGCGGCCAGACGACCGGGGAGCTTCCGGGGGCCGGCAGACGGTCAGCAGCCGACTGCAGGGCCCTGAAAGTCTCCGGCATAGCTTGCTGGGAGACACGGAACACCTCCGGAATGGCCGGCTCGGGGACACGGAACACCTCCGGAATGGCCGGCTCGGGGACATGAAACACCTCCGGAATGGCCGACTAGGGGACACGGAACACCTCCGGAGTCGAGGGGCCGGTAGTGGCGGGGTCGGGGCTGCGCGCTGCTGCCCAGCGGGAACGGAAGGTCGCTGCGGACCAGTGGGGACGGGTGGTCGCTGCGGCCCAGCGGGGACGGGTGGTCGCTGATTTCTCTTGCCAGGGCTCCTTTTCCTGGGGTTGAGGAGGTCCCGGAGCTCAAGGCAGGCGAGCTGATAGCTCCTGGGACCGAATACAAAGTCTGTTTTACGCTGAGTCCCTTTGCGGTGGCTTCATTCTGTCAGGGATGCGGGGAAGGCAGGACTCACACGCAGACTTTCAAAACAAAAATACTTTAATAGTCAATATACTAGTGTTGTTACCTCTCACCCTCCTGCTTCGAAGCTTGTGTCGAAATATGAACCAGTGCAAGGCAAAGTAAATGTATCGGTGCTGTTCGTTCGCTGCTGATCACGTGATTAGTCAGGTCTGAAGCTTCGTTCTGGCGCACAGTCACGTGACCGCTTCAATTTGATTCAATGGGATCGAAACAGGGTTCGGGCTTGTCAAAGTCAGTCTTGTTGCGAGTAGTAGTAGAAAATAGCAAATTTACAATGGAACCTGTGGCAAAGAGAGGTCGCTCCGAGATGTGGGAGCACTTCAATTTGATTTCCTCTAACAAGGTTGGCAATAGGCAGGCCAAGTCTGTAATTTGTATTGTGGAATTATGGATGTTTATTTTTATTGTGGAGACCACCAGATATTTGGCTGAGCCAAACATTCCACGGAGTGAAGAACCGCTAAAATATTGGGTCAAACACAAACATGTGTACCCACATCTATTTGAATTAGCACGTAATCATTTGAGCATTCCTGCCTCATCCGTGCCGTGTGAGCGCGTTTTTTCTAAGGCGGGCGAAATAGTATACTGTGGAGAAATTTGTTTCTCAATAAAAATCTATAATAATTTCATGCCCCATCCCATGTGTCCACAAGCACCTCAATATCCTGTCATAACAAACCTGTCCAAAAGCACAATCCCTGCCCCACTGACCTTTCCTCTGTAAATCACTTCCCACATTCCAGATTCAAACAATTCACATAAGTCCCTATGACTGCCATGAACTGCACATGCAGTAGGAAGCACTTGCTGGTATTTTAAATTATATTGCTTACATATAACTCGATAGAGTTTGCGATGCATTGAATGAATGAACCTTTTTCCGATACAATTGGCTGGAAAGCTTCACTGGTTCAGAGAGCTTCACTTTGCCATCACTACAATACAGTGATCCCTCGCCACTTCGCGGTTCACTTATCGCGGATTCGCTATTTCGCGGATTTTCATATTGCTTTTTTTTTTTTTTTGGTGCATTGTGCTCTGCATTCTGATTCGCTAAAAACTCACTCCCGAGCCGTTCATTACAGTTCTCCAACGTAATCGATGGTGGCATGTCGGTGTACAAGGATCTTTTTGCAAAGAAGAAAAAAGAGCGACAACAGCTGCCTATCACTATGTTCTTCTCCCGAACAAACACACCTGCACCGCGGGCTTCAGAAGAAGAGAACACTGCAGAGCGCAGTCAGGATGCAGCGGCCCAGTCTGAAGAGCAGTGAAACGGCCTACACGCGAGTCACTGTATTTGTATACATGTAATAGTTGCTAATTGTAAAAAAAAAAAAAGTTTTCTATTTCGCGGATTTCACTTATCGCGGGTCATTTTCGGAACGTAACCCCCGCGATAAACGAGGGATTACTGTATACCAAAAGCAAAAGGGCAAAAACGCACAAAGGAACCAGGGAAAAAGGGCAGGCAGAAACTAGAGACATCCAGGACATTCGACAATGATGCAAGTGACAAGAGACACACACGGCTTAAATACACTAGGGAGGTGCAGGTGATTGGACACAGGTGGAAACAATCAGACAATCCTAGGGGATGACAGGACAAGGCAGGAAGTGAAGTTACCCAGGGAGACAAGAAGCAGAAACTACAAAATAAGACAGGGAATAAACCACACGGTGACACAAAGAGGCAAACAAGCAGTCCGGAGGAACCGACAGTAGGTCAGGTTGAAAGACTGGGAAGATGGTTGTTGTTTTAGGTGAAATTTTAGCTTAGTTAGCTTAGTTGGGTTCCCTGCTTCTCTTCACGTGTCGGTGTCCGCTCTGTGTTCTGTATCCCGCTGTCCACAAGGAAAAGGGAGGCAACTTAAATGTTGGTGATGTTCATTTATATGTAAAATGAATATCGCAGCAGCAAAAATTATTGCATGCGATTTCAGAGAGTGTGCGATATGTCATTTTATCGCATATTGGCAAAGGTGTAACAACTTCATGAGGACCAGGGATCTAAACACAACACTTTGTTGTCTTTGTCTGTTTACTTGCAATGCTTTTGAAACTTCATGGTCCTTTATTGTTTCCACTGTCTCAACAAAAGAGACCTTAACGTCCTACAATCGGTGCAATACATTATTTTCTTGGCTGCATCATAAAGCAGCCATTTTAAACTGGACCCCTACTTTTCATTCAACAGTATTTTCTTTCTCTTTGTCTCTTTGTTTATTTTTTGGTTTCATGACCAGTTCTTCTCTCTTGTGTCCTGCGGGTTTTCCTCCACCTGCTCTGTGCCGCCACATCCTTCACCTGCACTGCGCACTTCTATTAAAAGCCTCCACCTGTCACGTGTGTGGCGCCTTTATGTTGCTTAGTAACGAGCGTACGGTGGCCGAGACGGTTTAACACCGTCTTCTCACGATGTGCGTGGGAACTATAGTTGAAGTGTGTGAGGCTTCAGAACCTGCAATGAGTTTATTACGTTAGACGCGTTTGTGACGGACCGTCTCATCCACCGAGGAAACGCTGCCTGCCGTCGCCAGAGAACAGAGCAGAAATGTCCGACAGTCTGTTAAACGGGTCTTCATGTTTCTGTGAAGCAGCGCGGCTTCAGCCTGCTAACAGTCAGCTAAACCGAGACAGCTGAGCTAAACTAACAAAGCCACATTCAAACTCGCCGAAGCGTGCGTGCGGATTTAGGGGGAAAAAGTATTGTGACTTCGTCAACCACCAACATGTTCGTCTCGTCTAATTAATGAAAGTTAGAATAGATTTAGTCATAGTTTTTATTTTTTATCCATTCATGAATATTCCCAAGTGTGTACGGTCAGACGTCTTCAAGCGTCTGTAATGATCTGCAATGTAAACATGGGACTAAAATAAATCTTTATTTCAATTTAAGAAAGAGCTGTGAAAAGCATAGATTGTTCACATATACCAAACATACCAGCAGCCATTTTTAAACCTTCAGTCTTCACACTTGCTATTTCCTTTTGGCTTGTTTGGATTTATTGTTGCTAATAAACTTAAACTGTGTTGTTTTTACTTTTAGATACAGAGGTGATTTGTACCAGCAGATACATGTGGCTCCAGATGGATCTCACTGGTTCAGACATCCAGCTGGTTCCTGGCCCGATCCCCAGAGAGAAAGGAGCATGAAGCAGCTTTACCCGGTGTACACTACCCAGGAGCGCCCAGGTGGAGGGATTCAATACATCCCCTTTGATGACCCCCGTATCCGCCATATTTCCTCAGCCTTGGCAGGCAACTCTCTGACGGACGCTGACAAGATCCGGCACATCCGTAATGAGCTTCCCAGTGTCACAGTGTCGAAGCCTGCATCCAGTGACAGTGCCTTTTTGCCCCCACCATTGGGGCCTTTCATCGCTGCCAAATTGGCCGATGATACTAACCAGACGTCTTCTAGCGACTTCGACAATGACAATACCAGGTGGCACAGTGATTTGCACAAGGCTGTCGATAACTTCCCAGCAACTGACCAAAATTGCAACAGATATCCCAAAAAACAACGTCCCTCTTCATCTCCCTCTTCGGCCTTCCAAGCCCCATTATCAATAAGTTGTTCTCGTCAGGGGTCCAACTCAGATAAAGTCTTTGCAGAAACCATCACCCAAGTGAAGAAAATTGTCCCAGATTCAGGGCCAGAGAACACTAAAAGAAGAGTGAGTGAGACCATATTCTGCCTTGTATCTGTCCCTGTTCACACACCAATCAACATCAGCAAAGACGTAGCAGCAGATCAGAACAACAATGAGACAATACCAAGTCTGACCGTCACCAACACAGACACTTTTGCTGTAGGCCTCAAAGAGAGCCACAACGTGCGGAGCAAGTCGGTGAATGAGATGCCCATAAAACCCCATTACTCAAATTTGTACACCAGCAACACATCCTCAATGAGGAACTACAAGAGGGCTCCTCTAAGGAAGGAGATAATCGATGCCTGGGCACTTCAAGCAAGGCAAGATAAAGAGTTGCGCTATGCCGGGTCTTGGCCTGGAAACCAGTACCGTAATCAGGAAACCCAGACGGGCTCACCTTCAACAGAGGTGAAAAGTCCAGAATCCCAGAGTCCTCCTTGGGGACAAGAGCCTGTTCAATCTCTCTCAGAAGCAAACATAGATAGTGTTGTTGGGCCAGCAAAAAGCTCTTCCTATGGTTACCCCATGGCAGGCCAGAAAAACCTTCATCCCTCCAGCAACAGCGCATTCTCCCGTCTCAGCCTCGAAACCAGCCAACAAGACTACTGGGAAGAAAATGCCTGGAATCAAGCAGAGCAACCATCGTGTCCCAGGAAGAGTAACTCCAATCCTGCTGAAACTGCTGAGCAAGTGACCTTTGGTCAATTTCTTTTAAAGCCAGTGAACCGCCGACCCTGTGATGCTATTGGTGAACTAGAGACCATCAATAAGGAGATGGAAGACACAATCAGCAAAAGACCCAATGTGGGTCAGTGCATAGACGATTTACATGTGGCAAAGAAGAGATCAGACCGGTTTCAGTCAGCAGCTCATTTCACTGCTAGTCTAAAACCATGCAGGGAAGCAATCAGTCGTCCACCAATGCACATAGAAAACCCTAACACTTTAAAAGTCAAATCCACGTCCTTAGCTTCTACCTCTGATTTAGGCTCAATGGACATTAAGAGTGCTTTCTCCAAACCACAGGCCAACAACATACCTTCAACAAATGACTTATTCGTTATTTCCAACTCAGTCTGTGGTCTCCTGCCTTCACTAACTCTACAGAATGAGCCAAATAGGCTCTATAGGCAGGACATTCCAGTCCCTCAGGAGTCTCTTCTGAAGGATGTGGGGTTAACTGTCTACACAGAGACTCCTGGTGGCCCTGGAGAACCAATGCAGCGGTCTCTCTCAGTCCCATCTCCACTTGATCATAAGGAGTGTAGTGAGTCAGTGCAGCAATCATGGGAGAGCAGGACAACACTTGTTAAAAATAGTGGTAGCCCCGAGCATAATTCAAATAAAGAATTTCAAGCTGAGGCAGAAACTGAGAGAATGCTTAAATCAAACAATTTTCCACCATTCAGGGGTGAGGTGAATTTAACCATTTGTAGAACTAGGAGTGAAAGCAGCAGATCACCTCAGAAAGAGGGATCATCACATATCACCAGGCTGACCAGGGAGGTTTCTTTTGTGTTACAGGGGGATGATGGCAATGGGAGATATGCCATCTCTGAGCCTCTAATTTACAAGAAAGACTCTACTATGGCAGATAAGCACCTGGCGAACTTACTGATTCGGGAGAAAGCCAGTTCTTTACCGACAGAGGACCTCAGCAACCTGTATGAGGTCAAATATGCAAAAGGTATCCCTGAAAATGAGTCAATCGAGCAGAGGGCTGCCAGAATCCTGGGTATAGCTGTTCCAGTGGATTCATTGGGTGTGGCTGAAAACCAAGATGATATGGATACCTATGTAGTTGAGAAACTACACAGCAAAGGCGAAGAGACACAGCCGGTGATAGAAGAGTGTGAGCAAGTCGAAGCTGAATCCTCAATTGTTTTCGGAGCACAGACAGAGAAGGGGACAGAATCAGTAGACCACGTGAAAGGAGATAGACAAAAGCACAACACCAACCACAGCAATGGTGAAGGCACTGAGATTCAGTCTCTTGGGGTGGTCGCCGACCTGCCCGAGGTTCCACCTCATACGCTTCCCCTATCCCTGCCCATCGCACCTGATGACAAGTTAGCACTAAGTCTGTGCAGTGTGCAGAGGAGGGGGCGAGGTGGAGCATGCAAACTAATCGAATCCTTGCAAGATATGCTAACCTCTTCTGCTGTTTCATTGGCTACATCTCTGGGCAAGTCAATCCCAGACAGAATAGCCCGTCTGAAAGAGCTGGATTCAGTGTCTCGAATAAGACGCCTCAGCCTCAAAGGTTCAGACTTCAGAGGAGAAGTTGATTCCGAGGAGAGGGATGGTGACAGACAGGAGGGTGAACCTCAGGAAGTCACAAGGGAGGAAGTTCTCGAGCAACGGTTTGAGGAAAATGATAAAAAAACAGAAGAACGAAGGAAGGGGGAGGAGAACCCAGTTGAGCATGAGACTGCACATGAAACACATGACAAGTTGGGAGATCCTAAAGATGATTGTAAATCTAAAGGAGAGGCGAATGAAGCAATATGTGAGGAAGAGCAAAGAGGAGAAGAGAGGGCGGAAGAGATTAAAGTTGAGATTGCACTAAAAGCTGGAAATGAAGAGAGTAATAAAGTAGACGTTGAATTAAAAACAGCAGAGTCAAACAGTGAAGTTGAGCCTAAAACTGTAGAGCACGACAAAGTAAGGTCTTTGGAGACAGTGAGAGATGGACAGAATACATCAGAGGTCAGTAAGGCAACCGAAGATGCTGTGGCACAGAAATTGCCCAAACCAAAGCAGCGCACCAAGCTGCAGAAACCTGCTCTTTTTCCTAAACCTCGCAGTGTTCCCAAGAGAGAAATAACACTGCCTCTCAGCTACAGCACCGGGACCTGTGGGCCCTCGAACAAGGGGGATGAGGAGATCCTCTCTGTATCAGGTGAGTACGAATGAACTAAAAGATTAACCATTTGTTCTTTTATTTTGCCTTCAAAGAGAAGCAGAATCATTAGTATAATGTATGGGTGTTAGCAGTGTAAACATGGGAATTCTAGAGGTAGATTATTCTGTACACACACCACCTTTAGCATGTCTGTCAGTCCATCCAGAATATCCGTTAAACAATACATTTGTGAGTTGAAAAGTTGCCTCAAATATTTTTCATGTGCACTCGGTTATGGTGCACATTAGGTGTGAAAACCAAGTATACAGAAGTGGTTCGAAAGTGAGTAGTAGTCAGCCAGTTGAGCAAAAAGTGCATTCTTGAGTTCTAACAAGTTAAATGTCAAAAGGTACCTCTAATATCCCATTTTCTAAAGGCCAATGATATCGCTTTGACTTGTTTTGATTGTGTTTTCTTACCTTTTCTTTCTTCTCTTTTCTATTCAGAATCCTACGACCCCAGTCAAGTTGAAAGAGTGTAACCTCTTACACTGCCTTTGGCGCTGTGGAAATCTGTCTTTATCAAGTTAACAGCTTTTTCTAACAACAAAGGCTTTCATCTCACCTTGTGGCTTAGTCAGCCGTCATCACTTCAATATTGTTACGCATCACTTTTCAAATACTGTCCTGGTGTTGCGAGAGCATTTCTACAGCAAAATAATAGCACCGCCGGTGCCAATTGTCCTGGGCTTTTCAACCTTTCAACTTTCCACCAAGTTGACTTCCTGCATTTGAAATTGCGTCACCTTCGCTTCGCTTTTGGAAAAATGCATGTCATTATTCCCATTTGCACTTGGTCTCCTTCTCGAGCCCGGGTAATGAAAATGAATGTAAAAGTGCTTCTGCTCAGAAAATGTAAGAGGATAAATCAAAACAAGAAGAGAACAGTATTGCATTACAATCAGTATTAATCTACACCAAATGTAAATAAGACAGAGTTATTAGATTTTAATAAGAATATAATAATCAATTTAAGTAATTTAATTGCTGAAAAAATTGTATATTTTCTTATCCATGTCAAGAAAAGACTAGGTTTATTTTTAAGTGTAGTCTTTGGGTGTATTATTACTAATTAAAGCCCCTATTCATTATTATAATATTTCTGTTATAGAGAATGTACTCAAAGAGCATTGCAATGAGAAACACTGTGGTCCTTGAATGGTTTTATATAAGAGCAATATAGTGGTCGTACACGGGACATTTGTGACATGATTTGTGTAACAAGTAGCTGATCTCATTTAAATTAGATTAGATTAGATTAGATTACACTCATCCCGTTCTTCGCACTGCCAGTCTCCGCATCAGTAGTGGAAATTGTGCATTTAAGTGTCAATCGTTCGTCCTTAACACTGTTGAAGAACAAAAAAATATATTTTGTGGCCTCAGCAGAAGTCTATACTTAGCCGTGGAGTTTTGATTTGTTCACAATGATTTCAGATGTGATTTTTTGTGTGTGCAGGAAACAATAGATGTAGCTATATTGATTGCAGTGTGCCTTGTACACACTGTTTCAGTGGAGAACTTTATCTGTGTGTCATACGTCGTTTAAACTAGACTGCGGGGATTTGTGTTACCTTGAAGAAAACATTTAAAGTTGTTTTGGCAATAATAACAATGGTATTATTAGCGTCTAGCCGAAGAAGCAAAATATGAATGCTTTACAGAACATTTCTGTTGGAATACTAGTGAGAGTATCAGTTCCAATACTTTATCAGTGCTTTTGTGTGTTGTGGGCATAACGGGCCATTTGTTTTACACTCGCCTCACTTACGGGGTAGCAATACAAGAAATCTAAAAACATACCAAACCAAACATTACGCTATGCATTGGACATCTACATTTACTGGGTGTAATACCAAAACTCAAAGGTAAAACTGTAACTTCTGGATCTGCTTGTTTGACCCTGTCACGCTGATCCAGTATTTGTTGTTGGATCTGGTTGTAGACGTGCGTAGCAGTAGCTCTACTGGAGTTTAATCTGTGTGCAAGGTTTTTGTCTTTGTCCTGTTGCCAAGCCAGTACCCTGTGTACTCTGTGTTCCAGGTAATGTGTTACGACCGTTCTCGTACTTTTTTTTGTACTGCAAGTTCTTTGTACCATGATATAGACTATTGGTGCATATCTTGCTTTGATATCTTCTATTTTCATACTGAAGTATGTACAGCTTCTTTTGTATGCGCGTTGCATCTTTTTTTCTTTTTCTTATGTGCATGCAAAGAATTCAAATGCATTAGAAATCAGAGAGAAGGTGTTATTAGCATATAATTGCATTTGGTACTATGTAGACTCTAATAAACAACTGTTATATTTCATATAATGTATATTTTATTTTCAAAAGGTTATGCTACATATTTAAAACAGAACATGGTATTTTTAGATTATTGTAAAAAGGGAAATGTTTTTGGAGGCACAATATTTGTCTATATTTTAACTGATCATTGGCAGTGACAATGATCAGAAATAGGGACATGTTTGTGCTATTGTACAGTACTGCAGACTATTCATAAATAAAAGTCTGCATGATGCATTTTGTCTCTGATTTTGTTACATTAATACATTTATATTATCGTATGCAACAAGAAACTTTCAACAGTCATGTTTTGTAATAATGAACAAAGGTGATGTAGTAACAATGAATGTCAGAAAAAACCCTAATCACATTTTTTGCCACTATTACTAATTTCCAATCATGAATCGTTCATATTTGCATAGAGAGATCCCTTCATAGTTGTATTATACTAAAAGGATCCACCCTTCCTAAAAAACATTTCAACCTCTCTGAAGTCAGTGAAAGCCAAATTCTATATATATAGTGATTCGTAATCTGTGTATGTGTGTATAAGTATCTACGTATGTGTATATATGTACGCTAATAGTATATCTATGTTTATCGGTGTTCATATGTGTGTATGGGTATGTCTATAGGAATGTGTATACACATAGATATGGACATATGCATATGTTCATAGACAGAACAATCTCCGTGAACACTTATTAACCTTTTGCATAGGTAAAATAGTTTAACTTATAGTATAATTATTAGAATGACCTTTATTTTAGCTTGTTAAATTACTATATTTTAACATCCATAGAAGATGAGAGATACATGAGCTTGAAACATGAGTTCTTTTCACGGAGAAGAAAAACAGCTAGTACAGTCTTAACACATCTTCAATTTCTCTCAATATCAGTAAGCTTTTGTGTAAAGTTTAAATCATCCACTCAATATTTTACTTTATTTATTGGAATCATATTTGTGTAAGAAAACGATTTAAATAAGTGACATATCTGGCAAAATGGTTTTAAATAGGGCTGTAAATAGATTTTTAAAAAATTAAATAATTGCACATTTTGAAATTCATCAATCTCGATAAATGGCGATGTTGTAGTTGTTTTTACAATGTTGTTTTTAATGAATGTTTGTTTTTCTTCTAGAGACTAAATCTTAAAAGTAATGAGTAATCACTTTAGAAAACATGTATTTTAGACACTGTTGTTTTATTGTTAATGTTATTTAAAAACAAAACTACACACATTTGATCATCTTGGAGGTACAATTCCAACAGGTGGAACATGTTGAACTAGTGACTCTTCCTGCTGTCCTCGTGCTCTCTCCATCATTTAACAGCTGCGTTTGAAGTGCCAACAATCTTACAATCCCACATTTAGCTAGGAGGCTATGGAATCCCACAGCGGTTTACTTTTGGCCAGAGATCCCCTAGAGCAGTCTGTCTTAAGCTCCACAGACACCAATACAAATCTGGTGAAAGAAGGTACACGTTTTTGAAAACTTGCAATAGAGCCGTAATTACGAAAAGCAGAGACGTATACATGATGTCAAAGTAGAGGCTTGGGTCTCAACATAATTAATTAATTATTTTTTGGATTACAACAACTTGTTTCAATTCATTTTATTTTGTACAGCTCAAAATCGCAAATTACAAATTTGCCTCAAAGGTCTTTACAGTCTGTACACGTGCGACATCCTCTGTCCCGACACAAAGATTTGATATTCTGAGCGGTCATCTTATCTCAGCTGACATGTCATACATAACTTGTACAATTGTACAAACCATACAGACGTAGTCTTGCTGTGTTGTCTAAACCCCCTTCTGATCATGACTTGACAGTTTTTCCAACATTTAGTAAGCTGTAAAGATGTCATGGTACAATTTTCCATTCAAAAAAGTGTCCTCGTACACCAATTTCTTTTACCAGAGTTATGGCGTGGCATTGTATGAAAAACCTTTTTTTTGTACAAGTTGTAAGGTCACGGGCTGTCCTTAAGGTATCATACTTCTTCCCCTTCCTTCTTCTGTGGTGTGTAACGGCGGCTTGCATCCTTTTTGTTACATTACATAATATTACATGTCATTTAGCTGACACTTTTATCCAAAGCGACAATAAGTGCATTCAACCATAGGGATACAAACTCAGAAGAGCAAGAAACAAGAAAGTGCAATTTCATCAAGTAAGTCAATTTACAATTTGCTATAGATAAGTGCTACAATTTGTTAGTCGGAGCAAGGACAGCAAAGAGTCGTGATCTAGTCGAGTGTTTTGCTCACAGTGAGGGAGGAACAAGCAGTTTTGCAGATGCAGATCGGAGAGTGCGGGTTGGGATGTAGGGTTTGACCATGTCCTGGATGTAAGCTGGACCCGATCCATTCACAGCATAGTAGTGAGCACCAATGTATTGAACTGGATGCGGGCAGCCACTGGTAGCCAGTGAAGACAGCAGAGGAGTGGAGTAGTGTGGTTGTTGCATTACCGCCATCTTCTGGTTTCCAACTATTATACTTTCCCCATTCAATTCAATTCATTTTATTTTGTATGGCTCTACTTTTCATTCTGTACACAGCCGTGTTGTTCGCAAAAAGGGTGTAGAGCACCTTCTTCCCAGCTTACTAGACCCCCACTCTAGTACACGGTTTAGCCCTCTTCCTTTCATCCCTTGTGTTTCCATTTCTTCCAGCATGGCTTTCCTTTCTGAGTTGTATCTAGTACAGGCAGTGATAACATGTTGTACAGTTTTTGATGTCTGGCAGTGTTCACAGAGGCCGGTTGGATGCTTCCTGGTCAAGTGTGTCAAATGTGCTGCGTAGATTGCTATGATTTATTCTTAATCTTGACATTGTAATTTCTTTTCACCGGTTTCCTCCCCTGAATTTTACATTGCTTAGTTTACTCTGAATCAAATGCAAGTGCCCCCCCTCGTCTCTTGGTCCCATTGTTGTTCCCATATCTATTTGTACTCTGTTTTCCTTTGGTGCTTGTTTGACCTTTCCATTTCCTCGGATACATGGGCCGGTATCCATAAAAAAATAATTTCATGGCCTCGTCATACTGCTCTTGAGACATGTCCATCATTTTAAGCAGCAGATCTTGTCGAGTATTGGACATACGCCCTTATGAAATAAGTCTCTGGAAATGAAAAACGGCATTATGAAATAAAAGTCTCTGGAAATGTAAAACGGCATTATGAAATAAAAGACTCTGGATGACGAGTAAACCGCAGCGCTGCTGCAGGCTCGTTACGTTACTCACGTCAAAACGGGACAACGTGGTGCTCCCGTGCCATGTTACGTCGACTTTCCATATTTTGCCATTGACACACTTTCAGGGCTCTCACATGTCACCAATGAGCGTGACAGTCACTCATTTCGGTCTTTAGTAACGCACTCTCGCCACACATCCAATTTCTTACGCTAAAAAGAAAATCTGACTTTGGTTCCTCTTCAACCTCCCCGTCGGCCGTAGCGTCCACCCCTCTGCTTGCACACCTTGGACGACTAGTCGAACAGACGTCTCTGCCTGCGGCATGTGACTCACAACACCTGCCGGCTCTGCTGGCTGCTCTTTCCTCTACGTCGGCTCGGCGCTTTTATTTATTTTACATAACTATTTATTTATTTTACTTAACTCATTGAGTGAACTAATAATCGCGTGACACAACGAATCGATAATGAACTTAGTTGCCAAAGCTTTTTTTTCTTGAATTTTATCGATTTCATCGATTCATTGTTGCAACCCTACTTAATACATATTGTTCAGATTAATAGTACATTGCTTTTCCTATTTAAACAACACAGTTGTGTGCAACCGGTTAACATAACTTAGTTAAGTAAATCCAACAATTATTTTCTCAGAGTGCATCTACCCCTTCCTTCCCCCTTTCCTGTCAAGTAACGTCTCTCTTCAACGACAGCAATCAGCCAGAATTTAGCCAACAAGTGATATATGCATTGATATATTGCTCTAGTGTTTAGAAACAATAATATCATTCCCTTTTTATTTATAAATTCCACATTTATGAACTTAAAAAAGTAGAAATAAAATGGTATAAAATGATCTGTTTCAAGTAACAATCCTGCACAAGTACTAGCAGGCTAGCAAAAGTAGAAGGATTAAATGTGCAGAATAAAATATATGTATTATATTAATTGCTTATCATTATTGATTGGTGTTGATAATGTTGCAGCCGGTGAAGGTAAAGCTAGAAGTTTAATCTATAATAGTAATAATCATAATTGAATATCCCTGTGTTCATTAAAGCGGTAGCAAGTACTGTAGATTGAAATTGTAAATTGAGCACGCCATTTTTCTTGCATTATGTTATTTCTCTTGTTGTCCATTGTCCCACTGTTATTTACCAACCGCCATGTCAAATTCTTTGTATGTCTAACATATTTTGGCAATAAATGTTGCTGATTCCTTATTCCTGAAGTAGCATGAAGTAGAAATAGTCAAGAACAAGGCCTCAAAATTGGAGTACATGAAAATGCAGTAAATGCAAAGTAAATATACCTAAATAGATCCACAAACTAGATGGATGGAAACTGTTCAGTCTGTACTGAAAAAAGTTTTTAGTAGCTTCACTTGTTTTTAGAGTTTATTATTGAGAGTTTAAGTTAAGTCAAGAGTGTGTTTCTCCAGCAGATGGTGGTGTTGACCTATGACATTCACTGAAGCTATGTGAATATCATTACATTACATGTCTTTTAGCTGACGCTTTTATCCAAAGCAACTTAGATAAAAAAGATAGCATTTTTATCTTATTATTTTATCATGTTTTTTTTAACATTTTGCCCAGGGAGCAATTTGGGGTTGGGTGTCTTGCTTAGGGACACTTTATTATGGGACCCGGCGCACCCTCTCTACTCCATGCGCCACCAAGCGTATGTGTGTGTTTATACAGTGCAGGTGTAAAAGCATTCAAACCTAGATTGAGTTCGAAAATCAAACTCCACTTGCTCAGGGACACTTCGACATGGGCCCTGGAGCAGCCGGGATTCGAACCGCCAACCCTGCAGTTCCCGGCGCACCCTCTCTACATGCACCACTATTGTCCCAAAATGGGCAGTGAGCCGTTTAAAATCTTTCATCATGATAATTTACATTCATATTTAACAATTGTTTTGTTTTTAATTTATTGATTAGTGAAGTAAACCCATTATATTGAGGATGAGTTTGATCTCAGGAAAAAGCTGGTGTGACTGGCAGCTGATCTCCGACATCAACCATTACTGGACCATTAGTCAATTTTTAAACAACTCCCCACCACCTTGTCTGAGAGAAATGAGCATCCAGACCTAGACGGACCCTTGACCTCACAGCAAGCTGGCGCCTTTCATTCTCCTCAGGAGGCAAACGTTTACGTGAGGCGGAGAACCAAACCATTATGGAGCCAACATTGTTCTCAAGGCAGCCCGCTGCTGTCAATCAAAGCCATTGCTCCTCCTCCTCCTTGCCCCTCTGCCATAGGCCACCACCATGTAACCTCACACAGGCCAAGCATGACTTCGAAAGGTCGTTGCTCTTGGCCATTTCACACTGTGCTTTTTCAGCCAACATAGTGCTGAATGCATTTTACTCTGAACTAGCTGTGGCTTACTGGCTCCAGCTATTTGGATATGATATACATACCATACATACCAGAGAGTTTTTTGTCTGGCTCATACTTTGGTTAGTACACTCAATTTCAGTGTAAATTAACGGTAAATTACTGGCAAAAGTGATTTACAGTATATTGCGCTTAAAATACGTAAACGTACACTCTAACGTTGCCGTAAATTAACGGTAAATAACTGGCATTAAAGACCTTAGTAACTTACTGTTTTTTGGTTATTTTTAAAATATGTTAGCGTAAGATAACTGCTTTTCTGTGGTAATTTACCGGTATATGCCAGAAATTACAGTTTATTTACAAAAGTGTAATAGAGCGCAAATACTTTTACATTTAATTCCCCAGAAAATAGAAGAAAGATAAGAAAACAGATTTAATATAATACTGTTGCTAACCCTAACCCTGTAAACAGTAAAGCACTAAATTAGCACCCACTCCACAAACTCACACAAAACTAATATAGTAAAGAATGACAATACGTTGAAACACACTGGAATTGACTACAGCCACTGGCTGGCATCCTTGATCCTGTACTGACTTGAAAACAAACAAAATAAAACATTTAGAAACGCTGTCACTGGTAAATATTTAAATATGAAGCAGACTTCTGGAAGTAGAGAATGGTAAACAATGGTAAACAGTTTGTTTAGCTTGTTTTTATTAACTATTATTATTAACTTTATTAACTATTAATTAACGTATTAACGTAACTATCCGTGATAGCTAACCCTATGTAACTGGCAGTGAAATGTCCCTCCTGACCTACCCTAGGGGCGGGTGGACCCAACCCCTTCTTGCTTTCTGGTTGTCAATTAGTGTCCTCCACTATTTAAGCCACACCCAGTTGTCTTCTCTCTCTCTTGCATGAAGCATGCGCCAGCCTTCACACTACTCTGTTAATTGTACGTATGGTTTTGTGTTGCTTGGTTTTGTTTTACTTTACATGGTTTTGTGTTGATATTTGATCACCCTTTTTTTAATCAATAAAGCTTGCAGTGAGAAATTATATACATACTTATACATACTCTCACTAACTCCATCACTGTCACACCCTTGAAATTTGAACTGACCCAAGCAGAGTTGTGGCCTGTGGTCACATTTAGCTAATATCACAGAGCTCCGATTACTTAAGATTAGTAACGTTAACCTAACGTAACAAAACAGACAAACAAATCTGCAGTTTCTCTCGTTTGTACAACTATGCCTGAAGACATACTCAATAAAAACTTTTTGTAATGGGATCGCTCCAATCAGCCTTGAGGCATTAAGTGCATACGTAAAAAACTCTTCTTTTTTGGCAATGTTTGTATAAATCATCAATAAGCTTGTTTTACCCCACCAACCACCAAACATTAACTCACTCTCCTTTTTCATACTACGTCTCTTGCTGAGAGTGCATCACATGCAAATCAGCACAGACAACATTGCGTAAAAAATAAACAAAAAAGCAAGAAAGGCATTGTCAACACTTATGCTGGAATTACTTAATATTCGTACACTGTTTGGTGAAAGTTTCTCAAGTTTTGAAACTGGAGGAGTCCTCCCGCAAGAATCCATCTTTTGTCTCTCAAAAAGACACAGAACATACTGAACACAACTGTGGGTTTTCCATGGGATTGTGGCTCCTTTTATTCCAGCAGACATCCATGCTTGGGTGTGTTTGCATAGCAGAGAAGGTCTTTTATTGGTGTAAAAAGTTGTTGGACTTGAATGGAGGAGACTCTGTAATATCAAGTCAAACAGGTAGATAGATTTATGTCATTTGGCTGTGCTTTGAAGGACTTCTTCCTTCAAAAGTGCATTCAATGTATGGTCATCTGGACACACACACACACTTTTGTAGGGACTGCTTGCATTTGCATGTGTGTAATCCTAATCGTCCCACTTGGTTTTGTCTGTCGTGTTTGCTTTTCACTGACATACGGTGCCGCGGCCGTTTATTGGCACTTTAACTAGACACACAGGCCGTCAGGAATGTGTGTGGGAAAGCACAGCCCTGAGCTAACAGACTCTTCTTCAAGCGTCATCTCTGTTTACCTGCCATTGTCCACAGCTTCTGTGTGGAGATGCGAGAAAGGAATGCGTGGTGACAATAACAATAAGTGCCAATAAGTGTTTGGGCTGCGACGGCGCCAAATTGTTCCTTTTTCCATCGGAATTGGCTGCAGCCGGCGGCACTGACTCTGCTGTGGCGTTCTTTTGTAAAAACCTTTTCTAGATAGCAGAATTCGGTTTATCCAGCGAATATTTGGCCGATTTTTCACTGTCTCTCTCAAAGTTTTAAGAATATATTTAAAAACTGTCTTCTTTTACTCGCAAAACTCAAGTTTTAAAGTAACAGCAAAGGTAAGACAGGCATAACTGTAACATAACTGGTGTGAAATGCCTTACCGGTACACTGGGTGGAAAGGGTTTGCTTTTTGAAGAGGTAAGACACGAGACAGAGAGGGATGGGTAGTGTGAGGCGGCTTTTACTTGATCCAAACCATGAGGTCCTCATTTGTTCTGCAGCAAAGCAAACATTACAAGATGGTCACATCATTGCTGGTTTATTCTGTAGTTCCTCTCTGTTTCTTTGATGTGCCATCTTTTTATTATTTCAACAGTTGTAACCACACAACAGGAACGCCTTACTTCATTAGGAAGCTGGCATCTAATCCATGTTTTTTTTTTATTTGATGGAACTTTGGTTGACTCCTCACCCACCTGCATGTGTACGTTGTTAATTATTACATTCCATTTTTCATAAGTCTTCAGGCCCTCATAGAGAGAGGGAGAGAAGAACCCTGGTTTGACATGCGGCTCAGTGAGACCTCAGATATTCCCCGGCCCTTCCATCTCCTCTTTTCTCTCGCCTCACCAACACATCCCTCCTCCTTTAGGCGCTCACACAGTCAAAGCTTAGTTTCGGCTAACAGTGCGGCACATTCAGTGTGCCCCACTCCATCTTTATTGCTCTGGGGCTGTGACCCTTCTTATAATGCTGTACTCTGCCTTTTCCTTAGGCGCGAGGAGGGTCGTGACTGTCCTTTATTCACGCTCTTTGGAGACATGCATGCGCATGTGAGAAAACACAGAGGATTTGTCTCATTCATACATGCCAATCACGATCCCTGTGTCCCAGCTAAATAAATGGTGTGTGCTTTCCATGTGTAAGCTATTGTTGCACAGGTGTTTCGGTGTGGGGGCTCTTGTTGGGAAGGGGGAGATGGAAGGAAAGGAAGTTGAGGTGGTGTTCAACTGGGGTTGTTGTGAAAATGAGTGGGGACATCTCATGTACATCGGCGAAGTAAGCACAGTGAAAAAAAAGATAATACTATAAAAGGAAAGAAGAAGCAGACAGAATGTGGAAATGTGATGAGGACCCGCTGGGTTACAACGTGCGACGCGGAGATCGGCCGATCACCAGCAACGTCAAGATCGAACTTCCCCCCCCTTTTGCTGGTGAGGAAAAACAGTTTTCGCTGCTGGGCCAGACAGTATGAGGTGGCTTGCAGGTGACTATGATTAGAAGCATGAAAAGAAGCAAAAAAGGATGATGATGATGGCTGCCACGGTGCTTTGGTGCGCTTCGTTTTTTGTTGTTAATTATGTTTCCTGCTGCGATTCCCGGAGCTCTTTCACCAGAGATGAGCTCTTGAACATCCGTGGAACAACTCTAGCGGAGTTACTTTTAACTTTCCTGCTATCTTCTGTGGAATTACTGGACATTATAATCAAAGGTGCGCTCACCTTTTGTCACGCGGTGAGACGCCGTAGGAGAGGAAAACCGGCCGGCTCGCTGGTGAGACTCCACAAGCGTGGTTCTCGCAGTCCGCTGCCAGGCATCTTTCTCTCCAACGTGCGCTCACTGTGCAACAAACTGGACACAATTCAGCTGCTGGTGAGGAGAGACAGAGAATTTTATACATCCTCCGTTTTGTGCTTCACGGAGACGTGGCTCTGCGGATCGATACCGGACTCCGCGCTCCAGCTGGCGGGCTTCCAGCTGCTCCGAGCAGACCGCGACACGGAGCTCTCCGGCAAGACAAAGGGTAGAGGAATCTGCTTTTACTTCTACAACAGCTGGTGCAACGATGTAACGGTGATCCTAAAACACTGTTCTCCTGATCTGGAAACTTTCTTCATCAACTGCAAACCATTTTATTCCTCCCGTGAGTTCGCTTCATTAATCCTGGTCGGTGTTTACATGCCGCCGGCGGGCAACGTACATGAGGCACAGTGGACACTCGCCGACCAGATACGCGTGTGAGGCGGACCAACCCGGACTCTTTAGTTATTGTCCTCGGGGACTTTAACAAAGGAAATCTCACACACAAACTTCCTAAGTACAGACAGTTTATTAAATGCCCCACCAGAGAGGAGAACACTCTGGATCACTGTTACACCACAGTAAGCAGGGCTTATCACGCCGTCCCTCGTGCTGCACTGGGACACTCTGACCACGTCATGGTCCATCTGATTCCTGCATACAGGCAGAAACTAAAGCTCTGCAAACCTGTGGTGAAGGAAATCAAGAACTGGACCAATGAGGCGCTGGAGGATCTTCGGGCGTGCTTTGACTGTACAGACTGGGATGGTTTCAGGACTGCTACTAACAGTCTGGATGAGTTCACAGAGGCTGTAACTTCCTACATCGGCTTCTGTGAGGACAGCTGTGTACCATCATGCACCCGGGTGAGTTACAACAACGACAAACCCTGGTTCCCAGCGGAACTCCGAACACTACGCCTGCAGAGGGATCAGGCATTTAGGAGTGGGGACAAAGACTTGTACACAGAGTCAAAAAGTTTAGCAAGGCGGTGAGAGATGCTAAACGTCTGTACTCTGAGAAACTCCAACAACAGTTCTCAGCAAGTGACTCTGCTTCAGTTTGGAGAGGCCTCAAACACCTCACTAACTACAAGCCAAAAACCCCCCACTCCATAAATGACCTCCGCCTGGCAGACGAGCTGAATGAGTTCTACTGCAGATTCGAAAGACAATGTCCTGATCCCATCCCCCACAACTCCACCAACCTGCCCCAGTCCCCCTCCCCTCCTTCTCCGAGCCCATCAGGGGCTCACGCCTCTTCATCTATATCACCTTCCCCTCCCCCACCAGCAACAACCCTCTCTATTCTGGAGAGAGACGTTAACCGGCTCTTTAAAAGACAAAATCCCCGTAAGGCAGCTGGCCCGTACTCCGTTTCCCCTCACACCCTGAAGCATTGTGCTGACCAGCTGTCTCCGGTGTTCACTGACATCTTCAACACCTCCCTGGAGACATGCCACGTACCAGCCTGCTTCAAGGCCTCCACCATCATCTCTGTTCCCAAGAAGCCCAGGATCACAGGACTCAATGACTACAGGCCCGTCGCCCTGACCTCTGTAGTCATGAAGTCTTTTCAACGGCTAGTCCTGACCCACCTGAAGTCCCCCTCCTGGACCCCCTGCAGTTCGCCTACAGAGCCAAAAGGTCTGTGAACAATGCTGTCAACATGGCACTACATCCTCCAGCATCTGGACTCCCCACGAACCTACGCCAGGATCCTGTTTGTGGACTTCAGCTCTGCCTTCAACACCATCATCCTGTCTCTGCTGCAGGACAAACTCTCCCAGCTGCACGTGCCCGACTCCACCTGCAAGTGGATCACAGACTTCCTGTCTGACAGGAAACAGCACGTGAAGCTAGGGAAACATGTCTCAGCCTCTTGGACCATCAGCACCGGTTCCCCCCAAGGCTGCGTTCTTTCCCCTCTGCTCTTCTCCCTGTACACCAACAGCTGCACCTCCAGCTACCAGTCCGTCAAGCTCCTGAAGTTTGTGGATGACACCACCCTCATTGGACTGATCTCTGGTGGGGATGATTCCGCCTACAGGTGGGAGTCTGACCATCTGGTGTCGTGGTGCAGTCAGAACAACCTGGAGCTCAACGCTTTGAAGACAGTGGAGATGGTTGTGGATTTCAGGAGGAACAGAGCCCCACCCTCCCCCATCACCCTGTGTGACTCCCCTGTCACTAATGTGGATTCCTTCCGTTTCCTGGGCTCCATCATCACCCAGGACCTCAAGTGGGAGCTGAACATCAGCTCCATCACCAAGAAGGCTCAGCAGAGGTTGTTCTTCCTGAGGCAGCTGAAGAAATTCAACCTGCCAAAGACGATGATGGTCCACTTTTACACGGCCATCATCGAGTCCCTCCTCTGCTCCTCCATCACCGTCTGGTACGCTGCAGCCACAGCCAAGGACAAGGGAAGGCTGCAGCGTGTCATCCGCTCTGCAGAGAGGGTGATCGGCTGCAATCTGCCGTCCCTGCAGGACTTGTTCGCTTCCAGGTCTCTGAAGCGAGCTAAAAAGATCGTAGCCGACCCCTCTCACCCCGGACAAAAACTGTGTGTGCCCCTTCCATCTGGCAGGAGGCTGAGGTCCATCAAGACTAAGAGCTCCCGCCACATGAACAGTTTCTTCCCGTTGGCAGTCGGGCTCATCAACAGAGCCCGGTCCCCCACTGTCTGACTATGACATTACACTGGTCACTCTGCTTCATACTGCACATGTCACTTTAACTGTAATTTTTCACTTGTTACTTTACTGTTGTCACTCGTCACTTTGTCGTCACTCGTCACTTTGTCACTTGTTCGGTAGTGCACTTTATTTTTTTATATTTTGTAACTTTTTTAATATTTTTAATTTTTAACTTTATTCTCTTATTTTATACTAACCCATAGCCGTATTCTACAACCCATTGCATTAGCATTTCATTTTATTTTATTTTATTACAGCACTGCTGTCTTGTTGTCTATTGTCTGTTTTGTGTCTACTGCCACGCACCAACCGCCAAGACAAATTCCTTGTATGTTTGACAATTTTGATTTTGGCAATGAATGTTTCCTGATTCCTGATTCCTGAACTGGCTAGGATCCTGCCGACGCGGCTGACCAAGGCTGCTTTTCTCCTTTGGGACAGCCTTCCGCAGATTTCTGGCTGGACTCGATTCAGTTCTGAGAGCTAAATGTCACTAGGATCACGGGTCACTCAGGAGGTGGCTGAGGCCCTGGTCATCGCTGGCCGATGTGAAATGGCCAGAGAAACTCTTAAGATGTCAACACCCAAGTAAGCCAGCCTCTTTCAGGAAACGTTACCACAATGGTACAGTCCGTATCTGATGGAGGTGGCTTGTACAGGACAATAAACCGAATTACCGAAGAAATGAGCGAAATGAGGATGGAAATGAGGAAGGTGGCAGAGGAAAACGATCGACTGAGATCCAGGAAGGACGAGTGGAAGACCAATCCCTCAATGCGTGGAGGTCAGTGTGAATGTATGTAGGAGCAGGGCTGCCAGGCCCTTCGCCTGCGGGATGAACAGAGAGGACGTTCTCCTGACCATACTTGGTCGGAACGTGGAGCAGAAAGAGGTCCCAGGGAAAGACAGGATTACAGGGCGCCTCACGATAATAGAGTCAGACGCGAAGAGTGCCCCCACTGCAGAACCTTGGTTCGCACAACAGTAGGAACATACACTCTGTTGGAGGGTCCATCCCCGGGATCTGGCTCTCTCTTCTGGGCTTGGCGCACCAATGTCTCAACTCACAATCTCACAAAGCTCACAATCCCCCACATCATAATTCCTTTCAGCAGCTGAGAGGCGAGCGGAGAAGAAGGCACAAGGATGTAGCTTCCCATCTGCCGGCTGCTGGGAAAGCACTGCCCCTACTGCCGCCTCAGATGCATCTACCTCGACCACAAAGGAGAGAGAGGGATCAGGTAAGGTCACTTAAAGGGGCCAGGCTTCTTCTTTGTGAGATCGGTCATAGGTCCGGCCACAGCATTGAAGTTTCTGATAAACTTCCTGTAAAAATTCGCGAAACCAATGAACCGTTGTACCTCTTTGACAGAGGATGGTTGGGGCCAATCCCGAACAACTTGAGTCTTCTTGGGATCTGTGAGAAGACCGCCCTTGGACAGGATGAAGCCCAAAAAGGACACCTCAGAGACGTGGAACTCACATTTTTCAGGTTTTACAAAGTCAATAAAAGTCAATAAAAAAAATGAATTAAAATTAAAGTGGGGTGCAATCATAGCCTAGCAATATATGCCATACCTTTTTGAATTATGTTTTTATATTTAGCTGCTTCCGGGTCCTTTTTTCCCTTGTTGGATTGCACCTAAATGAATATCAGATTTCATTCCTACTTATATTCATAACTAAAGGCTGCTACGATCTTACGGTTAAATGTTATGTCAATGGAACAGTACATTCAAACTTACGCGTTGACTCGGGCAGCGATTTTTCCCCATGCAGTCTCTCTCTCCTTCGCTGCTGCAGCTGTATTGCATTTGCAGTGAAATATATCTGCATAATCACCGTAGGCCTGCAGAAGGACCTCTAACTCGATCGCAGTGAAATAGCTTGCTCTTTTATTTACTGTTGTTATGGTGACTCTTGCTATCGGGGCTCCATTGATGATGGCTTTTTAAAATCGTCATGCACGCGCTTAACTCAAGGTGAACATACTCCGAGTTGATTGAACTAACGCAGATCAGCTGTTCTGGAATCAGAATCAGGAATCAGGAAACATTTATTGCCAAAATATGTCAAACATACAAGGAATTTGTCTTGGCGGTTGGTGCGTGGCAGTAGACACAAAACAGACAATAGACAACAAGACAGCAGTGCAAGTAATAAAATAAAAAAATAAAATGCAATGCTAATGCGATGGTAAGTATAAAATAAGAGAATAAAGTTAAAATTTTAAAATATTAAAAAATTAAATATTTATTTTAAATTAAATAAAAAAATAAAAAAATAAACTGCACTATCGAACAAGTGACAAAGTGACGACAAAATGACAAATTTAAAATTACAGTATGTGCAGTATGAGGGAGAGTGACCGGTGGAATGTTATAGTCAGTCAGTGGGGGACCGGGCACTGTTGATGAGCCCGACTGCCGACAGGAGGAAACTGTTCGTGTGGCGGGAGGTCTTAGTCTTGATGGACCTCAGCCTCCTGCCAGATGGAAGGCGCACAAACAGTTTTTGTACGGGGTGAGAGGGGTCGGCTACGATCTTTTTAGCTCGCTTCAGGGTACTAGAAGCGAACAAGTCCTGCAGGGACGGCAGATTGCAGCCGATCACCCTCTCTGCAGAGCAGATGACACGCTGCAGCCTGCCCTTGTCCTTGGCTGTGGCTGCAGCGTACCAGACGGTGATGGAGGAGCAGAGGATGGACCTGATGATGGCCGTGTAAAAGTGGACCATCATCGTCTTTGGCAGGTTGAATTTCTTCAGCTGCCTCAGGAAGAACAACCTCTGCTGAGCCTTCTTGGTGAAGGAGCTGATGTTCAGCTCCCACTTAAGGTCCTGGGTGATGATTGAGCCCAGGAAATGGAAGGAATCCATAATAGTGACGGGGGAGTCACACAGGGTGATGGGGGAGGGTGGGGCTCTGTTCCTCCTGGGAGAGTTTGTCCTGCAGCAGAGACGGGATGATGGTGTTGAAGGCAGAGCTGAAGTCCACAAACGGGATCCTGGCGTAGGTTCCTGGGGAGTCCAGATGCTGGAGGATATAGTGGAGGGCCATGTTGACAGCATTGTCCACAGACCTGTTGGCTCTGTAGGCGAACTGCAGGGGGTCCAAGAGGGGGTCGGTGAGGGACTTCAGGTGGGTCAGGACTAGCCGTTCAAAAGACTTCATGACTACAGAGGTCAGGGCGACGGGCCTGTAGTCATTGAGCCCTGTGATCCTTGGCTTCTTGGGAACAGGGATGATGGTGGAGGCCTTGAAGCAGGCTGGTACGTGGCATGTCTCCAGGGAGGTGTTGAAGATGTCAGTGAACACCGGAGACAGCTGGTCAGCACAATGCTTCAGGGTGTGAGGGGAAACGGAGTACGGGCCAGCTGCCTTACGGGGATTTTGTCTTTTAAAGAGCCGGTTAACGTCTCTCTCCAGAATAGAGAGGGTTGTTGCTGGTGGGGGAGGGGAAGGTGATATAGATGAAGAGGCGTGAGCCCCTGATGGGCTCGGAGAAGGAGGGGAGGGGGACTGGAGCAGGTTGGTGGAGTTGTGGGGGATGGGATCAGGACCTTGTCTTTCGAATCTGCAGTAGAACTCATTCAGCTCGTCTGCCAGGTGGAGGTCATTCATGGAGTGGGGGGGTTTCGGCTTGTAGTTAGTGAGGTGTTTGAGGGCTCTCCAAACCAAGGCAGAGTCACTTGCTGAGAACTGTTGTTGGAGTTTCTCAGAGTACAGTCATTTAGCATCTCTCACCGCCTTGCTAAACTTGTATTTTGACTCTGTGTACAAGTCTTTGTCCACACTCCTAAATGCCTGGTCCTTCTGCAGGCGTAGTGTTCTGAGTTCTGCTGTGAACCAAGGTTTGTCGTTGTTGTAACTCACTATGCAGGAATCAGATGGACCATGACGTGGTCAGAGTGTCCCAGTGCAGCACGAGTGAAGGCGTGATAAGCCCTGCTTGCTGTGGTGTAACAGTGATCGAGCGTGTGGAATGGTTATGACGGTTCCCTCCTTCTAACAGATGAGAGGCTCGTTGTTTTCTTCACATCGACTCGTTTTGTGCTGACGGCATGCAGCGCTGTAGTTCTGTTTGGTTACCACTACTACTCGTTCGACTACTCCACCCCCACCCCACCCCGTTGGCTGGTCTTCAGAGGAGGAGGTAGAATGCCATGACTTGGTCATATGCACTGCAGTGCATTGCGGACATCATGGGAGAAAGATATTTGCTCGAGCAAATTACAAGAAAGTGTTCAAAATATTAAAACATTCTGATTAGTTTTATCAAATAAATAAATGGTAATGTTATGATAAAATGTGAGACAAGTATCACACAGTATAACATGAAAAGTGACAACAAATTTTTGCGAACGATAGGATGTCAAATTGCTGCACTCATTACCCTCCACCTGACTGCCTCTTCAGTGTATGATCCAACAAACTAAGTTCCCTCACTTGAAAGAGCTTTACCAATAAATATAATGCAGGCAACTTTATTTTTTCTAATTTGCCGAATAAAATTAGTGTGAAACCATTATTTGTTGAAGGAAGAGCGGAGGGTTGGGTTTATTGTATGCCGTTCTGTACCGCCCAACACAATGTAAACCAATATTTGCATTACTTTGATACATTTTTAACAAGTGACGAAGTTGAAGAAGACATGGTTTTGTTGACTAAGTTTCAACATATGTGTTGAGTAACTCTCAAAGAGCCGTTTCACAACATTCACTGTTTGTTGCACTTACATGTACACAACATTTCGGTTGCTTTGCCTTGTACAACGTGTCCGCCCTTTTTTCTGTCAGTTTGGCATATTTTATCCGGGAGACAAACTAAAATTAAGAAATTTAATTCAACAAAAATAACTTTGAAACTAAAAACTTTTAAATGGCATTACTTTAAATTATTCAGTCCCTCCAACATATTTTTAAAAAGAAATGATACAAATTATTTGGTTTCTTGCTTCAATAGTTTCTGCAGTTTGGTAATTAGATTTTACTTAAGATTTACATTTAATAAATCGTATTGCAACATTTCTAGCCTGTCCCCCTACCCACCTTCAATTTGAAGGTCGTGAGGATTTTTGACCCATGCCCTCCCTTCCTTCCCTCCCTCCTCCCATACCTAGTCTGCTGTGGGCCTCCATGCCGCCGAGCACGTCTGTCCAATACCTCAAAAGTGGGATCCCAGTTTCAATATGGGCTTGAGAGATGGACTGACAGTCTATCTCTCCTTCTTCACCCACATCACACCTCACTATGAAAGTCATGCCCTTGACTGATGGAGTCAGCTGGGCTAGTCTCAAAGGTGGAAAAAAACGCTGTCCCAATCATTCCCCATTTTTTGACCCAGTCCTTTAACAAGGCTTTTCTTTAGGTGTCAGAAAGAGATGGGAAAGGGGCCTGTGAGGGGAGGTTAAGGTCCCAAACAAAAGATACTCACACATTTGGACAATTTAAATTCTCCAACAGAAACCTGTGGGGTTAGTTGAGTTTCTTGAAACACGATTAATGCGAACATTTTAAAGAATAAAATACTTCTTGAAACACATACCCATCCCATTTTCTCAGGCCTCCGATTCTGGGGGACTATTGAGCTTACACTGCTCTATTAGCTGTAGGCATTCAGTTATGGTGGAGCAGTGAGATCCTCAAATTCCTACCTGGGATTAAATCCCCCAAAAAACGTCTTTCAGGGTGCTAGCTAATAGACATTTTCACCTCGCAGGTCAAAATTATTTTCATGTAAAGAAAAAGAAGTTGATAATCTCTCAACTTTTTAAAACTTTTATCATCTTTAATTTAAATGTTGTTTTTGCACTATGTTGTCTTATCTGTCTTGTTGTCCATTGTCTTGAAACTAACATATTTTGGTAATAAATGTTCCTGATTCAAGATTCCTGAGCCTGTCTCTATGGAGCGGGTCAGGACACGAGGCAGCGTTGTGGAGCATTTAATGGCAGCCATTAGTTTTACTGGCACTCAAAGAACAGCGTGTTCAAAATGATGTGTGCTAATTCTCCAGACTCAGGGCCAGTTTAATTAAGAATACAGTTCAGGGAGGAAGTCATACTAGGGTGGAAAATGGGATTATATTATTAAAAAAAGAAACAAAAGAAAGAAAAGCACAGTGTAGGGTTCAAGGATTAAAGAAAAAAACATTGGAGACATAACTTTCCCACACAAGTATGCACCCAAAGTACTCACATGCTTTTCTTTTTCTCAGACTGTCGCAGTAGTTATTATTTAACCTTTTTTTTCTCAAACCGCTGTGTTTCCCCACAAAGGCCGTTTTGTCTGCAACGTGTTTGCTTAGTTCATTCAAATAGCCGCTGCACTAAAGTTCTGCCTCTAAATCTAAGTAGTCACTCTGAAAATATTTAATATGCACCATCAGTGCAAAAGCAACAAGCAGTCCCTCAGCCCCCGTCGGCGCCTCCGCTTTTAAAACAACACACAGACGTTGTGGAATGCGACCATATCTCCCCGAAAAATCCCGTCTATTGATTTTTGCTGCAATTCCTCTCGTTTAGAAATGCCCTTTCTCTGCGTGGAATGTGTGACAGCCTTTGCCCGCTTTGCGTCCAACTGATATTAAAGAAGAAAAGAAAACGAAATTCAAACATTGTTTGGCATGAGGGAGAGAAGGAGAAAACGGCCAATGTTGTTCTTGTTTTCTTGGCCAGTATCTCCCTTTTGCCATGTGAGGCTTTATCTTCTTCCTTCATCAGACAAAGTCTGCTTTAGGTTATTACTGCTGACCTCTGGGCGCTTTATCCAGCAGAGAGAAAGCTTTTAACCCCTCTATAATTTCCAGATTGTGTACATTGTGCTCTAACTGTGTACACATGCAAGTTTATACTGGGTTTAAGTCATGGTCATTACTTTCAATGAACCCAACTGGTTTTTGACATTGCAACTTTTCTTCTAGACGCTCCCTGCTTGTTTAAATAACTCTACTGCAGAAGGCTTTACATTACAAGGTGATTAATTCCTGCGTTTCCATAAGAACCAATAAAGCCCCCCGACCACATCAAATAAGGAAAAACATCCGTTTTCAAACCAAAAAACCAACCTTACATTGACAATATCCACAAAACAAATGGCCATCTCCCTCTGAACTCTGAGGAAGCCACGTACAGTGTAACATAATGTGCAAAGTATCGAGCAAAAGGCCTTTGCTCTGTCTCTCAGCGGTACCCTTGTGCTCGGTTCCAAAAAAAGACACACACCCAGTGGCATTGTCATCCCCTTGTCCTGTTCTCGCAGCCCTTTCAGCCCCGCCTGTCCTTTCACCTGAGGAAAGTGCCCATTGTGGGGGTAAATTGTCGTAAAAAAGAGGGGTGTATCTGTCCCCTGTTGGAGGGTGCCAAGTTTCCAACTCAGAAGAGAAGCCATTGCTCAGATCTCAAGCTCTTTGGTTCAGCACTCAATGGATAGCATTTATTTTAGTCACAAACTCTGTGCTTTAGAAATAAATGGAGTTCAATTTCTTAGATAGTGCTATCAAAATGTGCCTCCAAGTAAAGAGAGATAAAAACATTTATATGCATATCTTTTAAAAGTGATTCAAGCTTTTTTGACAAGCTAACTGGATTCATTCTTTCAATGTAAACGCAGAGAATGCCAATAACATTCTTAAACAAAACTTTCAATCAATTCTAAAGAGCCGCAGCTATAATGTATGCAGTGTGTTTGTGAGCACGACAGACAAGGTCCCATCAGGCTCTGACAATGTTGAGGTGGTCGACGGGCCTGCCAGGCCCTCTTTTGCACCATCCAAGGTGGTCCGTTGGCATGTCCACAGACAGTGATTACCCTATTTCATTACTTGGGTTTTGTCCACTTACAGTCTAAGGGATGCCATCTTTTCCCATCTTCTTGCTCTTTATTTTTCTTCATGGTGGTCCTGACTGATAGAGGACCGCTGCAGGAGGGGGATGAGTTCTTCTCTTTGAAGTTGAGCCCCTCTGAAAGGAGGTCCATGTCTGCCTGATTGACAGAGCCCGCTTGCCTGTCAGACATCAAACAGACAAGTCGTACAGTTTTTGTCACCAACGTTTCAAGCCTCCCAATTCTCTTTCACTCTCTCTCCTTCTCTCTTGCTAGACCTTTCAACACACCCCTCCACATCAAACTTTGAACAAAAACTCTTTGGTTTTAATTACAGGCCGAATAAAAGTAGTCAGCTTGCCACAGAGGTGAGTTGTATGGGCTTCACACGTGCTACTGTGGTCAAAGGTTACGTTGGGTTTAAACCCCCGTTTGTGGGAAGGGACAGATCCCAGATGAAGCAAGGCTCCACGTAGGAATTAAAAATGAACTAAAAAGTAGGATGTGGAACAGAAGATTCATGTTGCACACTGAGAGAAGAATTACAGAACCTGTCCCAAGGTGTTTTTTGTAACTTCCTAAACTGTGAGGAAGTGTAAACCCACCAATAAAGGTTTAGGGTGTCCTCAGAGGTCTAACGCTTCAACATTTGAAGTGATGACTCAGAAACAATGAGGTTAGCAGGGGAAGTTGCACTCTACAATCCGTCAAACAACCCTTGTATTGGTGACTTTTTTAAATGGTAAAAGTATTATTGGAGGGAAAATGAAAACACCCTCATCCTCAAACCTTTGAGATATTTTATGAGCAGTTTCGTAAGGGACACCGTGGTTGCACCATACAGCTTTTGTGTCTTTAAGTACAAGTGTGTAAACATAACCAAACTGTCCTTGGGTCTTTGTTTGTTCCACTCGTTAAAACATGAAATTTATTGACTTGGTGTTCCTTTTCATTGAGGCTTTTTAGATCCATTAGTCTCTTTAAGTTGACCCTTAATATGTCTAAGAGTGTTTATCTAACTATGTAGACTAGAGTCGACGGTGGGAAGGGCAGGGGGAGGGGGAAGATGAAACACAGCATGCCAAAGCTAGTCGCTCAGCAGTCTATTAGGGACACGCCATCTCGTCTAAAATGTAAAAATAAGCTTCTTTGCAGTGACACACCCAGGCACCTCTCCTCCTCTCATCATGTTACGTTTCTCTAATTGCTAATTTGCCTAATGGATGTGAACTCAACTGTATGTAGTTATCTAGGGTGGGGGTAAAAGAAAGTAAAGGGGCAGAGGTCAGACTGGAGACCCCCTCTTGGGGGAATTTCTTCCTCGTCTGAGCACTTTACTGGATTATTTAGGCTAACTTTCATCTCTGTTGCAGGGACAAGAGGCTCAGAGAGTGCTCTGACCTAATGACCCCTCTCTCTTTGGAAGAAAAGTTCCAACATGTGAAGTATCTCTCACAACCGCAGTCTCATAAGCATCACTCTGACTAAGCTCACAACCACGTTTGCCCTACAGCCAAAAGACGGGGTGTCATTACCATAGTAAGAACCCACAAGGTCAAGTTTACACAAAGGCCTTTTTCAGTGAGGTTACGAGGAGCTTTAGCTGGGCCGTAGGTCTCTCTGTTGGCCATTGTGGTTGATTGGAACAGAATGTCAGTTTCTTTCAGTTCAGACAATATGCACAGTAGGAGTTGCATGTGTAGCAGGATGACTGCCCTTTGCCCATTTGCGGTCCTGCCCCTTTAATTGTCTGCCACATAAGAAGGGATCGGTAGATCTGCGCTCTCTCTCTCTTTCTGGCGACGGGTGCGTACTTTCTGCTTCCTGGTTGCCTGGCTGCAGGTTTTTGCAGACGCTCCGCACTCTTTGGTGTGGCGCAAAATTGTGTTCCTCCACGCAGGTATGTCATAATTAATTGCACGCCAACGCGTCACTCCCTACACCATTAATAACGTGCATTTGTGTGCAGGCGCTGGCAGGTTGGATGGCGTGTGTCGGCTAGCTTCCCTTTCGGTGCCGGAGTGATGTTACGCTGAGGGCTCGGCACCCGGCTACCCCGAACCGTACTGTATTTGGACTGCGGCTGCTTTTTAAATATAGAGATTAAGAGATAAAACAAACTCTTTTTTATGGGGATAAAATAACCCTCTTTTCGAGGACGTTGCAGTTTTATGGGGATTGATGCCAACACCCTATGCCAACACCTAATATTCCTTATTTTGATTTTGTTTTGTTACCTGAATCAACAGGAGGTGGATGGCAAGGGAGACTTTTCTGGATTATTTTTGTAATTATTGTGATCATTGAATTGATTTGTTTTCTTGAGTTTACACTGTATAATTTGATATTCTTTTTGGATTTGTCTTTTGAACCTGTAAATTCTTGTTTTTGAATATATTTTTGGTCTCATTTAACTGTTCCCCTTTTTGTGATTCCAGGTGCTGAGGGCCTCACTGGTGAACCCTTTTTGGTGATGGTGTCCCCTCGTGTGTAGTGTCTTATTCACTCCCTTTTTGCTTTACCCTTGTCTGTGTTTTGGAGTGTTAAAGAGTGGATTGTGGTGCTCCCATTTTAAGTTTATACCTTCACCTCTCCCCCTCACTCACCTTGAGCACGAAGGCCCCAGCCCTGGAAAACATGGTAGATTGATAGATTTTAATTGTTTTAGTTGCGAATTAAATAAACTTTGTATATTTCTTTTGGAAACACGTCTCCCGCCTGCTCAGTATAACAAACTTGTGTTGTCCTTATTAAATTTAGCAATTTACTTTATTCATATTCATTTGTATCATTTATTCATTTTTGTTCTTTCTTTTTCCCTGGGTTACCTCCCTGGGTGGCATTGATGGTTTTCTTTTTCCCTTATTAAAATACAAACGATCGGGGCAGTCTTCCCCGACCTCACGCATGCCACACATGTATGAAATTATACATATGGCATGCAGAAAAGTGAGATTAGTCTGAATGTTGCATTGACGTTAAAATATAGATATAATTGATCAAGGAAAACAAATAGAATAGAATCTAAGGTAGGACCAACTTGGCCTGGGGACAAACACAATGAATTACAGCAAACATCCTGTTTTCACAGTCTAGCAATAAATTGGTTCAAATTAGTTCATTGAGTTGCAACTTGGTCATTAAAATGGCCAATGCCTCAGCGCAGGTGTGTGGAGGGTCGAGTGACGGGGTTCTTTTATACGACGCAGCCACTGGCACGGGGCAACCTCACGGGTAGCCACTAATATATTTGTGCAAGATAGTCCATGCGGGGGGGTTCAAGTTAACAATCAACCGCACTTATTTACTCAACAGCAGCATTAGCATTGGCCAAGAAGGGAGCCATATAGTCGGAGCCAAATCAGAGGGATACACAAATTATTTTCATAATGATAAGCATCTACAAATAGACATAAAGCCTTTATTGACAAATCAGTCCCATCTCAAGTTCTATTTATTCAGTGGAATCAAGCTTAAATCATGAATACAACGAGTCAGTGGTGGTTCCCATTGGAGCTGGCGGAGCAGCGTTGCAAAACTCCTCCTCAGTATTACAGCAAAGCTGATCAAATAGAATTGAAACAAAGACTTTCTCTAACATTTTACTGTGCAGATTTGATTAATAACAAAAAACAGCAAACCCGGAACCAATGTTCTGTTGCCATCCATCCATCCATTTTCAACCGCTTATCCGGGGTCGGGTCGCGGGGGCAACAGCTCCAGCAGGGGACCCCAAACTTCCCTTTCCCGGGCCACATCTACCAGCTCTGACTGGGGGATCCCAAGGCGTTCCCAGGCCAGTGCAGAGATATAATCTCTCCACCTAGTCCTGGGTCTTCCCCGGGGCCTCTTCCCAGCTGGCCGTGCCTGGAACACCTCCCTAGGGAGGCGCCCAGGGGGCATCGTCACCAGATGCCCAAACCACCTCAACTGGCTCCTTTCGACGCAAAGGAGCAGCGGCTCTACTCCGAGCTCCTCGCGAATGGCTAAGCTTCTCACCCTATCCCTAAGGGAGACGCCAGCCACTCTCCTGAGGAAACCCATTTCGGCCGCTTGTACCCGTGACCGAGTTCTTTCGGTCATGACCCATCCTTCATGACCATAGGTGAGGGTAGGAACGAAGATTGACCAGTAGATCGAGAGCTTTGCCTTCCGGCACAGCTCTCTTTTCGTCACAACGGTGCGGTAAAGCGAGTGCAATACCGCCATCGCTGCTCCGATTCTCCGGCCAAACTCACACTCCATCTTCCCCTCACTAGTGAACAAGACCCCGAGGTACTTGAACTCCTTCACTTGGGGTAAGGACACATTCCCTACCTGGAGTAGGCAATCCATCGGTTTCCTGCTGAGAACCATGGCCTCAGATTTAGAGGTGCTAATGCTCATCCCGACCGCTTCACACTCGACTGCGAAACGCTCCAGTGAGAGTTGGAGGTCACAGACGGAAGATGCCATCAGGACCACATCATCTGCAAAAAGCAGCGATGAGATCCGCAGCCCCCCGAACTGTAGACCCTCCTCCCCCCGACTACGCCTCGATATCCTGTCCATGAAAACCACAAACAAGATTGGTGACAAGGCGCAGCCCTGGCGAAGGCCAACCCCCACCGGAAACGCCTTTGACTTACTGCCGAGCACCCGAACACAGCTCTCGCTTTGGGCGTACAAGGATTGGATGGCCCCAAGCAAGGACCCCCTCACCTCGTACTCCCGCAGCACCTCCCACAGTATCTCTCGGGGGACCCGGTCATACGCCTTCTCCAAGTCCACAAAACACATGTAGACTGGATGAGCATACTCCCAAGCCCCCTCTATGATCCTGGAAAGAGTGAAGAGCTGGTCCGTTGTTCCACGACCAGGACGAAAACCGCATTGTTCCTCTTCAATCCTTGGTTCGACTATCGGCCGAACCCTCCTTTCCAGCACCTTAGAGTAGACTTTACCCGGGAGGCTGAGTAGTGTGATACCCCTGTAATTGGCACACACTCTCTGGTCTCCCTTTTTGAAGAGGGGTACCACCACCCCGATCTGCCACTCTTTTGGCACTGTCCCAGACTTCCACGCAATGTTGAAGAGGCGTGTCATACAAGACAACCCCCCAACACCCATTGCTTTTAGCATCTCTGGACGGATCTTATCAATTCCCGGGGCTTTGCCACTGCAAGTTGTTGTTTGACTACCTCAGTGACATCCACCAGGCCAATTGACGATGATCCCTCCTCCGCCTCCAGCTCCGCCTCTACCAAAGAGGGCGTAGTAGTTGGGTTCAGGAGTTCCTCAAAGTGTTCCTTCCACCGCCCGATAACCTCCTCAGTCACGGTCAACAGGTTCCCATCCTTACTGTACACAGCTTGGATGGTTCCCCGTCGCCGTCGAGCGAGCGCAGAGTGAAGAGGTGGAGAGAGCGCAGCAACGGCTGCCTGCGCGCAGAAACGAGTTTGTGGCGAGGGCACCTGAGTAAATTGCGCGCACGGTATATGTTTTTCTTTGCTAAAATATAGTTCTCTGTGCTCAAAACTTAAAATTACGCGCTCAGGATTGTGGCACAAATATAACACCATACCCTTCGAGCCTGTCGGTACACTGCAACTGCCTCTGGATTCCCACCGGATATCATAACTCGGAAGGCCTCCTTCTTCAGTCGGACGGCTTCCCTGACCACCGGTGTCCACCACGGGGTTCGAAGGTTACCGCCCCTTGATGCACCTAAGATCTTGAGGCCACAACTCAATGCCGCGGCTTCAGCAATGGAGGTTTTGAACATAGACCACTCTGGTTCAATGTCCCCTACCTCCACAGGAATGTGAGAGAAGCTCCGCCGGAGGTGTGAGCTGAAAATCTTTTGGACCGGGGCCTCCTCCAGACGTTCCCAGTTCACCCTCACTACACGCTTGGGTTTACCGGGTCTGTCCCGAGTCTTCCCCCATCCTCTGACCCAGCTCACAACCAGATGGTGATCAGTTGACAGCTCTGCCCCTCTCTTTACCCGAGTGTCCAGAACATGCGGCCTCAGATCAGACGATACGATTACAAAATCGATCATTGATCTTTGGCCTTGGGTGCTCTGGTACCACGTACACTTATGAACATCCTTATGTTCGAACATCGTGTTTGTTATGGACAATCCGTGACTGGCACAGAAGTCCAGTAACAAACACCCGCTCGGGTCTCCATCGTCGCCCACGTGCGCATTGAAGTCTCCCAGTAGGACTATGGAGTCCCTACTGGAGCCCCATGCAGGACTCCATTCAGGGTCTCCAAAAAGGCCGAATACTCCGAGCTGCTGTTTGGTGCATATGCACAGACAACAGTCAGAGTTTTCCCCCCACCACCCGAAGGCGTAGGGAGGCGACCCTTTTGTCCACCGGGGTAAACTCCAATGTAGCAGCACTCAGCCGGGGACTTATGAGTATCCCCACACCCTCCTGGCGCCTCACACCATGGGCCACTCCGGAGTAGAATAGAGTCCACCCCCTATCCAGGAGTGTGGTTCCAGAGCCGAGGCTGTGCGTAGAGGTAAGCCCCACCAGATCCAACTGATAACGCTCCACCTCCCGCACAAGCTCCGGCTCCTTCCCCCCCAGAGAGGTTACGTTCCACGTCCCCAGAGCCAGCATCTGCCGCCCAGGTCTGTTCCGTCTAGACTCCACACTGTCACTGCCACCCTTGTAGCAGCGCACCCGACCCCATCGGTTTCCTCCACAGGTGGTGAGCCCATGGGGAGTAGAGTCTTGGGCTGCCGCGTCACTCCTTCGGGCTGTGCCCGGCCACCAGACGCTCGCTGTCGGGCCCTCCATCTGGGCCTGGCTCCAAATGGGGGCCCCGGGCTTCCTCCGGGCCGGGTAACTCCTTCCCTCTTCCGTTTTTTCATGGGGTCTTGGACCATTCTTAGTCTGGCCCCTCGCCTGAGACCACTTTGCCAAGGGTAACCCTACCAGGAGCACAAGGCTCCCGACAACACAGCCCTCAGGTTCATAGGGACACACAAACCTCTCCACCACGATAAGCCGACGGTTCCCAGAGAGGTTCTGTTGCCTGCCTCTTATTTCCCAGATACTACACCCACTATTAATAAAATAAGAAAGCAATCATCAACTATATCTAGGAATTTCATAGTAAATTAAATAATAGCAAAAGTGAGTGAGAGGGCCCCTCTTTTTAGAACACATCTGGGAGTTGGAGTCAGATATTTCCCTATTGCCAGGATACCAGGGTCACCACTTGGAGGGGCAGCAGTGTTCACTGGCCAGTCTGTGGTTGCAAGAAAGAGAAAGGGGACGCAGAGTACAAGTGCTGATCAAAGTTTAGCCAGTGCCCCGCTGCTCTCCAAATAAATCCTCCCACCGCTGGGCTCTCAGTGCCAGCCTTGTTTCAATAAGTCTCCCTTATTGTACACACGGCCAGGGGTCTTTGAGCTGAGCCATTCACTGTGAGCTTCCCACAGGATTACATATCCAAATATATGATGTGAGAAGAGCCACTAGCCACTATGAATATGTGTGTGTGTTTGCACATGTGTGAGAGACGTTAGTGATTCTGTTGAATCATACCAGAGCTGAAGAGGATCAGTGTGTTAGAGGGCCCACTTCACACTGACTGCTTTTGCATTACGGGGAATTTAATAGGATCCTACTGTGCACCTACCATGCATAACTTCAGCCATTGTATTTTCATAAAAAGTAAATGTTCCACAATATGTTTTTTTTAATTCCCCTATTGTTTTGGTAAATGCTCTCATTTACTAGCATCCTGGGAGGCAGATGAGAGATTAATATGAGTTTCATCTGTCAGATGGTCTGGTCCAGATAGTATTTAGTAAAAACTGCACCCCCCTTGTTATATCATAATGGAAGTTGAGTTATATTTCCATCCATCCATCTGCAAACCACTTATCCTGCACACAGGGTCGCGGGGGGCTGGAGTCTATCCCAGCCAACTTCAGACACCCTGGACTGGTTGCCAGCCAATCACAGGGCTAACACAGAGACATACAACCATTCAGATTCCTATGGGCAATTTTGAGTTACCAATCAACCTGATCTCCAAAGCATGTCTTTGGACTGTGGGAGGAAGTCAGAGTTCCTGAAGAGAACCCACGCAGACACAGGGAGAACATGCAGACTCCAGACAGAAAGGCCACTGGGCAGAGTCGAACCCAGGACCTTCTTGATGTGAGGCGGCAGTGCTAACCACCACACCACCGTGCCACAGAAGTGGTGTTTGGACTTCATAATTGAGACCAAATTTAAATGTTTTGACATTTATGGTTTGATCATGTGCATCCAAAGTACATGCATATCAGGTTAGTTTTAGACTTATGCTAGAGCTTTGTGGCTGATGAAGTATATAGTTATAACGCTTGCAAAATTCCACCTCGTGCCTCATATATATTATGTTACCTCATAGTCGTCCCCCGCTTTCTGTGGTCAGTCATTTGTTTGAAAACTACCTAGACAGCGAGTGGTGTGAACAGTACAGTACAGCATCTACTTTGGGAAAGAGATTGTTGGATGAGAAATAAGATTGAAGTCAAAAAAGTATTTTGTGGCAGTTCTTCTCTAATAGTGTCATGAACAACTAGCTGTAGATGGCAAAGTCAGTACAACAGCAGGCCTGGGTGGTTGTACAGTTGACTGGGGGTTGGACCTGTGGTGTTTAAATGACCCACAACACCGGAGATATGCATCCAGACTAATAGGCTGTCCGGTTCCCACTGTCAAGCCTGAAGGAAGCTAAGCTTTGCAATGAGTAATTTCATAAATATAGTGGCAGGTGGGACGTGTTGGACATGCCTACTCTTTCCTTTACAAATGGTGGGTAATGTTCCTGACCTCTTCACCCCACCGGGGGCCTCAGCAGCTGGGGCGCTTCAGCCTATGCAACCCATACCGTTGACTCCCTCGGGTGTGCACTGTATGTGTGTGTGCATTTTGTGCCTGTCTATGTATATAAATTGCACCACGGCCACCCGAACTCTCCTTTTATACCGGCCCATTTTTCATATCCGCCACAGTCTCCCTCCCATTTACAAGAAACCCCTGAATCTGTTGCATTAGCCCCTCTATATTATTTCCAACGCACCGTTGGAAACAAATCAGCTTTCAGCACTGCCCCAATTTCCACAAACTCTTTGTGACACTGTCTCTGTTGCACCTCTGCAGTAGAGGGTATAAATCACACTACCACTTGGTGTAAACATGTCATTGTGTAGGCCCGAGATGGGGAGAGGAGATCCAGAGCTACTACTGAGGTTTGTGGGGGTCTGTGTCCTGTAGGATGCAAGCCCAAAGAGGTTGTCAAAGACGGGGGGTCAGAGACATGAAACTCGCCCTGCAGCATCTTAAATCAAACCAATGAAGACAAAATGCCCAAACTAGCGGTCCTGAAGCTGGTTGGATGTGTTCCCCTTGACTATTAGGAGCCAAGACACACAAGTCTCAGTGCTGTTTCTGCTGCTGCCACAGTAACGTCATGTCTCGGAGACAAGGCTGGCAGGGTCAGGCGTCATGGTGATACGGCGCGGGATACCGTCATGTCTGCAGCTGCTGCGCGGTAAGGACGATGGAGACAGATGAAAAGAGAGGGCGGTCAAGGAACAAAAGTGGCGCACATAAAAAAAGTCACACTGCACAAAGAGGGAAAAAGAGCAAGCGAGTGAGTAAGAGCGAGTGGACTTAGAGCGTCTCTTCAACACTTCTCCGGCTGTGGCCAGATAGCGATACGTATTGAGATGCTTCAGTAAATGACTGATGCATGCCTCATGCGAAGAGGGACAGAATGTCTCCATATCCTCAGGCCACAAGGGTCGGCTCATTAAAGCGAGTGTCCCCCACTGAAGTGCTCTCAACATGAGACCCTCCGAAGACGTTGAGGTCGAGGACTCAACGTCAACCACAAGCAGGCAGATAAACCCCTAATCGGTGCCTGCTAAAAGCTTTTCATTTCCACGTATGGGAGGTGCACAGAGCTGCAGAGGAAAGCTGAGGAGAGAGAGAGAGCGAGAGAAAGGGAAAGCTTCACAGGATTAAACACCCACAATGCTAGCTGAGGCTGTGACTATCAAAGGGTGAATGCACAGTGTGGTGTCTTGTGGCGTTCAAGAAACACAACAATAAATGTTTGATTTCTTTGAGAAAATGTATTTAAATATTTTACCCATGTGAAATAGGTAAACGATTTGTGAATAGCATAACATGTTCCCTTGAATGAAAACTCCAATTGCATCCAACCGCAGAGATAAGAAAGGTCCAGAAGGGTTAATATGCGCTCATACGGTTGTGTTTCCTGTGTCTCCCTCTAACAACGATGTGAACAGACAAGGGCTTTTTCTTCACTCGGAGCAGTTAGGACCCCCTTCATGGGAGAGAAAAGTGTATACTTGGCTAAATCTTTGGTTTGGCCGAGCGATTACCCCCATTCCCTCTTTGATGTTCTTTGCTTTTTATGCTTTTTATATTAATTAAATACTGAAACGAAGATGTTTTTATCCTTCTAAATTCTGGAGAGGCAAAGAGAATACTTGAGTGTGTAAAGAAACACACTATGTGAATGCACTACTCTTTGTTTGTCATGTTTTTATTACGCAGCAAATTATGTGGGACACTAGCTTTATGGCAATGACTTTGAATCCTTAAATAATAGTAAACTTTAGGAATTTATTGTTTTGTTACAGAAATCACAGAAATGGCTGACTTTAAGATCCTCTGTACTCTTGCTTCTGTTATACTTTGTTTGAGCATTTATCCTTATTCCTTAACTTCAGCAAATTTTAAAACATTTTACATTAAAGCTGCATTGTGTTATTTTTTATCTTTTAAAAATCACTTTTGTAGGACAAATCAAATTGCAATCGACAAGGCTTAGGGTAATCAAGTTGGACTGGTAAGTGCAGTCTGGGCTGTCGGAAGCAAATAGTCATAACCATCAATCATCAAATGTAGATATAACATCTAAAGTGTGTGTTTTGGTTCACCTGATCAATATTCACGTCTAATTTACACCGTTTTAGTCTCCACCAACTGAAACAACATAAAGAGCCAGCTATAGAAAGCAATATTCACTTTTATGCTATTAAACAAACGGCCCACTCATAATCATTTCAGTGTTTTTGAGCCAGGCTGTTACCTATCAATGACAAAAAGAGGGCGACAGACACACTGACGGCAGACATGTCTGCAAGCATGTTGTGATTCTGTATATACAAGATTGCATATCTGTGTATATCTGCGTAGTCAAACACTCAGATTCTATTTGACAAACTGTTTGTTTGTGAGTACATCCTACCTGTGTCCATCAAGTTGCCTTTACAAAACCTGCAGATGTGTCTCCACACATAAACACAGCCCCTTGCAGTCAACATCATTTATGTCAATTTTGTTAATTTCTGCCGTTGTCTCCTGTAGCATGGGAAGTGGTGGTGGTCACTGCAGCCAATTTAATCTGGTCATTTCAGACATGAAAGACTCTTCTGGGTTTTCAAAGATAACAGGTCAGCATGCCAAAGGCTGAGATCATGGTGTGGAAAGGAAGATCCTGACACGTACATGTGGGGCTGTTTATTGTTCCTTTCTAACAAAGCAAACAAGATGATTTGTTCAACAAACTCATCCAGCTCTGATTGATATTTGTTCAACAAAATATGTCAGTGTCATGCTCCTCTGCTTTATACCAAATTACCTCCAAGCGTGCGTGTCATCATTTGACAGGTGGTGTGCTGACCAAATAAAATAAACCCTTGAATCATTAGGATAAAATTTATGTTACTCAAATAAACACAAAATTTTCCCTTACCCCATCAGGAGGTAAGGGAAAGAGGACCCAATCAAATGCACAGTTCCTCTCTCTTCCGCTCATATGAGATTTTGGAGTTCCTTTAATCAAAATGTATTATTGTTCTGTGTTCATTTAACATTAATAAATGCTATTATTTCATTTTCACATCAGTGCCATTCTTAACCGTCACTCATGTTCAAGTCCTTACTGGCTCGTTTTATCTCGGCAGATTATGGTAGTGACACAGAAGTGAAAAACAAGTTACGGCACATTTTATCCAATCAGCATCACCCTATCTGCTGCCGCCAGCCTTGAGCTGGGAGGCTAATCGATCAAAGGCTAGGCTAATCCCCCTCTGTGTCCAGTCTTAGGCAGAGCGCAGCAGCCAGCGCTGAGGAGGGATCATCAGGGAAGAGAGGACCTCTGACCACGAACTGACTGCATGTTCTAAGACAGGAAAAGGTCAAGGGGTCACAAGAGAAACTCATTCACACCTCGCAGCGCCTCGCACCCCTCGACAGGGGGTCACTTCCCCCTTTGGGAGGTGACCCCCTGTCGAGTGTATGCGCACCTCCGGTAGCTAACAGCCGCTGTGTGGGAAACCAGATGGATTTCGAGCAGCGGTATAATAGCAGATATCAAGTCAGGAGTCTAGACAGGGAAATATGCACACCAGTGTTATCTCTCTATGCTAATGTTTGTTGTGGACACTGTGTCGCCAATAAAGTCTGCACAAAGTGATTTTATAAAAGCAAAGATCAGACAGGAGACAATTCATCAAGCCAAAGAGTGCAGAGACATTAACTATGTGCTTAGTGATAAAGCAATCAAAAGCATGTACAGAATGAACAATGTAAAAGATGTATAATACATTCAATTCCTATAACAGAAATTATTCAAATAATTGCCTGTAGTAAGCCAGGTGTACGGCAGGACCACTGCAGGGACAACCACCATCCACAGAAGCCTGTGGGGAGGGAAAGCACAAAGACTTTAGGAAAGAATAATGTTGGTTTATAATGACAGTAATAGTAAATGTGATTCAGATTTAAAATAATGATGATGATGATACCAGCAGCAGGTGTCATGGCAGGAGGCAGGAACAGGGTCCAGATAGAACCATGATCCATGGAAACCTGCAAGGCGAGAAGTGATCTAATCAAAACTGTCTGAAACCTCATTTGTATCTTGTCCATCAAATGAAGACATTTTGGGACTGTTTCTTTGGGACAGAGATTTCTCTGTCTAACAATCTTGTAACATTCCTTAAGCCTTGTCCACCGCTTAAAGAACTCTAAAAGTAAAAGCAACTTAGTGAATAGTTTTCAATAGGATTAGTCCTCTAGGGACCAAAAATGCTTGAACCAAAGGTTTGTGACAATCAATTCTGTTCATGTTGAGATGTTTTAATCTAGACCAAGTGGTAAACCAATGAACAGGGTTAACAATTTTCCTTATAATATTTCACTTTTTGTTTTAACTCAGATAAAAAAAGAAAAGGGACGCGATGTGTTCCACATGTCATTATGATCAACACTTTAAAAGTCACAAACTTCTTCTCATCAGAAGTGTTAATTCAAGGACATCTCTCATGACACGAGGTGAGTGAAGCCCGTCGGCCGCCCACAAAACGAAACACGGGAAGGGACACTGCATGACTTTGAAAGGAATACGGGTAGAGGTATCAGTTGAAAAGCGTGATCAAACTTTGTCATTCAGCCAAGGCCTAAGCTTTTTTGTGTGCTACAGTATCAAAGCGACTTGTGGTGTGGGCTCAGAGCCTCGGCTTTGATCCGTTGTCGGCTCGATGTCTGCAGAGCTCAGCAGGCGACCTTTCATCTGGCCCAAAACGCGGGACCTACTCTGGCTTCTGTAATAAGATGATTAACAATAATAACCCTTGAGAGAAAGGTAGGAAGGAAAGAGAGGGAGGGGGGCAAAGACAAGCTTCTGAGTGAGGAGCTCTCTGATCTCTTGAGTTTTCTGGCTTATTTTCCTCACTGCTTACTCACTCTCGACGTAACCACACTTAAAATTCACCCTCTACATTTAGTGCCCAACAATATTGTTATTATACCTGGTACATATGCCTCACTTACATATTTCCTTTTGTCTAGGGTGTTGCAAATATGGGTTTTGGAAGAACATACACCAAATTGGGAAACTACAGATCTGATCTCTTTGAAAGTGAAGAAAAACTAGTCCTTTAAGAAGGTGAAATGTGAAGTTACTGAGAGGAGCAGTCATCAGAGGGCAAAACTATTTTTGTCAGATTTGGTCTCAAACTGTTTCCTAGCGAACCCTGGCAATTACAGTAAGAAAATAACACAACCCGATTGCAGTAGAAGAAAAAGCAGGTTGACACACAAAACGAACCGTGAACATGGGTAGATGGGACCGTCCTGGAATCCTGCGGAACTTCAAAGTTCGCTTTATATCTGTCCCGAAGACAATATTCAAATTATGCTAAATAAAGTCCACAAAAATAGTTGATCAGTCAAGAGTCAAATTAAAAAAACTATATTAAAGAATAGTCACGTTGTTGTCGTCGTCAGGTATGCAGGACAAAAAATGACTTACGTATAAATAAATAAATAAAATAAATACAGGAATAAATAAATGCTGAAATAAATATGGAAATAAGTAAATGAATAAATAAAAGTTTATAATCAAACAGGTCATAAACAAATACATATCATATATTTATTTCTACATTTCTGTTCTCCTACATTTCTACATTTATTTATGTGTGTGTCAGTATGCCAATGAGGTGGGAGGTCCTAACCTCTGTCTAAAGCAGGATTGGTGACAGGAGTGGGATCCCTCCTGGTCTACTATTTCTGTCTTAAAGTTAGCTCCTTAGCAGAAGTTGTTGTTAGCATTTGGCTACATGGTTTCGTTTTTACAAACCATTTCAAATCAATTGCGATTGTTAGCAAATGATTTAGAAAAACACGTTAAGAAAGACACTCTTCAGTGTCGACTGGATAAAGTGACGGAGGATTTGGATCAGCTCAATGCGACATGGATGTGGAAGTAGAAGTGGAAGTGAAAACAGGAGCGACAAATGGACGTCCATTATATATTTTATTCTCCTTTTGGGGGCCCCTGCTTGGGACATGGCAAAGCTGTTTGGAGGATGGTGCAGTACGGAAGAAGGTAATAATGTCAAGTGTGTTTTTCTGGTTTAATTTATTATCTTCTAAAAGTGGCTGTATATCGTTTTGCAAATTTACTTAATATTTACTGATGGTAACTTTGATGAACTTTTGCCACAGTTGCAATGGAATAAACTTTTCAGTATATCAGATAATTTGCAACCCTATCACTTGATAAAATGAAGTTGAATGGGGTCTGATTTGAAACGATTTTAATTAAGCACAATTGCATCAGTTTGACCCTTATGATAGTGCTGTGTTCATGAACTCAACAAGTGAAATATTTTTAACTTAAAATATAAATTACATGTAAAATGGATATGACAGCAGTTTGAAATACCTGGGAATCCACCTTACTGACGATTTAATATGGACTGTGAACACCCGGCACACACTGAAGAAATCAAGGCAAAGACTGTACTTCCTACGTCAGCTGAGGAAGTTCAAAGTATCAGCACCCATCAGCTGTGGATTTTCACACTTGCACATGGACTGTACACACACTGCACTTTATACTCCCTCTTGCTATTTATGGAAATGGCTTGATCTTTGTTGTTTCACTTGCACAGAAAAAGCTTAACGCCAAATGAAATTTCACTACATATTTACATTAGTATTTCTATGTATGTGACGAATAAATATCCTTCCTTGTATCAATAAAAGGCAGCAATTTTATGACCATTTGTTTATTCATTCCTTGATTTATTCTTCCACAGATGAAAACAACACTGATCAACCATAAAAACAATCTTTAGGAAAAATATGATATATAAAACTGCACAAAACAGAATAAGGAATAACAGATTAAGGACACGCAGTCCTCACTGTCAGTGTCAGGACAGTTATCTTACAGTTCCTCGGTTTCTTTTGTGTTGGCACAATTACAACAACGACATAAGTCTGTGCAACACAGTCCTGCAGAAAAAGGAATATCTGCCTGTCCCTGCACCTTTAGAGCCGAAGTGTATCACATGCAAGTCACTGTCAGGGGTCAGATTTCTGGTCATCCAAGTGACGTGCAAGGTCCCATCCTGTTTGCCAACCATATCAAGCAGGTGATGGAGCACTTACATTTTCTTTGGATCGCATGCCCTGTATGACTGCCATACCATCAAAAAGAATGGCACCATCCACTGGAACTTGGTCAACCGAGCAGTCTCCACCTTTGTTCTCGAATAGATCCATGAGAGCTGATTTTGTTATTTTGGCAAGTAAACATCAGCACTTGCTAATGATATGACACAGTTCCCAAGGAATATGATAGAATTTCCCAAATTTCAATTGTTCTGCTCTGACCAAGGTGAGGAGCCTGGAAAATAACTTCTTGTCAGCACACAAAATCACATCCTTGCCTGAAGCAGATTTTTTTTATCAGTGAGGGTCTTAAGTTTTTGTGATTTTATGGGGGCAAATATGTCAACTGAATTGGATAACAGTCTCTGGTGCATAAATTCTTTTACGCCATTTTCACCCTTTTCTGAGGCAACAAGCAAATCCTTCATGATTTCTTCTGTTAATAGTCTTCCAGAGCTAAGACACACAATGCCGTCTTGGTATACATCAAAAGGGTTGAGCATGGAATCAATGGTAAAAATGATTCTGCTCAGTCTTTTCATCAGCATCGATGCGTGTGTGTGCAAGGGTCTTTTTGCGTCCGTAGCTCAGGAGATATCCCTGCCATTGATTCACACTGTCTTGCTATAGCGGCTCTCTCATGCTGTGACGGTATTCCAGACCGATTTTGTGTGATCCCTTGTGACTTAACATGAACATAACACTATCGTATATACGCCTCATTGTTCTTCTTGGAAGCTGCTATGTATAAATCACTGTTTAGAACCAATTTGGCCCACTTTTGAGGATGTTCGGGTGTTTTCTTCTTTATCGGTAACGTTGAATCGAACCACGGGAGCCGCCGTATTGCCATTCTGTTGACAAAAAGCAGCTACCTCATTGGTGTAGAACAATCACGTGTCAAACCGTGCCACCGCTCGCAACCAAAATCCTATTACGCTCTGTAGAAAATAGTTCTGCATAAATCATAGACGCATCGACAATCGACTGGAATTTCAGCGACAAACTTATTTTTGGTTGCTTATACACCACCCGTTCTTTTTGATGAGCTAAAGATTGTGTAGATGCCAGACTGTGGAGTGGGAATCATTTTCTAAAAGTCTTTTCGTGGATCACCTTGCGGCCTATATGTTGGCACCTTCAACATCATTTAGGAAACGTTAGCTAAACAACTGCTGTTGTTATGCTGCCTACACGTTAAACAGAAACGTACAGTTGTCGAGCTGCTCAGCCACATGCTGCCCAGCCAAAGCCATAAGCGCAGCTAGCAGCTCTAAGGCTAGTTTATGCTTCTGCGTTTTCAGAGCGACGCAAGGAAACGCAGACACAAGAGCCCCTTGCATGCCTTTTCACACCTCCTTGCATGCTTGTGTGCGTCGACCCATTTTTCTAGACTAGCCTCTCGTAGCGCACAAGGTTGCGATTGGTCTGCTAACTACATCCTTTACACGGTCTCACATTTCCGTTTTCATAGTACAATACCGCCATTATTAAAACAAAGAATGTTTACGAGAGAACGGATCAGATTAAAGAGGTTTTGTCAGAATAAATGCGTAAATATGACCACTTATACAACCCGTCATTGGGGGACTATAAGGACGCGCGGATGGCCTCTGATTCATGGAGGGAGATCTCCGCAAAAGTCGGTTTGCCGGTCGAGGCGAACAAAGTTGAGGAGGAAAATACGGGACAAATGTGTCCGCGATGAAAAGCTGCAGTGGCGATGCACGGGGCAATAAAGTCTATGAAATAAATAAACAAACCAACGACTTCCACACACAAAGACGTGGCTCTCTAGGTCGTCTTCGACAAAAACACGTTACTCCTGTTGTGTTCAAAAATGAAGAAACGCCAGAGAGACAAAGGGCATCGCAGATCTAAAGGTTAAAATCAAATGTATTTAATAAAAGAAAGGGTGTTGCCTCCACCCGCGAACTCCAGAACAATGGTTGCCTACAGGTATTTATACCGATCCGTAAAAGGTGTGAAATTTAAAGTTACCTCTGGGAGTGGTCTTCTGGTGAGTTCAATGTAACTGGGATTTCGAATGACCCTCAGTCAATATCAGTTGTTGTGCAAGTTTTACATATGCATGCATTCCAGTTGATTACATTACATTAAATACAATCATAACTGTACATTGATATTATTCTATAGATTACAGTTTTAATATCACAGTGGTTTTACAATATTGTCATTACTTTATTGATTACACAGTTTCAGAATCATAGCTGTATTCTGGTGTACACTAAATGCATTTTATTAATTTTATGAACCGGGTCGTTTATTTCTAATATCCTACACTCCACCTATTGTTCTGGCGGTGAATTACTCTGCAACACGCAAAGCCTTTTTGAACCATGAATTGAAACGAGTGCGTCGACACGGCGGCGCGTAAAGACGCAGAAGCATGCGCCAGCCTTCAGACGTGCTCTAAAGTTGCGATGTGCTGGGGATCGCTTGTTTCTGTCTCGCTCCTCTACTGCCTAAGCTCATTTACATACGACACAGAAATACAGACATAGATAAATGAAGAAAGACAGAAATGTAGAAATATTTATTTAATTATGTTCTGTTTAGGTATACACTTATATTAATATACATGTGTTTAAGCATTTATTTATTCATTTATTTTTACTTAAAGTCATTTTTTGTCCTCCATAGTCAGGGACGGTTCCAATTCAGATTCTTTTTTTTTTCTTACACATATCTTTATTATTAAAAAGTAACAAAGAAAATAATCTAATGGCAGATGACAAAATGGAAATAAAGCTATTCATGTCGTCTTTTGTAACGTGGACATGAACAGCTCTATTTGTGAAAAGTACATGCTACGTGCTGCCATTTAAAAAACTCTAAAACTATACTAAATGTAACGTTATGTGATGAAAGTTTGGTCATATTCAATTAGATAAGTCAATTTACAACTCCAATTGCCATCTCCAAACAGATCTTGTGATTGATGTACAAACGTATGGGGCATCCAGTTTTATCTGCCTAAAGGATGGCGCATGCTTCTACGTCTGCGCCGACCAACTCGTTTCAATTCATGGTTCAAAAAGGCTTTCATGTGTTGCAGAGAAATTCACCTGCAGAACGATAGGTAGAGTAACGTGTTTTGTTGAAGACGACCTAGAGAGTCACGTCTTTGTGTGTGAAAGTCGTTGGTTTTGTTTGTTTATTTATCATAGACTTTACTGCTTTTCATCGCGGATACATTTGTCCTGTATTTTCCTCCACAACTGTGTGCACCTCTCACCGGGAAACCGACGTTTGCGGAGTTCCCCCCTCCATGAATCCAACCCGCTTATACAACGGGTTGCTTATACAACGGGTAAAAAAATAGTCGACACACGCAAGGAGGTGTGAAAAGGCACGCAAGGGGGTCTTGCGTCTGCGTCGCTCTGAAAACGCAGAAGCATAAACTAGGCTTAACATCCCTTTTTTTTTTTGCTTCATTCGTTGAAGCATTCGTTTAAAATTCGCCTCACTCGCGACCAGACGTGTCTGTGCATTGACTTTACATGGAATCTACCTGCGCGAATAATTCGCTTCGCTTTTGGTGTGAACACACCATAAGGCTCAGATCAAAATCTCCATTGGCTGAAAAAAGGGGCGATAAAAAGGGGGGACTATTTGCTTCTTTTGTGGACACTGTACATACACATTAGGATGTCCTCAAAAGATGCCTTGTTAGAAAGGAATGGATGTGTGAAGTGTTTCTTTTATGTTTCGGTTGTTGTTCATTATTACCAGAGGACACAGGGGAGGCAATGAAGCCCGGAGAGCTGAATCCAAAGCAGCCTCCGTATCACTGGGCTGTGTGTCTTTCCTACTTTCCAACTGTTTTGCAACATATAAAAAAGGAACATTCATTGTGGATCCAACCCTGCTTGCACACACACCACAAGAAATATGGCTAAATATATATCCATAAAATCTCCTTCCTTCCTCCAGTCTACTTGCCACAGGGACTTAATGAAATAGACGCTGGAGGCCTCCCTCTACAATCAGCAGGCTGAGGCCCTGGGTTCAAATTATAATCAGCCTTAGTTTACACTCTGTTTGTTGTGGGGAAATTAGGCAGTCCAAACTTACAATGTGGTTATACTTCCCTGCAGCAAATGGCCTGCATCCTGTGCCTGTGACACAGCCAGGAAAAACCTCAAATAACGATGGAGGGTGAGGGACAGATATGTGGCTTCTGTGGGTCTTGGTTAAGAACAGGCCACAACCTGGCAGCATGTTTGTCAAATCAGATATGCTTTTCCCTGGAAACCACCTCCAGTCACCATCTCATCATACTGCTTTAGACTGTTTTACATTCTCCACACTGCTTTTTTTTTCTCTGTCTTTCTTCATTTTCACCGTAGGTCGTACTTGACTTGGCTAATAATTAGTGAGCTCTTTCAATTTTTCAGGCACTGCTGATTTCTTAATACAGAGATTACAAAGTAAAGGAAGCGTGGGTTTAGTGTCATGATCAGTCAACAATAATGCAAAAATGGAAAAACAAAAATTGCAGAACTCTCTCTTTCACTCTTTCTCCCTTTCTTACAACACACATGTTGTCATCCCGGGCTGGAATTGATGGGGCTCTTGTTGCACTTTTAATCTTCTGCAGTGATTTACTGTCTCTGTAAAACAGTTGGGAGAGTTTGGTGTGCTGGAAGAGCTGATATTATGTGGGACGACACACATCAGCACACAATATTTCACATAACATGTGGCCTTAATGCAGTCTTTTCTTATCTTTCCTCTTCATATTGACCACAGCCACCTCCTCTACCTTCCATCCCCTCCTCTTCCTTGGATTCTTGGAGGATCACAAGCCTCCGAGACCAACAGCAAACTTACTGTGACAGACAGAAACATTTTTTATCAAAGAGATCTCACAGACTGATGTCTGAGAATGTAGAGGAACTGTGTCTATTCCTGCTGCAAAACGTGATTGCATGTTTAAGAGAAAAAACATCTAAGGAGAAAGAAAAATCAAATGCGGAGATATCGGTGTATATCTATAAGGCGCTCTCACGCTACATCCGAACTCAGTGCTCACTTGGGTGGGGGCCCAGCGGCGACCACCCCTAGAAGAGGTTGCCATGTGTTCCTGAGTCACAAAGGGACTCTGATCAATGTGTTAAGCCCTGCGCCTGTGTGAGGGGGTGATGCAGATGGGCTGGAAAAAGCAAGCAATGGAGAGCTGCAGTTTTGGGTCGTGGTGCCCAAGGTGTTAAGGGAGACGGTGCGCCACGCAGAGCTCCAGGATCTGGTCATTTTGGGGTTAATAACACCCTTTTTTAAACCAAAAGAAAACTTAAATCAGACTCATTCTATTTTAATTTATTTGTAGTTTCTTGTGTTAAGCAATATGTGAAGCAATGTTAAGCAGCTTGACCATTCTGCAGAACTCTGCGTTTTGCATCAGATTCACAGCTTCCACAGAACAAAGAACAAAACATTTGAGTCAACTGCAGTCTCAACTAATTGTATTTTAACCAAATAGAGGATTGACTGTTAACCACAAGATGGCAGTAACTAATGAGGAGGAGAAACACTCACTGATGGCACTAACGTTAGCTAGCTAGCAAGCCTTAGTAGCTAACGTTAGTTAAATAGCTAATCAGAGCTAGCCAATGTGAAGGGTCGCCAAAATAACCATCGATGCTGACAATATATCCGGGAACCCAATTCTGGCCTTTCAAAATAAGATCCCGCTTCAACACCTCCAAATACCTCTGCAATAAAAGCTCTTTCATTGTCGCCCCAGCATTGCCCAACCATTGCCCAAGTGAGTCTCACCACTTTCTCTCATCAAAGTAACTTTCCTGAAGTAGTTAGACTTGTAAATATTATATATATATATATATATATATATATATGAGAGTTGACACATAGATTTGTTGATATGTATGAATTAACATCACTTACATTTTGCAGGCGCTCGATAAAAAAAAAGACCAGAAACAGCGAATGTTGCTCGGCCGTCTGGTGACGAAAGGACACGTATTTCTCAATGCATTCGCTCCCCTTGATGAATTCAGAAGAATTTGTGGTCCACGGCTACGATGTTTTTGTTAACTAAATTGCAATTATTGTTGGAGGAAATTATGGGTGCATTTTTTGCCCTTCCCCTTGTGTTGTCGGAGGCAAAATGGTATTTCTTGGGGGCAATTTGGTCCTTTGCCCTCGTGTATTTCCGCCGCTGGTCAGGGGTTCTACTGGGGGCTGCCTGGCAGCGGCAGGATATGGAGGACTACTGACGCCGCTGAGACATGTAAAGGGCCGGCAGGCAGATCTCATGCTCAGCTCCAACAGTTTCCAGCGGAAAGACCCATGGAGGAGGGTGAAGATTGATGTCCATGGACCGTTTCCCCACGCAGAAAGAGGTAAACGGTACATCCTCACTGCCATGGACTATTTTATCAAGTGGCCTGAGGCATACAGCCTCCCAGACCAGAAGGCGGAGACTATAGTGGACGCTCTGGTGGGAGGGATGTTCAGCAGATTTGGGGATAAAAGGATAAAAAGGAATAAAAGTTAAAAAAGTTAAGTTAAAAATAATAAAAAATAAAGTGCACCAGCGAACAGAAAGTGACAAGAGAAAGTGACGTGTGCAGTGTGAAAGAAAGTGACTGGTGGAATGTCAGAGTCAGTCAGTGGGGGACCCGGGCTCTGTTGATGAGCCCGACTGCCGACGGGAAGAAACTGTTCGTGTGGCGGGAGGTCTTAGTCCTGATGGACTTCAGCCTCCTGCCTGGTGGCTGCCAAGATGAGTTTTCTCCGGGGTGAGAGGGGTCGGCTACAAATCTTTCTGGCTCGGTCCTGGAAGCGAACAAGTCCTGGAGAGGCGGAAGATTGCAGCCAATCACCCTCTCTGCAGAGCGGATGACAAGTTGCAGCCTGTCCTTGGCTGTGGCTGCAGCGTACCAGACGGTGATGGAGGAGCAGAGGATGGACTTGTAAAAGTCCACCATCATCGTCTTTGGCAGGTTGAATTTTTCCAGCTGCCTCAGGAAGAACAACCTCTGCTGAGCCTTCTTGGTGATGGAGCTGATGTTCAGCTTCCACTTGAGGTCCTGGGTGATGATGGAGCCCAGGAAACAGAAGGAATCCACAGTGGTGCGTCACCTAGGGTGATGGTGGATGGTGGGACTCTGTTCTTCTTGAAATCCACAACCATTTTCACTGTCTTCAAAGCGTTGAGCTCCAGGTTGTTCTGGCTGCACCACAACAGCAGATGGTCAGACTCCCACCTGTAGGCAGACTCATTAGTCCAATGAGGGTGGTTTCATCCGCAAACTTCAGGAGCTCGGCGGACTGGTGACTGGAGGTGCAGCTGTTTATGTACAGGGAGAAGAGCAGAGGGGAACTGGTGCTAATGGTCCGGGAGGCTGAGACAGGTTTCCCCAGCTTCACGTGCTGCTGGGGAAACATGTCTCAGCACCCCGGAGCATCAGCACCAGTGAGGGGCCACCTTGGGTGTTCCCCTACACCCTGATGCCTGTGGTAGCTGGGTGGGGACCCACTGTGGGACATTTGCCACGGGACACTGGGTGTTTAGTTTTTTCTCTCTTACTGGTGTTAATCAAATCCACATGGAAACAATTTGAGGCCACATTCACACAGCATACTGCACGGCCACGCGACTCAAGGTCAAGATCAAAAATCCCCAGAAAGAAAGAGAGCATACCTCTGTAATTGCACAAAGGTGGTTTTGCAAACCTACACATTTAATCCTGCACATCCAAACACCCTGGGATTTCCTTTAATGAATATGGTTGCCTCTGGAGAAATGCATGCGTATGCAAGTTTGTCTATACAATAACAGGCTGTGAAACCGGATACAGCTTTGAGAGGCCGCAGGTCTCCACTTGGAAGAAGGTTGATTTATGAAAGAAGGGCAAAGTGACTTCCACTTGCGGAAAATATCCTTATATTCTGAGTTGTTTGCTCGACAAGGGTCACTGTGACATGTAATGTGTTCTCGCTATGAGCTTGGAAAAATGTTGCACTATAAATCTCCCATAGCAGACAGTTATTTGATGGAAACCCATTTCATAGTCGTCTCAGTGCCCATTCATGAAAATTGTGTGGATTGCTGGGCTTGTTCTTTTTTTCATGAATTTGAATATCCCTGCCTAGAAATGGTTCCACTCCAGTGTGTGTGCGTGTGTGTGTGTCACCGCGTCGATTGAGGTAGTTGACAAGTTAAGAACTTCCATTCTGTTTTTTCGGATTTAATCCCACTCACGTCAGTGTCCGTTGTGAAATGTATATGTTTACCACAGCATTCCATTCTCAGGTCGCACACAACACAGTAACTTGATGGTCTATTATTTTTTTTCCCCCATCTGCAATCTAACAACATTGTTGCATCTAACAATGACAGAACACAACCGGCATTCAACACTCCTCAATATCCCTGTGGTTGTGACTCTTTTTTCTTTCTTTCCTCCAGCGCAAATTCCATAGTTTCATTACAGAGGCAGGGGCCTGACTTTCCCATTATCCCAGTCCCCTCTTATTACCGGACCCATTATTCCCACTGCAAAGACAGAGTGAGACAGGAAATGAAATAAATGCGGTTTAAAAATGAACGGCTTCTGACTGAGGCGGCCGCTTTCTCGTTGTTCATGGCGCCTGTCCACTCACTTGTCTTTTCCATCACACGGATGCTGCGTCAGCACTGAGAGGACCCTGTCACACAGTGTGTTCGCTGCAGTTAGGCTTCCTTTATAGATGTAATCTGCAGTCACTGAGAGGGTAATAATGCATGATAGTGCTAAAAGGTGCTTGTCGCTATTATATGTTCTACAATAAATAAAATACTTATCTTTGGTCTTGCCTGGATGGAGAAAAACACATTGGAAGGTCAAAAATGTAAGATGTAAATAAATGATGATATTATTTAAATGTAAAGTGCAGCTGTTTTTTTCTCATTGATGTCCATAATTAAGGGACTTCATTCTTGGTCTGGATAATATGTCGATATCATTCTTGTCACGGCTCAAGCCAGCAGCAATAACTAACTGCTAGGTAATATGGACAGCCGTGACCAATTATCTCTGGACTCGCATGAACATGATTGCTTTTTTTGCCAAAAAAAACTGTTTGGTTTTACATTAAAAGAAAAAACAAGGGTTGTTCACGGAAGGTTGTAGTAAAGGGAGGCAAATTTGATGTAATGTTTCCTCAATCCTATGTGGTGACACATAGCACTCTCACCATCATTCCATTGTTACTGCCACTGTTAAACTTTAATCAGGTAGAATCCTGAAGTCATTTCACAATTCGAATAAAGTTTAATTCAAAAGAGATGGCCGCTACAAAACATATTGACACTGTTTGCAATTCTCGTCTTGGAGGACGGAAACAGAAAAGGAGAAGAGCAGGGATCTGCAGACAAACTTTTTCTGTTACACCACACTTGCGGTCAAAACTCAAGTAAGCAATGGTATCTAAAATAATGCTTCAATGATAGTGTCACGGTGTGGGTTCTTAGGGGGTGTACAGAGTCGGCACGACACAGCAGGTTCAGTTTCAATAAGCTTTTTATTGATGCTTTTCTCTTTGCAAAATCCGCTAGGTCTCCCGGCATCTCGCTCTCTCACACCGTCGCTCGCCTCCTCCCGCTCGCCTCTACTGCATTTTAAAACCACAATACAAAGTCAGTGTGTAATCAACTGAGCTGAGGCCAATTGCCTCCACCTGGCACCGTTCCCTGAGCCACTCCCCCTCTCTCCCCCCTGCAGACGAGCCAATACCACGCCCGCCACCACAGATAGATATAATACTTTTTTTTTAACTGATAAGAATAATAATACCTACTTTAATAATTTTAGGTAATGACCATTTCTTTGACAAATGAAATGATAAAGAAAAAAAAACAAACATCCAACAACATTTAAATATGATCACTAAATTTAAAACTTGGACTTAGAAAACTGAGCAGTGATAACTGAAATCAGCAGGAGAGCAATCCACTGGCTGATAACTGAACTGGCTTTTAGTGGTGCACAGCATCGCCCAAAAGAGACTTGCACTTCCCGTCCTGCATGGGCACTCATTCATTAAGAAATGAATATATGGTGGTAGAGCATTTGCTATCTTTGTTTTCCATGCTCCCAGCAGTTGGTTGACCTATGTGTTAGTACATACAAAGATGAAAAAAATAAATTCAAATTCCTTGTATTGACACATATACCAGGCAAATAAAAGTTACTGTAATGAATAAAAGCTAATGGTAAATGGTCTGTAATGGCGCTTTTCTAGTGTTCCAACCACTCAAAGAGCATCCTTCATCCATTCACACCCATTCACACACTGATACATACACAGTGCCACCTGCCCATCAGTAATTAAAAATTCACACACAGTAATCAAAGCTAAAGGCCAGTGTTTTGTCCAAGGACACATCGACATGCAGGTTAAGCCTAGTTTATGCTTCTGGGTTTTCAGAGCGACGCAGGCGCAAGACCCCTTTGCGTGTCCCTTGCGTGGCTTTTCACACCTCCTTGCGTCCTTGCGTGTGTCGAGCCATTTTTCTAGGCTTGCGTCGTTTTCGACCGCCATTATTAAAACAAAGAAAGTTTACGAGAGAACGGATCAGATTTAAGAACTTTTGTCGGAAGAAATGCGTAAATATGACCGCTTATACAAGCCGTCATTGGCGGGTTGTATAAGCGGGTTGGATTCATGGAGGGAGATCACCGTAAACGCCGGTTTGCCGGTCGAGAGGTGCGCAAAGTTGTGGAGGAAAATACGGGACTAATGTGTCCGCGATGAAAAGCAGCAGTGGCGATGCACGGAGCAATAAGGTCTATGATAAATAAATAAACAAATAAATAAATAGACGTGACTCTCTAGGTCACCTTCAACAAAAACACGTTACTCCGCCTGTTGTTCTGCCGGTGAATTGCTCTGCAACACACGCAAGACTTTTAGAAGCATGAATTGAAACTAGTGCGTCGACGCAACGACGCAGACGCAGAAGCATGCGCCGGCCTTTTGTTGAACCTGGGATTGAATCGCCAATCATCTAATTAGAGGACAACCGGGCTCTCCAAACACATAAAATGGTAACAATACATCATTAACCAATTAACAAGATGGTCTACGGAGGGATTTAGTTTTACCGACAAAAACAACAAAAAAGTGATAATCCACAATGTACGCTGAAATGAGGGACTCGTAGACATAGTTTAAGAAGTAAAAAATTACCCCATCAATGATCAGCTCTTGAGGCATGAGTGGGCCCTTGCAGTCGCATTCAGCATCTGACACCGAGGCCTATTTTTTAGAAGCTTTCCAGGCATCGGCGCACACAAACACAGCAAGGACGCTTGTGAGTTGACTCGAAGCTGCGATCAGGCTGTCAAAGTACTGCAACAGCCCAGAAAAAAATGCACCACCATGTTTGTTTCAATTATAAAGGAAGTGACTTTGTGCTGGGATTTGTGTAAATAACACAGGTTTTAGGGCTCACGGAATGTTCTTGTTAGCCACCACCTCCGGATTTCTTTGACAAAGGCTTTCAGATCGCTGTGTTTGCTTTGGCTTGGGCGCTGGCGTCAAGCACGGGGTGTGAAAAGAAGGGCAGGGAACACAAACACACAACCAACAGATGGTGAGCCATGTATTTCAGTGGCACAATGGCTTTGGTAAATCTAGGGACGGCTGCTTGTCCGCCCCACCTGGCGGAGACGGCCAATCAAAGCACGCGACAAGCTCAATTCTGACTGGATGACCACACAAAAGAAACAGTTGGTGTGTTTTTGGGCCAGGTTTGTCCCTTCTAAGTGTTAGTGAGTGGAATGAGGATGTACTTTAACAATGCTTTTAAAAAAAATGTATATAGATTAACTCCATTTATGAGAAATACGCAATAGAAATTCAAGGAGAAAACAAGCTTTTTAGCAGCTGCCCCCTTCACAAACATGTGCACATGCACAAGGGCTCTCTAAGCAAATCAAATACATGCATTAACAAAGACCCACATAGAAGGATTTTTCAAACAAAACACCGGTCACCACAAACACACAAACTACATAACAGAGCTAAGCAGAAACAATAGTTGGCGAGTCTCCGGCCAGGGCTCCAGTGAGTGACACAGTGCTATAATTCCCAAAATTTTGCTGAGAGACTTTCCAAACCATGCTGACGTCTTTGGGACTGGAACGAGACAAGCAATGGCCGGTATTTAAAACCACAAATTTTCCTCATCAATATAGGACTCGCTCTATAAGTAGCGAAGGAGTAACTCAGTAGACAAGGCGGCCTCAATACCCTAATCCCCCTCCCTTTTCCATGGAGACAAACAGAGAGAAGTAAGAGTGAGAGAACAAGATAGATTTACAAAAGCAGGGAAAGGGAGAGAGGGGGCACTGTGTTAGAACAACTGCACTTATGCTGAGCCTCCCCCAGCGGACACTGGTGCCAAACTGCCGAGTTGCGGTGGTGAGGGAGCATGTGGTGTAAGTCTGTGCGCCTGTCCGTACGGGTGTGTAAGTGTTACTGTATGTTAGGAATAAAGACGCAGAGCCAGGCCCTACCTTTGGGGCCATTAGTTCAATTCCACATCGGCTTCAGTGGAACACAGCAATAATTGGACAGATTAGCATGCAAGAGCAGCCCAAACTATTTTTGAAAGTAGTAAATTGCCGTCTTGTAAGTCCTGGGCTTATCTTTACTGTGAAAGCTGCGTTTAAAAGGGGAAAGAGAAGGAGTAATGTCTAGCATGTGAGCTGGAATAGGCCCCTCGTAAAAGAAAAGAGAAGAAGACAATTGCAGACAAAAAAATGAGCAGACATTTAAAACAATGTGGGTGCTGTGCTGGCCATCTTTTGATGTGTAGCAGAACAGTTGGGTATTGTGATATTACTGGAACATTGACATATAGCCTAGAGCAAGTAGAAGTTCAGCTGCCACAGTATTTTGTTTTTTATAGTAAAGTAATGCAGCGTTATTTGTAGGTAAAAAAGATTTAGTTTGAGCAAGTAAGACTAATTAACCACAAAAGCGGCTAAGAGGCGTCCGTTCCCTGTGTCAGATGAGAAGTGCAGGATTTCTTCAGGTAACTTACCTATGCTTTAGTCAATGTATTGTTATTTTAACCCCAAAAGCAAAGTAGTTTTGAAGACAGAAGTTTATTCTGAAAATGGTTGACGTATGTAATGACAATGACATGAACAGTGAGTGGTAATTTCTTGTATGATATCATACAATATGTTGCCTAATTTCAGCTTCAAAGATCAGCCCCACAGGACGCGCCAAGCAGTGCTATGTTACTTGAGGCCAGAGGGGGCAAAAGTATTCACATTCATTACTCAAGTAGAAGTATAGATACTTCTACAAGTACAAGTCTTTTTAAAGCCTAGTATCAACTCAAGCGTTTTACTTTAGTATAAAGTGCTGTTTCAAAACCACTTAAAGTATAAAAGGAAAAAATGTCCATTAAGGACAAACTCTTAATGTGTAACCACGCTCACAGAACATGTGCGTCCGTTACAATATTATCAGAAGGGGCCTTCAGATCACGTGACCTGCCGTTCGGATGATGGAAACATTGATATTGGCAATATTCAGAGAGGCAACGTTGAAACAACAGAGGGACATATATCTATATATATATCTATATAACTTAAACAGATAAAACCAGAATCCTTTTTCCAGTGACGGCTAAATGACACGAGTCGGAAGACATACACACACGTTGTTCCCATTGATTAGGTAGACTGCAGTGTCTCCCCCAGGTTTACTACTTCATGGGGTGGGGGGGAGGCTGTTATAATGATGGGGAAACACTGAACTGGCAGCGGTCATACATACAGAGTGCAACTTGTTATTGTCTATCATTGTACATTAAAACTAACAATGTTTTAATCAAAGGACATGAGAACTGTCATCGAGACTCTAAACCAGCAGCAGGACATCTTCAAAGAATCTCTGAATCGTAATAATAGTAAATTAATACTTTCCACATATGAATAAATGTATATTTCTATTTAAGATATTAATTTCTGGTCAGCTGCAACATGTTTCTGTTTATTTCATTGTAAATCTAACTATCACCATTGATGCCTGCATCATATTACATTACATGTTGTTTAGCTGACGCTTTTATCCAAAGTGACTTACAATAAGTGCATTTCAACCATAAGGATACAGACTGCAAAGAACAAGAACGTGCAATTTCATTAAATAAGCCGATTTACAACTGGCTATAGATAGGAAACATAAGTACAATGGATCTACAAGTGCTACAATTTGTTAGTCTTTTTATCATAGATATTAAATAATATGTTAATCCCTATCTAACTGTAGCCTTCATGATCACTGTTTATTAGATTTTAAATACTATGTCAAGTACTAATGAGGTCACCTATCTTACAGAACGTAGCCTCTTTGATCACTGTATCATAGATACAGATACTATGACGTTAATCGCTAATGATGGCATCTATGTTACGGTATGTAACCTCATTGATCACTATATTATATACATAAAATACTATGAGGTTATTCACTATTAATGTAGACACACAGAAGAGGTTTATTTTATTTATAGTGATGTTTGTGCAACTGTACGAGGACCACCATACTGATTACCGGCCTCTTGATGTTTGAGTAACAAGAAGACCAACGGTAGGTGTGTGTATGGAATGTAGCCCTATCCAGTAAAATATTAACTGTTTGTTGTTACTGTATCCAAATACAAAAGCGACTGTATAACAACTGTGAACTGATCCATTGAGATATTTTGCCTAATTTTATTTTATTTATCCCCTATTTTATGACTCATATTTACTCTGGTACTCCATTAGTGTCAGGTATTGAAACACGGAACAGAGGGGTGAGTTTCAAATGCAGCTTTATTGTTGCAGACGTCGAGAGGAAAGTAGGTTGTAAGACACGGGGTGAATGGAGAATCTTAGCTGAAAGGCGAGGAGTCCTGCTTGCTCTGTGACGGATGAAGACGCCGATGGAGGTGGTGAACAGCTGATGATGACGCATGGAGTTTCAGGAAGCTCAGGAGGGTATCTGGGAAGACACGGAAGTGAGCTCGAAGAGTCTGTAGTCATGGAATGACGAGATCAGACAACGGGTGAGTGATGCATGTTGGGTTATAAAGGAGTGCTGGTGATTAGGCTCAGGTGAAGGTGATTAGTAGTCAGGTGACCGGGTGATTGAATGAGAGGGAGGAGAATGGAATTGAGTGGGAGGCGATGTTGAACGGGATGAGGGTGGAATCCTGACAGTACCCCCTCCTCCCGAGGCGGCTCTTGACGCCTGCGAAGGATGTTGTCGGCGACGAGGTCTACCCCGACCTCTGGGTGCAGGACGATCCGGATGTTCCTCGTGAAACAGAGAGAGGAGCGTCGGATCTAGGACGTCATCACGAAGTACCCAGCATCGTTCCTCAGGTCCGTAATCCTCCCAGTCGATGAGGTACTCCAGTCGGGGACCTCGCCGCCGAGAGTCCAAGATGGTCCGGATCCCATAGATGGGTTCATCCTCCACAGGCACCGGAGGAGGAGGTACATCCACCGAGGGGTCATCTGAGGGACAAGGGGAGACCGGTTCAATGAAGGGTTTTAACAGCGAAACATGAAATGAGGGAGATATACGATACTGTCGGGGTAGCTTGAGTCTGTAGGTGACTTCGTTCAACTGCCTCTCGATGGGGAATGGTCCAATGAACCGAGGATTCAGCTTACGACAGGGCAGTCTGAGTCGAATATTTCTAGTAGAGAGCCAAACCTTCTGTCCTGGTTGATAAATAGGAGTTTTTAGTCTTCGACGGTCAGCTTGTGTTTTGTGCCTTCTGACTGCCTGTTGGAGTTGAACGTGAGCCGAGTCCCATACCCCCTCGCTCTGATGGAACCAGAAGTCGACAGCTGGAACCTCCGAGGGCTCACCCGACCAGGGGAAGAGAGGTGGCTGGTATCCTAGTATGCATTGAAATGGGGTGAGCCCGGTGGTGGACTGTCGCAGGGAATTTTGGGCATATTCCGCCCAGGGGAGGTATTGGTTCCAGCTGTCCTGGTACTGGTGGCAGTAGGTCCGCAGATATCGACCAATCTCTTGGATCTTGCGTTCAGTTTGGCCATTAGTCTGTGGATGGTATCCTGATGAAAGGCTGACAGTTACCCCGAGGAGCCGGAAGAAGGCACGCCAGACTCTGGAGATGAACTGGGGTCCCCTGTCCGAGACTATGTCTTCTGGAATTCCGAAGTTCCGGAAGACATTATGGAAGAGGGCTTCTGCGGTCACGAGTGCAGTAGGGAGGCCAGCTAGCGGGATTAACTTGCAGCCCTTTGAGAAACGATCCACCACTACTAGTACACACGTGAAACCATCAGAAGGAGGAAGGTCGGTCATGAAGTCGATTCCGATGTGGGACCATGGACGACGCGGAATCGGTAGAGGCAATAATTTTCCCTCAGGCAGTCTCCTCGGGGTATTGACGATGGCACAGACTGAACATCCTTTGACGAACCTTGCGACGTCCTCCGAGATGGTGGGCCACCAGTACCGTTGACGGAGGAGTGAGAGGGTCCGCTTGCTACCCGGATGTCCAGTGCCCGGAACAGAGTGGGCCGAGTCCAGAAGGGGGGTTCTCAGGTGTTCAGGGACGAATTTGCTCCCGTCTGGCCCTCCCGGCGGAGCAGGATGGAGAAGGTTTTCCTGATTGATCTGGTCGTCAAGGTCCCAGATGATCGGACTAATGAAGAGAGCTGGAGGGAGGATAGGAACCGGTTCGGCCTCGTCCGAGGAAGCATGATGGATTCGGGAGAGGGCATCTGCCCTGCAATTCTTACTTCCAGGGCGATATGATACCATGAAGTCGAAGCGGGTGAAGAAGAGAGCCCAGCGGGCTTGTCTTGGATTCAGTCTTTTAGTTTCACGAAGGTATTCAAGGTTTCTGTGGTCAGTAATTACCTCAAACTGGTGATTAGCCCCCTCCAGCCAGTGTCTCCATTCCTCAAGGGCTAGCTTGATGGCGAGTAGCTCACGGTTTCCAATATCATAATTCTGCTCCGCCGGGGCAAGTTTCCTGGAGAAGAAGGCGCATGGATGGAGTATGGGGGGTTCGCCCTGCCGCTGAGACAGTACTGCTCCTACACCAGTAGATGAAGCATCAACTTCCACGATGAACGGAAGTTCTGGGTTGGGATGAGCTAAAACAGGTGCAGAGGAGAAAGAGTCCTTTAGTTGTTGGAATGCTTCCATGGCTGCGGGTGTCAAGGACAGGGACTTGGGCCGGCCCTTCAGAGCAGATGTGAGGGGAGAGCTGAGGTGACTGTAGTTTTGGATGAAACGTCTGTAGAAATTTGCAAATCCTAGGAAGCGCTGGAGTTCTTTAATGGTGGCTGGCATGGGCCAGTCCTGAATGGCGTCTACCTTCCTCGGGTCCATTTGGATTCCCTCTTGGCTGATGATGTATCCCAGGAACTGGACGGTTGAAGTGTGGAACTCGCACTTCTCCAATTTGAGGTATAGTTGGTGTTCTCGTAGCTTTCGTAGTACTTGAAGGACATGATCATGATGCTCAGATCTGGAAGAAGAATAGATTAGTATGTCGTCGATGTACACAATGACAAACCGGTTGAGGAAGGGCCGGAGAACTTCGTTCATGTAGCTCTGGAAGACAGCAGGAGCGTTGGATAAGCCGAACGGCATTACCTGATACTCGTAGTGGCCTGAGGGGGTCACGAAGGCAGTCTTCCATTCATCGCCATGACGGATTCGTATCAGATTGTAGGCACTTCTCAAGTCTAGCTTGGAAAAGAGGCGGGCGCCACGTAGCTGTTCCAGAGCGGCAGGGACCAGAGGAAGGGGATAGCGGAATTTGATGGTTTGTGAATTCAGGTGACGATAGTCAATGCAGGGCCGCAAGCCCCCGTCCTTCTTAGCCACGAAGAAAAAGCTTGAGGCGGCCGGGGAGATGGATGGACGTATGAACTCTTGCTGTAATGCCTCTGCCACATACTCCTCCATGGCCCTTTGTTCCGGGATGGACAAAGGATATATTCGGCCCTTAGGAAGTGTAGCTCCGGGTAGCAGGTCAATTGCACAGTCCCCTGGCCGATGAGGTGGTAACTTGGTTGCCAGTGCTTTACTGAAGACGTCCTGGAACGTCCGGTACTCCACTGGAATTTCACATTGGACGTGGGTCTGGGAGCTGGTTTCAACTGCAGATAACACAGGAACCGCGGCCTCGGAGTCGTCTGGCGAGGAAGAGGAAGAAGAGATTTTCTTAACAGACTTCAAACAGGAGTGGTGACAGTCATTACCCCATCGGAGGATTTCGCCGGTTTTCCAGCAGAGTACGGGTTGATGTTGGATCAACCAGGGTCGTCCCAGGATGAGTTCAGCGGTAGACTCCTCCAGCACCATAAAGGAAATTTTCTCGGAATGCAGACATCCTATTTGAAGAGTGATTACGGGGGAGCAGTAACGGATACGACCTCGGCCTAGCGGTTTGCCTTGGATGGTGTTAATAGAGAGATCGTGATCTAGTCGTTTTCTGCTGAGATTCATCTTCTGAAGGCAGGTGAAGGAGATGAAGTTCCCCGCGGAGCCTGAATCGATGAGGGCTTGCGCTGGAAAACACAGTTTATGGGTTAGGAGATGTACTCGTGTTTTCACTAGATGTTCTACTGGAGGGGCTACAGTAATTGAACTCACTGCTAGGCGCGGAGGTCGAACGGGGCAGTTGCTGAGCATATGCTGGTCAGAAGCACAGTATAGACATAGATGTTGTTGCATTCGTCGCAGGCGCTCAGAAGGGGAGAGATGAGAGGCGTCGACTTCCATAGGAATTGGAGCCGGAGGAGAGGCCGGGGAGGAGTCTGTTGCCGGCAGCGGGGAAGGTCTCATGTGTGTGGGCCGATCGCAAGCAGTGAGTAGTTGTGCAACTCGAATGGTTTTCTGGATGAGATTTTCGATGCCCATGACATCATCATACACCACAATCAGCTGACGAACCGTCGGGTTTAACCCCTGGCGGAATGCGGTGATTAACGCGGGCTCGTTCCATCCACTAGCTGCGGCGAGGGTGCGGAAGCGAAGAGCGTAGGCGTTCACGGAAGAATTCCCTTGTTGAAGTTGGAACAATTGATCGTGAACAGATAATGAAGCCACTGTTTGGCCAAACACCTCTTTAAAGTGACGGAGAAAATCAGGGAGAGATTTAATTACCGGAGAATCGGATTGCCACAAGGCTTGAGCCCATTGAAGAGCGGGGCCGGACAACAGTGATATGAGGAAGGCCACCCGAGCAGGATCGCCACTGAATTGATGTTCATTCATGGTGAAGTATAGAGATGTTTGTAAGAGAAACCCACTGCAATCCTCCGCCTCACCGGAGTAGGGCGCGGGCCGGGCCATGGGACTCGAAGAGGCAGAGAACAAAGCTGCGGGTGTACGCGGGAGGGACTCCGCTGCCAGAGGAGCTGAAGCCGGGGGAATTGGTAGCGGTGGATCCTCTCGTGCATCCGTAGAGCGTTGCATATTGCGGTCTGATCTTCTGTCAGGTATTGAAACACGGAACAGAGGGGTGAGTTTCAAATGCAGCTTTATTGTTGCAGACGTCGAGAGGAAAGTAGGTTGTAAGACACGGGGTGAATGGAGAATCTTAGCTGAAAGGCGAGGAGTCCTGCTTGCTCTGTGACGGATGAAGACGCCGATGGAGGTGGTGAACAGCTGATGATGACGCATGGAGTTTCAGGAAGCTCAGGAGGGTATCTGGGAAGACACGGAAGTGAGCTCGAAGAGTCTGTAGTCATGGAATGACGAGATCAGACAACGGGTGAGTGATGCATGTTGGGTTATAAAGGAGTGCTGGTGATTAGGCTCAGGTGAAGGTGATTAGTAGTCAGGTGACCGGGTGATTGAATGAGAGGGAGGAGAATGGAATTGAGTGGGAGGCGATGTTGAACGGGATGAGGGTGGAATCCTGACAATTAGGATATATATATATATATATATATATATATATATATATATATATGTATATATGTGTATTACACCATTTCTAGTTTTAAACGAAAACTAAACAACAGCTTGATAATAGTAAAATACTTAACAGTCTGAACTGTATTAAAAATGTATTAGCAAGACAAGCTGACGTGGTGACGTCATCAAGTCAGCTGCTGTTCCAATTGCGGAAATGACCGTATCCGTGAGTCAGGACTCCCGTTCCCCCCAGGTACATCCAGGTCGCGCAAAGTCATGGTTATGGTACGTTCACACCAAAATCGAAGCAAATTTTCGCCCCGCTCTTCATTCGCGTCCCATTTTTTCCGCTTTATTCGCGCCCGGAAGGGCGTGGCTTATCTCTGTTACATGTCTCCGTAAAGACAGTTATCGTTTCCGTACGGTGGCCCTGAAGTGCAAAACACAATGGCAAATAGGAACGCACAACGGCAAATAGGAAAACACAATGGCAAATAGGAAAAACACAACGAAATTAACTTCTTACGGAAAGGGTAGGGCCTTATAGCAGGAAGCAGAGGACGGACCCTTCGGATTGGACAGACGGACTGTCTGTCTTTTAACTCTCTTAATTAGAAGCCTTTCGCGGCGACCGAAAGTGACATGGAGGATTCAAATTACCGTGACTCCTTAACTATTTGCAGTTAAGGAGTCACTGATTCTGAATTGGAATTGGATGTGTGGCGGGAGTGTGTGACTGTCTCGTGCGAGCCCTGTATCATTTCCTGGCCGGGAGCCCCTCCACAAACTGCTTCCAATCAGAAGGGTCCGTCCTCTGCTATAAGGCAAAAAGCACCAGATGCATGGGAAATTTATGGAGCGTATACCTACAAGACCAAGTGGCGGGGATGGTGCAGGGGTCAGCCTTGGCCTCAAGGACCTCAGCCACAGACGTTTTGGGGTATACGACCGGCCGGTGACTGTAGAGTAAGTCCAGAAAGCGGACAAGTAGCCGTAAAAGGCCCTAGCTCCCATCTTACTTTTTAAAACCCTAGGAACAACAAGTAACCCAGCATCTATGGAGTGCAGCTGCCCCGTAGGGCAAAACTGTGTTACAAGCTCTTTAAGATAAGACGGTGCCTCACCAGCAGGTGCCTTGTAAGTGAAGAGTACCTTAAATTCTATTCTTGATTTAACAGGGAGCCAGGGCAGAGAAGTTAATACATGACTTTGAAACAGGAAGTTCCTGATTTTCGATATATTACGTAGATGAAAAAAGGCAGTTCTTGAAGTCTTCTTTATATGAGAGTTGAAGGACGTATCCTGGTCAAAGGGAACTCCAAGATTCTTGGCGGTGCTGCTGGATAGCAAAGCAATTCCACCCATAGCTGACTTTGAAGGCGCTCTAGGTGTTTCCAAGACATTCTTTAAGTCTAAAGCCTAGTTTATGCTTTTGCGTTTTCAGAGCGACGCAGACGCAAGACCTCCTTGTGTGTCCCTTGCGTGCCTTTTCACACCTCCTTGCGTGCTTGTGTGCGTCGACCCATTTTTCTAGGCTTGCGTCGCTTTCGGCGCAAGCCTCCCACATCACACAAGGCTGTGATTGGTCTGCTGACTACATCCTTTACGGAGTCTCACATTTCCGCTTTCATAGCACAATACCGCCATTATTAAAACGAATAATGTTTACGAGAGAACAGATCAGATTGAAGAGCTTTTATCGGAAGAAATGCGTAAATATGACCGCTTATACAAGCCGTAATTGGCGGGTTGTATAAGCGGTAAAACGTTGGTTTGCCGGTCGAGAGGTGCACAACGTTGTGAAGCAAAATACGGGACAAATGTGTCCGCGATGAAAAGCAGCAGTGGCGATGCACGGGGCAATAAAGTCTATGATAAATAAATAAACAAAACCAACGACTTTCACACACAAAGACGTGACTCTCTAGGTCGTCTTCATCAAAACACGTTACTCTACCTATTGTTCTGGCGGTGAATTGCTCTGCAACACACGCAAGCCTTTTAGAACCATGAATTGAAACGAGTACGTCGACGCAACGACGCAGACGCAGAAGCATGCACCAGCCTTAACAACGGTCTCTTCTGGCTTGATAGACAGTTACAGTTGAGTATCATTTGCATAACAATTGTTATTAGTTTACGCGGTGTTATGCAGGGTTTTCTAATAACGTTGCCCAAAGGAAGCATAGACAAGGTAAATAAAAATTGGTCCAAGCACAGAACCTTGTGGGACTCCGTGACCAACATTGGTGGTCATCACCATTTACAAGCGCAAAATGGGACTGATCCGATAAATATGGTTAAAACCAGCTGAGAGCGGTTTCTTTTGCTACTATTTTAAACTATTGCTACCTTGCTTACTAACGAACAAATTTAATTTAATTCCAAAGCAACCCAGGCGTACTCCAGTAAGGTAATGACCAAGAATGTGCGGGATGCTGATGAGGGGCTTGTTGTTTTCTTCATACCGACTCGTTTTACGCTGACGGCAACACGGTTGTTGGCAGTGCTGTAGTTGTAAAATTAGAGGTGGGTAAACTCTGAATTTTGTGATCATACAGACCTCGACGCGATGCGAAGCAACGCAACACAAAGCGTTGCGACTCTGTAAGGCTGTCTATATTGCATTATGTTATCAGTAAAAGTCATATACAATCAATGACAATGAATACATGTGTTAGTAGTTTGTAATTTATTAAATTTAAGAAAACAGTAAAGAAAAGTATGTCAACACAACACAACAACACAATTGCAGATTAAGAACTATCTACATATGGAGTCTCCTTTTTACAGTAGTGCCCAGAGGGCCTCCTTGTCCTCCACGTCAGGTCCTGCCTTGCACAGAGGAGCCATGAACCCCAGAACACGCGTTCTGGGGTTCATGGCTCCTCTGTGCTTCTCCTCTCTCTATTTGACCTGGTGTTTCTCCTCTCCCTGTGCTCTCTGCATCACTCCCTGTCCTATCACTGCCTGAAAAAATATGTTGAATTTAAGAGTTAACCAGTTAAGCAGCCTGTCAATTACACTGACAACACAAGTTAAAGGAACACTCATGTACTACCTTTGTCATCATAAATAGCCTAAATCCGCCCGAACGACTACTACCCCCCCCCCCGTCGGACCTTCTCGACCGGTCCGCGAAATATTGTCTGACATGAAACCGGTCCGTTGGGGACCACTGGGTTTACACACCTCCTGGATCCTGATTGGTGTCGCTGCTGCAGCCGCAAGGCACTGATTGGATGCTCAGAGACCGTAATACAGCGCAGATGAACATGATTTAGACTACGTAAGTTTATTTCGGATTATTCCAACAGAAGAATACAAGGCGCAGGGAACTTAGAGGTGCGTAAACGCTATTTATAGGTGCGTAAACGCTATTTTAAAAATTCTAGAGGTGCGTAAACGGCGTTTACGTGCGTTTACCCTCCACTACAGCCCTGGTTGTTGGTTACCGCTACTACTCGCCCCCCCGTCAGCCGGTGCTCTGAAGGGAGGGGGTAGATCGCCATTACTTGGTTAGTTGAAAAGTAGCTCGGAAGCCTGAAAAGTGTGGCCTCCCCTGAAGTAGATCATTCATACATTTCACCAGTGCTGTATCTGTGCTATGATGCACTTGAAATTGACTGGAAATCCTTGAGCAAAGCATTCCTTTGTAGATAAAGTCACAATTAGTTTGCGACAGATTTCTCAAGGATCTTAGAGAGGGAGGAAAGATTAGAGATAGGTCTGTAGTTAGCCAAACACCTCTGGAGCAAGAGTGGGTTTCTTAAGAAGAGGTTTAATTATTGCTACCTTGAAGGACTGTGGTACATCTGCCGTCAACATAGAAAGTGTTATGGTCGGTTTATACGGGACCCAGATGCACCGGTGTTGGAATGCTGGCAACCCCAATCACCTGCCCCACCTCCATCAGCCGGCACTCTCTCCGGAGGTGTCCGGGTTGCCCGCACATCCAATATTCCTGCCCTGGCGCTTGAGAACCCCTTTGTGGGTCGGGAAGGGCGCCGGTGCTCACTGCGGTCGGTGGGTTGCGGGCCAGGGGAACGGTGTCCGTCGTGGGGCCGGCACGGGTCGCTCCGCTGCTGCCCCCCTCCTCGTTGTGCAGGTACTGGTCGGGCCGGGGATGGCGTACCCCCCTGGTCCCGTTGCCCGCTGGGATGCACCGCCAGGTGGTCCTCCGTGATGGCCGCTTCGAGGGTCGGCGGGTGGTGATATTGCACCCACGCTGCCGTCTGGGCCGGGAGCCCCTCCACAAACTGCTCCAGCACCACCTTGTCCATTACGGCCTGCACCCCTCCAGCACTGTTAGGTAGTAGCCATCTGGCCGCGGCAGCTTTGAGCCGCTGCCCGTACGTGAATGGCCTGTCCTCTGGCCCCAACCGGGTCTGCCGAGTGGCAGCCGGACGCACTGCCAGTTGCTCCAGAGCCTTGGCCTGTCGCCCCACCTGGGCCTGGAGCAGAAACAGCTCCAGCAGGGAACCCCAAACCCTTTCTCGGGCCACTCACTGGGGGATCCAAAGGCGTTCCCAGGCCAGTGCAGAAATATAATTTCTCCACCTAGTCCTGGGTCTTCCCAAGGGCCTCTTCCCAGCTGGCCGAATCGCAGAACGATTGGTTTTAAAGTTATTTCCTCAAGTTACTCTCCAACGTTGTCAGTGTTAAGGCGGGTCTTTTTCTCTTTTAGGAAATTTCTCTGAGACAAAGTATTTAATCCGCTGTGGCCTCGGCCTCTCACAAGCTATTGTAGGTCTGTCAGTTTGAAGAAGGAAACTTGATGATCATGTAACTCACAAACTGATTTGGCAATGTTTGGGCCATGTGACGTGGAAAATAATTTTTCCTTGTTTTTCTTTCAGAATAGGACTTACACAAAGCTTCACAGTTTCATGGGGTTGTGTGGCAGAATGGATGACCTTTAAGGATTTTCCATTCAAAAATAATCAAGCTTCTGCCAACAACATGGGAAAACTATGGTTCACAAGTTCCTAGTCTTATATTCCGAAATTAATGCAAGTGGACTTAATCCACTTCTCCTTTAATAAGTTACCAGACAAAATAGTGGTGGTGCAGAAGATATTTTTATATGGCTCATGAGGTGGTGTGCAACATTGACATTTTGTTGAATTTTTAAAAAAATATAAAAGGATTTAGCATATGAATGTTTTTATATGAGCAATTTAATAATTGAAACAGCATTTGATTTAATATATTTTTTTAATTCAATAAGTTTTGACATTTGTTTGGAGAAATCAGACAGCATAATTGAAGAGGACATACCCCCAGAAAGGTAAACCTTTTACCGCCCTCATTACAATAACCTTTTAGTTTTAGAGAATGGATGGGAATGGTACATTTTGGTACATTTCCATAAAATCCGCCTGGGCTCTGCCCTGCCAAGTTCAGGGGAAGGGTTCAAAGAGCAGTCAGTTGTAAATTGCACAAAAGCTTAAACAACATAGTTGAGGTCCATTGCAGTCAATGTGTATCTTTCCAGAAAGTAAAAGTTCAAACATCCACTGCCGAAGTCCATTAAACGCCATCTAGCACCGTGAGAAGCCTTCGGCAGGGCTGCGCTCATCCCCTTTCCTGGCAAAGACACACCTTTGTCTAATAATTGAATGCGAGACAATAAACAGGGTTATTATCTCAATTTTACTCTCTAACTTCCCAACCCAGACAACACACATATTCACACACCTGGGACTGAAAACTTCACAGAAATCCCTTAGTCTGCCAACAGAGCAGGGGATTTTTCCCTCACAGATTTACCACTTATCAAATCAAACATGGCATATAAAATGGGCGTCTTTGTTGGCGGGTTAGGTGTTTTGGAGATGAGGGGGCAGGGAGGGAAAGGCAATATACATCTATTCATGTCACTAGATTGAGGAGGGGGGGCAGAAAGATCTTTCCATTTGTTGACAAAAACCTAAGGACTTGTCAGAAAGATAAATTATGAGAAAAAACATGTGAATTGCCCAAAGAACAAGGGGAACAAATGTGGAAAGGCTCAGGGGGAGAAAAAACAAACTGATGTACTATACGTCTAGTTTAAGGAGCCCCTCTCTCTTACATGTGACCCCTGTCCTGGCAGCCTTGAAAAATGTCAGGCCTCATGGACTGGCAGGGAATGAATGGTTGTGGGTGGGAGGAAGTTTGAGGCAGGGGCGGAAGAACAACGTTTCTGAGGTTTTCAGACGCCATATTTGTCAAACGTTCCTGCCTATTTCAACACGTTCAGCCGCAGTTCACAACACAGACCGCTCTCCTTTGACAAGCTTTATGTATCAAGCAGAGAGAAAAAGAGAGAGAGCTGGACGAATTAACAATGTATGTATTATTTAGGTTGTTTAAGCCCTGTTAAGATATTTAAATCTCAGATTTTTCTGTTGGAGGGCATTCAATTGTGTGAAAAAACTACAGTATTTTTTTATTATTTATCTGGTTTTATATCAGCCTAAATCAAACATGTACACGCGTAATAAGTATATGTACCTTTTAATATAGCCTGGTCCTGCCAATACCCAGGTATTTCTCATCTTAATTGAGAAATTCTGCTGATTGAAAGCCTGGCCATTGGCTGCAGAGGTTAACCCGACGTGGCGCTGCAGCCGACAGTCAATGACGGATGGGGCATCAAACATCATGAGAGAGATAGAAGGACCAAAGCCAGATAAGAAGACAGATAGAAGTAAATGGACAGAGACACATATGTTGTAATGGAGAGGAGAGCGAGAGGGGGACACTGCTTGTGTTTATGACCAGGGCAGGCAACGGGAAGCGCAGGTGGGTGGGGGGAGCGACATGGGTCCCAGGCACTGACGCCTTCAAACAACAATGAACTGTTTCCCTTGTAATCCTGCAATTCATTGGGCTCAATGGAAGACACTTGATAGCAGGTGATAATGAAACTTCCACCCCAGACAGCATGACCGCCAGGGGCTTTTTCCTGACCGTGCTCTTCACCTTTCATTTGCAATCACTAACACGGGAGGTTCTGTCCTGGGGATGAGCTCACTCGGCATTCAGGGAAGGCATTACCACATCTACTCAGAACATTTCATGTGTGGCTTTTGACCGAGAGAAAAAAGTCAAGCCTAAATGCAGATGTTAAACTCGTTAAACAGGGTTTTCAGTCCAAAACACCAAACTGCTTGTGATTGTTTGTATTCAAATCAATTTGGAGAAATTAGAGTATTTTTTTATAAACAACAGCAAGAGCATGGAAAACCTCTGTCTAAAAGGAATTCGTTTTTTTGCAGACATTTATGTGTTCACGTAGTGTTGTTAACTTCAAATTTAACAGTAGCTATAATACTTTTTGAAAACCTGTGGTCGCCAACACACATGACAAACTGATTTATACCATTTTCCGTTTTTGCAGCTTTCATGCTTGGCGTCTTGCAAACCCATTAAGTTGCTTTTACACTAAATGAATGTCAGCCAAATTATGGGAACAACAACAGCCGCAGGTAGTTAATACAATAAGAAGGCGGACTGCTGTTTAGTCATCAGTTCCTTAACATCAGCAGGGGGATAAGAGATTAACGCAGCAAGGCTTTGGCTCCCTCCCACCCACCACCCGGTTATGTGTGTGGCAGCACTAATTCAGAGTGTGTATGGGGCGTGGGGGGGGTGGGAAATTGTTGAAGTTTTGCTACATTCTCCGCCACGGAGACGCAACAGTTCTGCCAGAGATTTTTCAGGGTGAGGAAGCGGTCTATTCCAATGAAAGTAATATGTTGTTGGCGGTGAATGGGAGGGGCGGGGAGAGGGGTAGGAATATAAATCGACTGTTGTTTAATCCACTGTTTTCCTCTGGTGCGTGTGGTGACACACACACACACACACCCACGCATGCTAACAGGGACACCCACATACAAAACACATGTTACACACTTCCTCAGTCTTAAATACATACTCCACTTACTTGTACTAAAAACAAAAATATACACACTAAGAACTTAACTGTAGCCCAGTAAGAGAGTGTGGTGCCGTGATGAGAGGATTGGGTGAGGCTTCACGGAGCTTCTGGTTAGATCTGGTCTAGTCCTGAGGGCCAAACCCTCCTCCAAATGCCTAAGCAGCCTTGTCATCAGATTCTGCGAGTCCCTACGGGCGTCCATCTCTTCATTCAGGGTGCCGCCACCACTACTAGATCAATACGCACTGACGATGTTGGTGCTGGTGAAAAGCTGGAGTTTGCGGTTGGTGTGTGTGTATGTTAGCGTGTGTGTGAGTATTGGGTCAAAGCCTCCACATCATCAGCCCCCCCCCACACACTATTCAGACTTTGTTTCACTTCTCCACTCTTTTGCTTCTTGGCAGGTTAAAGGGACGGAGGATGTCACATGTGTACAGACTGTAAATCCCCCAGAGACAAATTTTTTATTTGCAATTTTGGGCTATACAAAATAAAATGAATTGAGGATAATGTGTTTGAAGAGTAAGGTGGGAATTTGAGTTTCCATTTATAAATGGTCGAAAGGGGACTTTCAGATAGTTTTTTTGTCCTCATTGTGCACTCGACTCAAATTTCATTGTTCCATTGAAAAAGGTTCAGATAACAACTAAAACGTACTTAAGCAGAGTTTTTACAAACGTGCCCCATGACATCTGGGGTTCCTCAACCTGAATATAACCGGTATGCATACATATAGATTCAGAAAATAATAACATGTTAAGATAAAACTGGTTTCCACGTCTTTCATAACACTAACAAAATAATTGCAGCCCTCAGTTCTCTATCATTACTTCACTAAGCTTGTAAATGATGTAGCCTAGTGAGGGTCATGTCATAACATTTGAAAAAAGTGTTGAAAGTGTGACATTTTGTTCTAATGTATTTGTTTCAAACACATGCATGAGAAGAGTATTGTATGTGGTGTAAAATATCATTTTATAGTGGATCTACTCCCAGCAGATATTCCCTTCAAAACACTCATTCATATGATGTCTGGCAGACCACTGATTTTGTATGTTCGCTCAGGAAGAGTTAAGATGTGTTCAATGCCAAGTTAGAGCTTCATGTTTTGTGAAATATATAAAATGAATTCATAACTAAGCAAAGCGTTAAGTATCATGGAATTTCTTTCACCCATGACATCACGTAGGACATTGTTGTACTGTGAGAGTATATACAACTAAATGCAGCGTACAGGAGCCTCAACTGTGGCTGCATGTGAAGCAAAACAAACCCGGTTCCATAGGAGCTGCTGATGGTTAAGGAAGAAAAAGGTCTTCAGCAATGTTACACCTCCAATCATCAATGATTTAACACATACAAACATTTGGGATGAGGTTAGCAATAAACACTAAATTGAGGGAAATCTTGAATAGAGTTATTCGTATCTTCGTGTTTCATATGCATGAAAGATTGTTTGGTTAAGGGAAGCTCGACACGTAAAACGCAGGCTGCCATTTTGGCTCGAAGAGGATGCCTCATTTCCCTGTTTTTATTGATCCGTCCTGTGGCTTTTAATACAACTGCCTGGTGTGCTCTCATAGACCTGTGTCAGGGATGTTGGGTGATGGAGGTTAAAACCACGGTATGTTCACCTGCTCTGGGGCCAAATCTTCTCTTTCTCTGGATAAGACTGGAGCGGGAAAGCCTGCCAGTAGCTGTGGCTCTTCCATCAGACTTCATTCCAGTCAGAACTGGAGACGAGACCACCAATTATTTTTATTCTGGGTGATTTGGGTTTCTCTGGGTTAGAAACGAGAACGGGAGGAGTTGGCTGGAACAGCTAAATACAAATCCATGAAAGACAGCATTCTGTTTCGGTGCAGCAAGAAGATTCCTTTTTTAGATGTTTCTTTTTGACTATCTCTGACTATCTGTCTTGTGGTTGATCATTCTCTTACAGTCTTCAGTGGCAACACTAAAGGAATGCAAGATTTAGGCAAATCAAACATTTCATCTGCTTTTTGGGGCCAATATAAACTAACTGCGTAGACTCTTCTTTGGTCCTTAAAAACCCCTTTCGGGATAAAGTCCAGGTGCTAACCAAGAAGAAGTGTATTTACATCTAGTGTTACAGTCACACTGTCAGTAAAAGGGTTCTGTCAACCCCGAGATCATAGGTCACTAACTGGCAGATGGCGGTCCGGATCAGGACCCAGAAGCCGTCACATCCTGACCCGGACCAAAAGCTAAAAAAAGACAGTTGTGATTTAAACGTGACGGCGCACTTTTCGACCGGCGTAGCTTTGGTCGTCTTTTCGCTAGTGACTTAAAGCACCGACCAATTGTAAGTTAAACCATCCCACGTGATACTACTTGACCAATCGAGTTGTTGCATTCCAGGCAGGATGATATTCTCCCAATACTGCGGACAGACGAGAGAGGTAGCGGCAAATTACAAATAAAAACACGGGAAGAAAGATAGCGGAAAGCGGAAATATGGACAGCAAAAGTACAGCATTTAATCCATAATGGAAGGACTGGTTTCTGCTCATACATTCCCACTGCAGCACTAAACCAGTGTCTCATTCTCAGAACCCGTTGACGCAATCATGAGGCGCAATGAGCTCCTCCACGTGAGGAGGAGAACGGGCCTGATGCATTAATTACCAGGTTTAACATCCTGGCAGGAAAAACTAGATTCTTAATTAATTCTCCCAAAACAGTGAATATATATTATATTCTACAGTTCAATTGTTAAAATGTGTTTAGATTTGTTATTTATAATTTGCCGAGACTGAAATGTGATGCAGAAAAGGGGAAATACAAGCTTTTATATTTTATTTTTTCTCAATTGAAGCGCTTTATTTGAATATGCAGAAATGTTTTATTTATCTTTTTAAATGCAGCCCTACTTTTATTTAGTTAATCGAGAGAACATTATTTATATTTGCAGTGACACATATATGTTCAGTTCTTTGACAATTATTGTTAAGAGTTTCAGAACCATACTGAATTGATTTGATTTGTTAGACGTGTATTGATTACATGCAAATGTTGATACAACTCTATTCCTCTATTTAATCACACTAAGTAGTCACATTATGATCTTCCGGACCTTTGCTTCTATAATTTCTAGGACAGTCCAGCGACTTGCACTCATAAGCCAAGAAGCAGAGGCAGACAACGTCTCATGAGGGGAAGGATGGAATGAGCGTGGCACTACCAGCTGTCTACCAATACCAATGCCAGAACTACAGTGTTGGTCCCCCATTCGCTGTCACTCCCTGACCCAGGCTGGCTGCAACTGCCAAGTCTCCACTGAAGCAAATACACTTCAGTTGGCACTAAAAACCAAGAGACACATTTGTTTTCCTCATTTATCCACAAATGTATGCAGTTGAGAAAACATAAGTGAGGGTGCCAATACCGACACATAAATTAATGAATTTAAAAGATCTAAATCTGCTTACTGAAAGTGTTGAGAGACTTCTCTCTAGACGTTATGCAAACGCATAATCACGCTCATGAATTCCGACAGTTAACGCATGATGCAATGGCTAAAGGGGTGCCATCATTTTTTCCACACCCACTGAAAAATGACAAGAGTGGGGCGCCGGAAAGCAGAATATGGAGTTAGTTATATATATTAGGAATATATATTTTTGCTACAGAACTATAGCCTGTTTTATATTCATGTGTGTTCACTTCACTTTGGAATTGGAAGGGCAGAATGGAAACCTGTATAAATATCCCCAATATCTTGATTTTCAGTCTGCCCCCATATCAGCGTTTTCGATGAGAGGAAAAACTCTGTTACTGTGTATACACTGTAAATAGTGTTGACTCTTATTATTAATGTGCATTCACACTATTGTAGGTTAAACATGCACACTTCATGCATGTGGTTGCACATTGCATATTCAAAAAATGTGTAAATGACAAAGTATACCAATAGTTAAGACAAACTTAATTTGATAGGCCCTCTAATGGAAGTATTGAGAATCCATCCACTTCTCCAAGACACACATGTAATGTTTCATGCTGTACTATAACTGCGTCCGTATTTGGTCTGTGGAAGGACATACAGTATTGCCACTGTGATCTTCACTGTCACATTCAAGCAGCAGGAATAAAAAGAGCAGCTTTGACAATGTATTCATAACTTCACTGGCTAATTAGGTCATCTGATAATGACTGGGTTAACATTGGAGTTAGTTGAACCTAACATGCCTGGAAGTAGCAGCTATCCTCATCAGTTTTTAGGATAGGGAGGGTCTGGAGATAAAGGCTCTTTGCAAGGGGGTGTTGCTGAGCTTCTACAGACCGAGAGTAGCAGCCAGTATCCTGCTTCCGTTTGTCTCCCCTCCACTTCAAGCACCTTCATATTCCCTGTTCTGCTCAGCACTCTAGACTCCTTCTGCCTCTCTATCTCTTCTACCTTCCGCATCTTTCTCCCTCTCTATTTTTGCTCTCAACCTTATCCAGCACTCTGCTCTTCATCTTCGCCTTCCAGCCTCTGACTTTCCCCATACATCAGGGATATTCAAATAAAATCTGAAGAGGTCCAGTTAAAGAAAATTTCTAGAAGCAAAGTTCCAGAAGATCATAATGTGACTACTTAGTGTGATTAAATAGAGGAGTAGAGGTGTATCAGCAATTGCATTTAATCAATACACGACTAACAAATCAAATGTATTCAGTATGATTCCCAAACTCTTTTGACAACATTTATTGTCACGTAAAAAAGAACTATATATGTGCAAATATAAATAATGTTCTCTCAATTAACTAAATAAAAGTAGTGCTGCATTTAAAAAAAAAAAAAAAAAAAAATTCTGTCATGTTCAAATATAGTGCTTAAAAAAATAAAATAACAGGAATATATGCTTGAATTTCCCCTTTTCTGCTTCACATTTTAACAACTGAACAGTTTAATAGAATATATATACATCCACTACCACACTTGTTTGCTCAGCCTATAACTTGTTCTAGCCTATATTCTAGCCTAGCCTATAACTTGTTCTGCCAGGATTTTAAACCTGGGCCTGAAAGCATCAGGAGGAGCTCATTGAGCCTCATGATGGTGTTAACGGGTTCTGAGCGGTAGTATGAACAGAAACGAGTCCGTCCATTGAGGATTAAATGCTCTACTTTTCACTGTCCACTTTTCTCTTTTTGGAGAGCGCCATTTGTTCCTCATTTTTCTCACCCGTCTCTCTCACTTTCTCCATCTCACTCGTCTTTTTCTCAAATTTCGCTATCTTTTCTCCTACAGTCTCTTTATTTATAATTTGATGCTACCTCCCTCGTCGGTCCGCAGTATTGAGACGATATCGTCCTGTCTGTAATGCAAAGACTCGATTGGTCGAGTAGTATCACGTGGGATGGTTTAACTCAAATGCAATTGGTCTGTGCTTTAAGCCACTACCATAAAGACGACCAAAGCTACGCCGGTTGAAAAGTGCGCTGTCACGTTTAAATCACAACAGCGACAGCGATCCCCCAGTTAGTGACCTCTGCCATACATCATGCATACCAGCCTCAGGCCCCAACCATGTGACCATGGCAGCTGGTTCTTTTGCTTGTCCAAATTATTACTTAAATTCCAGACCATCCGGAGACCATATCCTGGCAGTCCATTTTGGGCATAGAAAAGTTACTGAAGCAGCTCTTGCGGCTTCTGAACCAAAAGTATGATGAAATTTAAGCAGGAAAGCAGAATCCGCCAGATGCATCGCCTCATCACAAGGGCTACGAGGCGTCTGCAACAATGCCAAAAGGAGATGATAGGCCGCAGTAAAACCAGTCCACAGCGTCTATTTTAGGAGCTATGGATGGATGACAAAATACTGAAAGGGCAAAGAGAATAGCTCCCAACATCGAAACAGTCTGGGAGGAGTCAGAGCCAGAACAAACATGAAAATAATTTGGTGGTCTGCGACTCTGTGTTGCAGGGACACTGTGGTGGGGCTGTCTCATCTCCCTGTCAATACTGATGTTGTAGTGTCTGCTGAGTTGGCATTATTGGGAGGTCTCAGGCCTCTCTATGTGCTAAAAGCCTTTAACTTGCCAAGACAATTAGCTAAGCCCCCATTTGAGAAATGGGAGGATACTGCCCAGCCCCCGTGTGATGCTTTTCACTTCCTGTTTGCACTCCCTGGCTTTCCTTCGTTTGCTTCTCTCAAGCACATCTGGTGAACACATTGAAAGTAGCCCGCAAAATAAAGCAACCGGTAAGTATTAACACACACCAGAGGTTTTCTTGTGCTCCTATGTAAGCATTGTGCTACCTGGTTTCAAGGCTATTATCCCAGGGACTGCTAAGCTGTGGTACCGGCTGACAGAGAGGTCAAACAGGGGAGTGATAGTAGATGAGATGAGGCAGAAAAGTGTCTAGCCAGGTCTGACCAGAGGGACCACAGGCTCAGGTAAGGGTCAGCTCCCAAAGGATGTGAGTGCTAACACAAGAACTGATGCAATAACTGATTTTAGGTTAGTGCAGCCTCAATTAAGACTGGCAACAGTAATAGAAATCACAAACATGCACACCGCTGTAGAGCACTTATTAATTTAGATGATGCAGCAGAATCGGCTCATTAGTAATGTGACATTTTTACAATCCTTAAAAGGAATTTGTGTTCTTGTAGATTTAACTCATTCTACCAGTCAAAGGGTTGTCAGAGATCATCAATCATCGTTCTCGAGGGTTAGGGAAGAATGCTTCACAATTTCCCTGGTCACGGATGTTTTCCATATTAAAGTAATTGAATTCAGAGCTCTCGTTGTGAAAGACTGTTTCCATTAGCTGTCTTCTTCAAACAGACCTCACCACAAAGATACACATATAATATACAAGTAACCCAAACTGAAGAATTTGTAGTCTTCTACATGACATTTCATTCATGAAGGATGTTGGTCTCGCTTCAATGCATGAGAGGACGAAGAGTTGATGAAGCAACTTCCAGGATACAAAAATACAGAAAAACACAAAAATTACGGCTGAATTCGAAAAGTCCTTTTTGCTTCGGAAGGTTCCTAACTGAGTGAAATTACTTAAAAGTAGTGTAAGTGACCAGCATGATAAGAGCTGTCGATTAAAAGAAAAATGCTGAGCATAGGAGCTTCAATGCCTTCTTGCTTAGCTCCTTTAGCAAAGGAGCCCCTGCAGACTGACGTCTCTAACATGAGCCTCCTATCGCATCATAACTCTGTAGCTCAGTGAAAGTTTAAGATTATCTAAAAACTGCTGCTGTCTTTCTCTAACTCCTCATGAATTCTCCTAGCCATCTTTCATTGACATTTTCCACAGAGGTCAATAAAAAGTGGTTAGGAATAGATTTTTGGAGTTATTTTTTTGGACTATTTGAATCCAGCCTACCTTTACTGAAACACAGCTGGATTTCAAAAGGTCAACTGCTTTGTGTGGGAATTCAATGAATTTAAAGTTTAATATTGTATGCATCGCTAGCACAAAAATGATCACTTTTCTTGTGTCTGCCGTATATCGGTTGTTCGACTTCTCATCTCGCTACCGTAAGTTAAAAATGGACATATTTTCCCAGAGCCATCTATTGCAGTTTTTTATAAAATGTAATATTGTAAAAAGAAATTCATGCATGTATTATTGCAAAATACAAAACAACACTGTGTGTGTTTTTTTATTTTACCAAAATTGACCTACTTGAAGTATTTGGCCCTTTTGGCTCACTTTCATCTGGACATATAATATCTTATGCTCTGTAGAGAGACAATTTATATTAAAAAGGATATACAAAATGAATGATTTTTTCCACATACAAAAACACTGTAAATCCTATTTGGCATCTCCACTGAAAAGTAACATTTTGAAGTTTTGTCATTATCTATAATCAAAAACAGCAAAAAAGAACTGTATTTTTCTGTATTTTCATCAGATGTTTTCAAAAGACAAAAGGGTGAACATTTGTCCTGAGGATTGCGCTACAGAGGAGACCATAAGATGCTTTAAATCCAAAGATACGAGTGTAAAAGTGCAGTCTTGAAAGTCGATAGATATTTAGAAATACTTAGATATGAGAAGTACAGTATTCGATATCTCTGCTCTGCATGACAGTGTTGGACTGGGTGGCTTTACACGACATTGGGAGATCCAGGAATTCAAAGAAAAGCCCTGAAGATAACAGTAAAAGAGGGAAACCGTCAAGACTTCACTTAGTTTTGACATCCCAAATCTGTTTTGTGAGGAACTATCTAGCATGGATGGATACCTATATGCCCTTACACAATATAACCCCCTCTCTCTCTCTCTCTCGTCCACCCTTCCAGCAGATTGCAGTTTCCTTTAAGGATGGTGGGATAGGAGAGATGATAATGCTTGACTCTCAGGATTAGGAAGAGGGTGACTACTGGCCCTCCAGACGGGCCCCAACACGCTCTTGCTTATTAGAGCCTGAGGCATAAACCGTGCACTTACTAACAAACCATTTGGTCTGTTTTTCTAGAAATGTTCTTTCTCTCACTTGTTTTAATCTCAGTGAAACAATTTAAGAGAGGGGGGCAGATGTTCCACCGCTTTAGCATTAAACTTAAGGCTTTAAGCAACCTTCAATTTGAGTGAAATCGAGGGAGTCCCACGAAAAAACACCCTCACTGTAAACCCAATGGTTAATCTGTAATTGAGAATTGAATTGGTTAAGTTTAAATTAAAGCCTGAATGACTTGTGACGCGTTAGCATTAGACAAGTGGCATTGTCTGGACTTGTTTGAGCGTGTGTGTTCACAGTGTGTGTGCGGGACAAGCGGCGCTGGGTGACCGGTTTAGAGGCAGCAGTTGGGGCAGATTCTCATTTCCATTGGAGCAGAATGCGGCTGTGTGACTGGAAGGTGAATGGGGGTGTGGGCCCTGGAGAAACAGAGGCTCCCTATGTGTACAGACAAGACTCCCTGTGCCCACCACCCTCCAACACCCCCTTACCACTCTCTGAAACTCTACCCCAGAGATAATCATCGCACCCAGGGTCTCAACATACCCCGTCCCCACCCTGACCCACAACCCCACCATTTTGCTCTACTGTCACGGAGGAGGGGGCAACACTTTTACATCAATGCTGGCTTATCTGGAGGCTGCGCATAGCTCTGCTGGAGCCGATAACTGGCTCACACATTTACACCATCTTTGTTCTGAAGCTTGCCAGCCTCAGCCATGTCTGCTCCTATAAAAACTCTGAAGACGGCGTCTGTGTTTATGAGAGGGCCTGGGAGCTTTGCTCACTCGCCGCACTTGATATCATGTGAAAGGATGGCTGTATGAATTCATTATTAAAATGCGGAACACTCCAGCTCGGAATTTGACTTATGAATCGGATATGAGAAAAGCACACTGAAGGCACAAACCTGAGCCTTTCACAATAATCTGGTAGCATTCACTTTTCACTAGCTTCTGGTTTCTCGGGACAAGATCATTTTATGAGCAAACAATGCTTTATCATCACGCTGCTAATGCACTGAAGTGCATAGCCCAGAGGGTTGTGGTTGGAGGAGCCATTCGATATAATCAGGTGAACAATGGGAACCTTTGGTAATTTTATTGTGAGGCTAAAGGTACGGGCATGTAGCCCCACCCTACAGCTACCACATGCCCTGGAGGTAAGACCATTCTGAAGCTTTGTTTTCGAACTTAAAATGAAATGAAATTTAATTCATTGTGTACACTCCAAAATCCTAAATTTGCCTAAGAGTGGCTTTACAATGAAAAATCTGGCTAAAAATCTAAACAGCAATCTGCCTCCGCTGCTCAGGAAATGGAAGAATGGTGAAAACTAAAGGGAATAGATCACAGAGCCAGCTGATGATGATATATATTAAACAAATCCTTTAATTTTTGTTTAATTTTTGTGAACCACCAAGTGAAATGTCAAGTCTTCAACATGACAGATGATATTTGGTACGTGAGCCTGGTCAGCAGCCACTGACAAACACAGGACCTGATGCTTGTTTGCCCTACAACTGTTAATTGCTTTAGTTCCCTGCCATAAAAGCAATAAAGCCACATCGTTGCTGAGAACTGTTGTTGGAGTTTCTCAGAGTACAGTCGTTTAGCATCTCTCACCGCCTTGCTAAACTTGTATTTTGCCTCTGTGTACAAGTCTTTGTCCCCACTCCTAAATGCCTGATCCTTCTGCAGGCGTAGTGTTCTGAGTTCCGCTGTGAACCAGGGTTTGTCGTTGTTGTAACGTACCATCATGCACCAGGGTGAGTTACAACAACGACAAACCCTGGTTCACAGCGGAACTCAGAACACTACGCCTGCAGATTGTACGCCTGCAGAATTGTATGTTTGACATATTTTGGCGAATAAATGTTTCCTGATTCCTGATTCGTTAGGTAAATATTTCCCAATGATCAATAATCCAGAGGGGTGGCGCCCATATACTCCCATTTCCCTGCATGTCATCATAACACTGCTGCTAAAGTAACTAATGGCCAGTGGATAAGATAGCCATGCATTCCTCAAGCTCCTTTTGGCTCTTTAAGGGAAAAGAGGATCATTTGTGGAATGGCATAATGTTGTTCACACACTGTCTGCCCTCCTCTCCAGCTAGTCTTCTACTCAAAGGGGTTTCAGTTTGTGTTGGTTGCATTGTGCACTACACGGAATGGTGGTATAATTGCTCAGGAAAAATGTACCATGAGTTGGCTGAATAAACAACGTGCCTGTTTGAATTTCATAACTCTTGTGTTTAGATCGCACTGCCAGCCTGAAAGTTAAGGCCGTAAACAGGCTAAGTCACAGTGCAAACAGAAGACCACAGCAGTGATGACTCCGGACTGCCAGCACATCTAATGCAGTCATAATGTTTTCTCTCAAGAGTCCTGCTGTTGCGCCACTTGAAATTTGCCCTCATTATGAGACTTGAGAAGGCCTTTTGATGGGGCCAGAGGGTACGTTCTCTGGAAATAGAAAACTTAATATCTTGGCAGCTTTTGTATCTACAAAATGTTGTTTCCTGCTTACATTATTATTGCCATTATTGCCTTGACATTACCTTTCGCACCACCATGAGGTAACCTTTCATATTTTTCAGACAAATAATATGAATTGCAGTGGAATTTGGTAACCACATACACCGTCTCAAGAGAACGAATTGTTATACAATTTTCATCATTACATCATACTCATTGTTTAGTACTAATCAGAGACTTTCCCTACGCTTAAACTCTGAAATTAGATGGTGGTACATGGTAAAGTCATTTCGGCTTAACAGTAGCATGTTGGCATCGTCATTGGTATGTTAGTGTAACTATCTAGCTCATAGTATGGTGATGTCTACACCGTGTCTTTCAGCAGTTTAGACTTTCAGACTTGGCATTTATTTAACTTAATTCCAATATCCGAAACACCATGTCATTAATTGCCGTTTCGAGACAACACAAATTAATGTCAAAAAGAAATGTTGAAAACATCTGGAGACTTGTATGACATACTAGCATTAGCAGTGCTATATTAATTGGCTTTTCAAATGCTTTTCATGTTTTTAGCATGGAATCTCCAATCCAACGGACTAAAATAAAAACAAAACAATCATTGAGCCATCTCTGCACTCTAGCTTGCCATTGAAAAAAATACATACACATCAGTTCCACACACGCCAACAGATTTTTATATCAAACCATGTCCACATTGAACTTTGATTCTTTGTGAGATCTAGCTTGAGCTTGTGGCAGCAACATTTCCTTATTTTTTTACTTTCCAGTAGATGTTGGAGCAGAGTTGAATTGCCCCATGCTTGATGTGCATTCCCAGGGCTGTGTATTAAATGCTTCATTATTGGGGCAAGAGAACATTAGTTTCCAAATTCACTAATCACCACCACTGGAGTGTGGGTGTGATGTCTGCTTCTGGCTGAATGCCCACTTGTGTTCTGTGGGCTGACAAAGACGGAATTGTAATTGTAAAAATAAACAGTAATCATTTGTCCCTTGGTATAAATGTCAGGAAAGGAGTGTTTTCTTGCACCAATTTTAACAAAATATTGGTGTTGGTCTTTTTTTATTATCCCCACCTTTCTTGAAAGCTAATCGCCGCTTGTAGGGTCTTTTTGCCAGTTATAACATGTACAGATAGAATTCAACATTCACACATTGTGAAGAAAGGCAACTATGTGCAAGATGTCATCATGTTACAAACCAAACCAAGAGCTCATTTACCACTAAAGTATCCTCGCTTACACCTAAAGAGTCAACAATGAAAACGTTTGCAGAAAATACCAGTTGTGAAATTAGTGTTATACATTTGGAACTGTAAACAAAATGGAGTAAGAAACACGTTAAATGTGCAATGGCAGCACGGTTTGTGAACTTTAAACCAACATATGTAATTATACTTTAATTGTACTCTAATATACAATAAAGAGGCAAACCACACCCTCCCTTAAAGAGTGCGGAGAAACCATTCAGACTAAACAACCGTCTCACACATAAATGTTTGTTATGACTTAAATTACAGGTCATTTAGCTGACGCTTTTATCCAAAGCGACTTACATTGCATTTTTAACCCATGGCTTTTTGCGCTACGTCAACCCCATTAAAACCGTTATAACAGCATGACATAGCCACGTAGTCTGACATAAAGACATTGCTAATTTTATTGGCCACTTTGTCGATCCCACCCTTAAAGACGCTAATACAGTTAAAACACAATATCTGTTGTCTTGTTATCTTGGTTGCAATTTAGAATCTGGCGGCAAGTCCCAATCTTTCAGGGGGGGTCCAATGTAGCGAGGAGATATCCACACCAAGACATCGTTTACAGTCCGACTAGCAACTTGAGGTCAGAAGGAAGTGAGAACGAGTTTCAATTGATGGATGACGACCAACGGCAGTGTGTGTCACAAATAGCCAGTTTGCACTCAGGTTCTTTGCCGCTTAAAAGCATAATGTCTTCACATTGTGTCATGGCTAGCTCGACTAGCCGTCCCCTGTAATGTGAGGGCCCAAATGCAGACACTGTAGGCAGAGGTAGAAATGTTGTAGATCTTCAGGAAAGGAGGGGCACTAGGTAAAGAAAAAGACTGTTAGGAGGGTTGAAAGGAATGATTAATCCAGTGGTGAGGTTGGTAGTCCTTACTGCAGTAGAAGAGAGTCCAGATAGGAGAGGGGGGTGCTGGCTGTATGCTGAGGCTAGAGTGTGGTGGGGCGAACAGGCAGGGAGTGAAACTGAAGGCAGTGAAGGCTCCAAACATGTAGCAGATTTCGGCAACGGGAGCTTGACTAGGAGACCAATGGCGAAATGTCAAACTCTGAAAACAGCTTCTCTCTGAAGCGATACGTGGAAGCCGTATTACCAGTCTAGAAGAATAATCTGGCAAAGACTAGAGCTCCTGCAGATCCTTAAGGGTGTTCAGACGAGGGTCGATGATTAACAGATGTGATGGCGGGAGTGATCCAGCCTCCGACCCAGGAAACCTGCCCCGCCCTCACCTAAGACTCTGAAAAATAGAAAAACAGCCAAGCATGATCGTGACACATTTCAGCAGAGTTCCCACATTACAGGTGGGCTTTGACTGAAACGTATGCAACAAAAGTCTGCCCATACCCAATTTGACTACAGAAAAAAATAAACACTCCCCACACCACAATCTTTGCCTGTTCTGCATACATCGGCAAATATCTGTTAATAACAATGCTAGCATAAGCATTGAGATCACGGCTCTTTGAATGAAAAGCTTGTGTCTTTTCGTATGCCCAGCCACTACAGTTGCTGCATTACAGTTTTGTTCTTTTTATTTCAATGAAGCTCGGGATTAGTATTATTAGTGACTTATTAGTATTATTGTATTGTGGCGTTTGCTGATGGACACGGAGAAAACACTTGGATTTTAAGATTTCCGACAACGCCACTTGGGATAGGCCCAAGACCTTTTAAAGCACACAGGTTCGTTCCACTCAGTAGGCAAGGGCTCGTGGTTCCCAATTTACAAAAGCATTTTTATTCAATAAATATACATTACCATAAAATCTAACATTCATCACAAAAGAAAAGAAAACTAATCGCTAAGGCCTAAAGGTGAGAAGGGCCGGTGAAGGGGAAGGCAAATTAATAAAACTAACTTTGAGAAAACAAAACAGTTCACCCAGTGATAGCACAAAAATCCAATGGGACTCGACACACGAGGAAGACCACCACCACCCACGCCACCACCCACGCCACCACCACCACCACCAGCCTACGGCCGCTAGGAAGGATAACCAAAAAAAGAAGGTTACAAGAGAATTAAACCAAAAATGTACAACACAGAACAGTTCACATAAAAATCGTCCTAATCAAACAATTCACGTAACCGAAACAAAAAGAAAATAAGGGAAACAAACCAAAAGAAATACAAACTAAAGGATTAACTACTCAGTCAGCTAGAATCAAAGAACTACACAGGTCCAATAGACACGCTAGGTACGTCGTGGCGGAGACCAAACTGTGCACTTAGCAGCATTTAACAGTGCAGACAGTTACCGACAAAGTTGCATTTAGCAGCAGGCAAAGTTGCATTTAGCAGCAGGCAAAGTTGCATTTAGCAGCAGGCAAAGTTGCATTTAGCAGCAGGCAAAGCAGCAGTGGCCCCAATCAACTGAGTGCGGTCACATCAATCACCACCTGTGGATTTCGGCCAGCTGATGAGCATTCCCTGTCAATGAAAATAAAGTTAGCATTGCCAAGCTACATGTCAAAGCTTTTTGGAAGCTAGTTTTAAAGTCACGTACCGGTTTCCCAGGTCAAACCTGCACAGGGAGAGGGAGGGCGAGAAAGACCCAGACGGCAGGAAGACATCTACCTGTGACCACACTAACATTAGCTAAAGAATATTGTTCGGTCTAACACGGAGAGAGAGAACGAGAGGACACTCACCACCGGTTGAGAGGATCAAAGAGCAAAAAGCAGCACGGTGCACGGAGCACTCTGTCGCTACTCTGCGCAGACAGACACCTGAACCGGAAATGATGCGATCAGTGGGGCGCGAGAAGGGGGGCAGCCTTTATATACTACCGCCGCCCTAGTGGTCGGCAGGCGCAGTTAACCGTAGCAGGACAATCCTATTTGCATTCTGCTACAGTAAAAAATATCTTGAACCACAACATTTGCGCTGGTGAAATCTGAATCAAAATCCTTCTACTGACTTACAATCTTTTCTTTTTTTACTCACCCTAAACAATCATATATACACACAGACAGTCAGCTGACCGAGGCAGACTATGGGGCTGAGGCCTGTGGTTGTATTGGTGCCAGGGGCCCCGGCGGGTTTGTTTGTGGTTTGCTTTCCGGGGTGGTGAGGTTGAGGGGGGGGGCTTTGCCCAACAGCGCTTTCTCTGGCACCAGCCTGTCCCAAAGGAGAAAAAACAGCCTCTCTTCCTAGACACTTTGGGGACGTGGCAGGGACGAGAGGAATACAGCAGAGGGTTTAAGGGACGGGACAGTTGGTTGCTTAACATGGTCAATAGTAGACACAGACACCACAATCGTTGATGAGATGTATTTAGGTCCCCTGGGATATACAGTTAACACTTAATGTTTAGTGTGATTAAACAAGCCAACTGCCTTATTAAAATAATATTTGGGAAGAAATAAGTGCATTACTTGCCATTTACTGCTCTAAAATCACTAGTTACTAATAAATGAGAAAAAAGATAATGTGTGGGCATGAGCGTATGTGTAGGACTTCATCTGTTGACATTCAGCTGCCTCCACCGAATTTGTTATTCTTATTCCTAACAGAACCAGAAAGGGCTCCACAAAATGAGCTTCCTACTAATGATCCTCTGACGCGACCAGGAGTCAAAAAGATAAATACAGCGGCCTACAAAATCAACAGAGGAATTCAGATCATATGGACTGCAGCTGACAAGGCCGCAGAAAGAGAAAGAGAGTTCATGCCAAACTTTTGACTTTGAAAATATATGATTACAGGCTGTCAAGTTCACTCTGACAATTCAAATCAACCTTGGAATATATATATATATATATATATATATATATATATATATTATAATGTCCACTTACATTTGTTGACAAAGCAAACTATCCACATCCAACCGGATAAATACAATGAAAAAAATGATACAATCGGCCTACAATCAGCATGTTTACGATAAACCAGCATGACTCCTGATACGGTCTGTCAAATGAACTTCTTTTTTGAAGTTGTAGGCTCTTCTGTTACCTTAGGGATTCTTTCCCGGTGGTTGGGGACCACTGGTTTACACCAATTGAACCAGACAACCCCCGTCTTACTCCCAAAATTCAACCCTGACTTTGAAGCTGGCGGTTTAATTTTAAAATATAATATGCTGATCCTTACAAAGAGCCTCATAGTTCAAAGCTTAGGGCCAGTGGCTGGTATTTGAAAAATTAGGAGCGATAATAAGGTTTGTGTCACGGATGGGTGGAGAAAGGCAGGACTCAAGCACAGACTTCTTAAACAAAAGAGAATTAAATTTTTTAATAATTTTCCAAAAGGCAAAAGCAAAAGGCCAACAGGCAAAACTGCACACGATGCAGGCGAAACACAGCAGGCAGGAACTACGAACATCCACGACACTAGACAATGACGCGACAAGTGACAGGAGACACACACCGCTTAAATACACTAGGGAGGTGCAGGTGATTGGACACAGGTGGAAACAATCAGACAATCAGAGACGATAACAGGACAGGCAGGAAGTGAAGTTACCCAGGGAGATGGAAATAAGACAGGAAAATAAAACGAACACCGTGACAGTTTGGACTAATGGTGCGTTTCCACCGAGCGGTATGGTACGGTACGGCTCGGGTCAGTACGGGTCGGGTCTGTTAACCATGATTTGTCGAGCGTTTCCACCACCAACAGTACCCTTACTTGATAGGCGTGGTGTATTCCAGAAAGTAGTGATAACGTCACTTGATAGGCGTGGTATATGACGGAAAGTAGATTGACGTCATTCGATCACGCAAAAACTGAAAGCTAATCGCAAACAACAATGGAGGACATACAGCCGATCCTGTTCTTGCTTCTCGATATGTGGGTCTGCACCTCCTGGGTTGACAAGTAATGCTGCGCGGCGACATTTTTGCGACGGTGTTGTAGTTTAAAAATGGCGGCTCGTGTGTTGTCTTTCCCCTTGCGGCATGCGCAAATGACGACACTCTTTCAACCAATCAACGTTCTGCAGTGAGCCTCGCTTTATTTAATTGCTGAATTGTTTAAAACTTCACCAATAAAGCACATTGAAATGCAGTTTTCATTCTTCATATTACCTGATAAGCAACCATCTCCTGATTGGTTGCATGGACATTGTTGCCTATGCTATTGCCATGCACGCTGTGGTTGAAATATCCTTACATTTTGGAAAAGGTCGATCAAAGTGGATCCTTAAGGACAGGCGTGGATGCTGAATAAAAGCAGAACCACAGAATCATCATTTTGTGCACCTGCTCCATTGTAAACATGTCAATCAAGCCACACCGCTAATACCTTGCATTTAACACACAACAGCTTTTGCCTCCGCGGCTTCGAAATAAAGCTTAAAGCAAACAAAATTACCAAGATGTCCTTTAAAATTTTGTAGCAGAGTTTTGCCTCTAGAGTTTTACTCTAGCACTTTTCATGCAATGAAATAGGATTTGCAAATATTTACCCATTTAAATTGGAACGTCAGCGTAAAAGTAGTAGTAGTGCCGTATTTTTTTATTTTACAAACAATCCGAACAAAGGAGTCAATTTTAATACGGTACATGCGAATGCTTTTGGCGTGCCTGTTTTGTCCATTTCAGCTGAGGCTTTGATGTCCTTTTAATTCAGGACCACTAATCGGTGTTTACCAAGTGTGATGGATAATTAACCTGATGCTAAATCGAGCCAAACATTTTTTTCATTTTTGGACCTGGCATTGAACTAATGTTGTGTTTATATGACTGTGCTTGAGCATTAATAGCCCATTAGCTCAAGTGTCATCCGGAGCTTAAAGCACCCCCACCCCCTATCCCCTCCATCCTGCTTATAATGGTCTTGTTCACTGTCAGTTCATGACATTTGTTGCACTGTTGGTTGTAAAGACTTTTCCATGTAATGGATGTTCTTGTCCTGGAAGAGGTGAAGGACGTTCATGTGGTTTTTAGTTGCATGCAAGTTTTCCATCTGCCAAAAAAAATTGTGGGGAAATGAGTTAAGAGAGAGAAAGAGAGAGAAGACAAATGAATAGGGCAAGCAGGAAAAGAGACTTCCTCCCTCCGTCATGATCACCTAGGGGCTGTCGGAGCAGCCTCTAATCGGAAGCGAAATGCCACCTCGGGGTCCTTTGGAGTCGGGGAGGGAGCAGTCCAGCGTTTCCTGGCCCATCTTGAACCACACCGTCAGGGACAACCGGGGCCAAGCCCGGAGCGGGAAGCCACAGCCAGGGTAAGAGCAGAGCTGGACAGAGGCCCCTGAATTGTAGATATTTTACTTATTGGAGACCTATGAGAGCTGTTGGCAGGGGCCCATGATTATTTAGCAGCTGTGTCAAAGAGGTGGAAAGTGTAGAGTCTGTCGTAATGGGTGTGCACATGTGCACATGGTGCGACCTAGAGCAGATTGATTGACGGTGGCGCTTCCAGCGGATTCCACTCGATCTTGGCATCCTCACAAGGGGATCTCGGGCCGAGCTACCCTTCTGTGAATAGATAAATACATGCAAAAAGTTATTTTAGGCGCGGACACTCCAACTCAGCTCCATGAAAGGTGGATTATCTTTCTTTGTGTGCGCCACCTAATTTTTTCTTTCCTCAAGACAAATGTCAGTGAGCGGCAGCATCGCCCTGTGGGTCCATACGCTTCTGCATAAGTGATTCACTTTGACTTCAAAGACCCACACGTCGGAACTAAAAAAAACGGATTCAAACTTGGCAAGACAAGACCTCCCTCTCTGGCGTCTTTTTGTTTTTTATTTCAGGACACTCATATGCATACAATCGTAGTGTAACCCACGGACACACAAACCTACAGTCCATTAATCTAGTACAACACAAACTGTTGGAGGAGCTGCTAATCTTAAATCCAGATATTAAAAATGAGAGGGAGACTCCTTTTTTCAGGCTGTCTCTCTCTTTCTCTCTCTCTCTCTCTTTTAACCTTTCTCTTCCCTGCCAAATGGAGAATCCCTCTCCCAGATCATTTGGTCAGGAAAATGTTTAGCGGTCGAGCTGTGCTTCCTGTAATTACTCCATTATTCACATCTCACTGGTGGGTAGAGACAGCGGAGCAGAGGGCGCCCAGGCTTTACACAGAACACATCAGAGACTCCAGCACCTCAGAAACTCCAGTATGTCAGACCTACACGCTGTGCATTCCCCAGAACGCTGCGGCACACACACACATGCAGCAATCAATCGCCGCGTCTGCACTATGCCTGTTTAATGCTGGAATCAAATGATTGAGAGAGATTGACGTGAATATATTTAGTCATGCTCTGATCTCTAAAGGATAACCCTGCCACACACACACACACACACACACACACACACACACACACACACACACACACACACACACACACACACACACAAAGTGTTTGTTTCAGTGCAGTTTTAATCTAGTAGTCAATCAAACAGAGTGATGTAAAGCTGAGATGCAGCCTCTCTATTGAGTTGAAGCAGACTTTGGCACCAGGCCCCTCTTTCTCTCCACTCCTTTTCTGCTGTAAACTACAAAAGCTAGCACCGCGACCTCCGACGCCCAATGGAAGCCACTGTTCATGACCTAAATAGGTTGATGTAACTTGGTTGTCGGCCCATTCGGTCTAATTTTCCTTCATCCAACAGCACAGACGAAAAATCTCTTTTTGCCCCATCTGTATCTTTCTCTCTGCTTCTGTGTACTTCCAAAACCCAAAACTGTGCAGGAATGCACATATTGTGGGTCTGGAGTGAATTCTTGTAGATGTACTGGTTGGTTATTTGGTTATCGTAATTTGTCCTCAACCTGTTGCACTCTGAGGCTGGTTTTGTCCTCTGCTCCGAAAATGGCATACCCATAATAAAAAGTGTATTAACTCTCAATAACTACTTTGTCTATCTGGATTTTTTGTGGGGATAAAGGAGAACTGCTGTAAGTGTTACAGGTGAAGAAATAATACAACACACAATTTTTTTTTTTGAGATTCACATTTACTAAAATAAGCCCTATAAGTCTTATAAAACATTTAGATTCCAGGCTATAACCCAATCTACTTGCTATTCCAGTGTGTGGACAGTAATCCTAAAAAAGTTTTACGTTGATAGATTGAGGATAACTATTCAGGATTTTGTGGCCCAGAAACGTGAATAGTCGAAATCATGATTTTTGGCTATCTCCGGCTCCCATTGGTCAATTTGTGCCTTGAAACCAGTTATTCAAATCGTCTGATCCCATTGGATACGATTAAACCGACGCAAAAATTATTGACAGCTTTCTTAGCCACTCAGAAGCCACAATACGTAGAGCAAAATGACACTTGAGAATGACTTCTGCCTATAAAAATCGTCCTCCTAACCCCTCTAACGTTGAAAAGGGACAATAAGCTGTGTGAGTCATGCAAGATGGCCATATTGCACTGCAGAAATAGTGGATTTGTTTCAGAATTTTTGTTCGAAACTTCAAATGTAACGGGCATGGTGGCTATAATTGCTCTGGTTTTGGCAGGTTTGTCTTACAGAAATGATACTTATACGAGCAAATTCCGCTAGTTTTTGCTGTGCTTTGTTACCATTAGAAATGCTATTTTTGGGCTAATTAGCATATCATATTTTCTAACGAGTTGTGTTTGGAGTATTTTTAACGGGTTTGTGACCATTGTTTCCAAGACTCTAATGTTTTGAATGCTGTGAAACATTCATTATTTGTTCGTGATGAGTACACGATTATCCTGTTCTGGCTTGGTTCTGTCTTGTTTCATTCCAAATATGGTGACCAAAAAAAAAATGTTTCTGCGAAGCACACTCTGAGTCTCTTCATGCTGAGTGGGGCAGCTGGTTTTCTGACAACAGATACATTACATTACATTACATGTCATTTAGCGGACGCTTTTATCCAAAGCGACGTACAATAAGTGCATTCAACCATAGGGTACAAACTCAGGAGAACAAGAAACAAGAAAGTGCAATTTCCTCAAATAAGCCAATTTACAATTTGCTATAGATGAGTGACGTTACAAGTACAATTTAAGTGCTACAATTTGTTTGTCTTTAGTCGAGGTAGAGTCTGAAGAGGTGTGTCTTTAGTTTGCGGCGAAAGATGTGAAGGCTCTCTGCGGTCCTGGTGTCTTCAGAGAGCTCGTTCCACCATTTCGGCGCAAGGACAGCGAAGAGTCGAGAGTGAGAAGGGGACGTATTCTCCTGATGTTGTAGAGCGTGTATCTACAGGATCGCGTTGTTGCGGTGATGTTGGGAGTCAGGGAGAGTTGGCTGTCGAGTGTGACGCAGAGGTTCTTAGCGGTCAAAGTGGGCGTTAGTACGGAGTTCCCAAAGTTGACCGTCAGGTCCTGGGTAAGCGAATCTTTTACGGGACAGAGAAGTAGTTCAGTCTTGTCGGGGTTGATTTTCAGATGGTGGGCGGACATCCACTGGGAGATGTCAGTTAGACAGGCAGAGATCCGAGCCACCACCTAGGTGTCCGAGTGAGGGAAGGATAGAATTAGTTGGGTGTCATCGGCATAGCTGTGGTAAGAGAAGCCATGCGAGTGAATGACAGCGCCAAGAGAGTTAGTGTAGAGCGAAAACAGGAGGGGAGCCAGCACGGAACCCTGAGGAACTCCAGTAGTAAGAGGACAAGGTTCCGACACAGATCCTCGCCAGGTTACCCGGTAGGTGCGGCCGTCGAGGTAGGACGAGAGAAGGGAGAGAGCAGAGCCTGTGACACCAAGTTCCTGAAGGGAGGAAATAAGGATCTGGTGGTTGACCGTGTCAAATGCAGCAGAGAGGTCCAGAAGGATGAGGACAGAGGAGAGAGAGGCGGCTCTAGCAGTGTGGAGTTGCTCTGAGACAGCAAGGAGAGCAGTCTCTGTGGAGTGGCCTGCCTTGAAACCTGACTGGTGGGGGTCAAGGAGGTTGTTACAGTGGAGATAAGAGGAGAGTTGATTAAAGATAGCACGTTCAAGGGTTTTGGACAAAAAGGGAAGAAGAGAGGCCGGTCTGTAGTTGTTTTCTTCAGATGGGTTGAGGGTGGGTTTCTTCAGGAGAGGGTTGACTCTTGCCTCCTTCAGAGAATTGGGAAAACAGCCAGATAACAGAACGTTGTTGATGAGACAGGTGAGGAACGGAAGAAGGTCAGGTGCGATAGATTGTAGAAGATGCGATGGAATGGGGTCAAGAGGGCAGATGGTCGGACGGGCAGAGGTTACTAGGGTAAGAATTTGGTTAGGAGAGAGGGCGGTGAAAGAGGAAAGTGAGGGCGAAAGAGGTGAGGTCAGTGGGACGCGAGAAGTAGGAGGCGGGTTTGAGAAGGAGGAGCGTATGTCAGCTATTTTCTTGGTGAAGTAGTTGACAAAGTCTCCCGGAAGAAGGGTGGAGGGGGGAGGAGGGGTAGGGGGTTCGAGGAGATTGGAGAAGATCGAGAAGAGTTTTTTGGGGTTAGAGAATGAGGATTCGATTTTGGATTGGTAGAAAGAGCTTTTGGCAGCAGAGATAGAAGCAGAAAACGAGGAGAGGAGAGATTGAAATTCAAGCAGGTCGTCAGGTCGTTTATATTTACGCCATCTCCTTTCCGACGCTCGCATGGTGGCTCTCATGGCACGGACCGGTTGAGACAGCCACGGAGCCGGAGGGGATTTGCCAGTCCGTCGTGTCGTAAGAGGGCAGAGAGAGTCTAGAGAGGAGGAAAGAGTTGAGAGGAGAGTCTCTGCAGCAGCGTTCGGATGCAAGAGTGAGAAGGAATCAGTTGAAGGGAGGGCTGATAGAACAGAGGATGCCAGCGAGGAGGGAGAGAGGGAGCGAATATTGCGACGAGCCGGTATAGAGTTAGTCAATGAGGGAGGTTTGTTAGTTATAGAGAGTGGAAGGGAGTAAGAGATGAAGAAGTGATCAGACACATGAAGTGGAGTTACAGAGAGGTTAGTGGTAGAGCAGTTTCTGGTAAAGATGTAGTCAAGGTGATTACCGGCTTTGTGAGTAGGAGGAGATACATTTACTCAAAGATAAACACGTGTACAACTAATTCTTTAGCATTAACTTTGTTTTTGGGAAGCGCAGACCGCGCCAATTCCTCTTTTTATACCCAAGACGGAAAGACTCTACTAATTGTACACTCAACTTGCATTGAAACCACAGCGCACACATGAGGATGCAGGCTCATATTTGGTCATCATCATCACACAACCACAGTCTGCTACTGCATTTCCATACATGCATCTGAACCATGGAACACAGCATTACAGCATTAGATGGGAACTAAATTAAGTTAGGTCCAGTCCTCTTTGAATTCTTGAGCAACCGTTGTGTCATTCATACATCATTTGGTGAGAGGCAGAGATTTTCCAGTAGAGGGAGATTTAGAAGACAGAAATATAGTGTGAGAGGCTTTTTTGACATCAAAGAGCCAAGGAGGCCATCGAAAAGAAAAACAGTCGAAACCATCTTCAGAGTTTTTCAGGACCCCTGATCCAAACCCGCAGCCGAAGCAAGCACAGTCCTAAGGTAATCACAGAGTGCTCGTATAAATTAGTAAGCACTCACCCAGACTGTTAAACTCTGGTTGACATCCGTGAGCGTCGTTAAACGCTCTGCATATAGACAGAAGAGCTTTTCTCTCTTTATATGTGTTTATGCAGGGTGTTGGCATATGTATGTCCGTGTAAACAGACATGACTACTCCAGTGTTTATTCAGCCGGGTCAAGAGGTCACAGCCAAATTCACTAGTCAACTGTGGGTGGTTTTCAGAGCTGCAAAATGGTGGCTGGCTAAAAGTCGACAAAAGAAACTGATCTGCAAGGACTCGAGTGATGAAGTAGCTCTCTCTGCGGCTATTGTACGGACACTCACAATGGTCCATGTGATATGGATTCCACTCAGACGGGCAAAGTGGCCACCTATTGTGAGAGCCCAGCACACGGAATCTCCCCTCAAAGCGGCCAGAGTAATTATGATATAATTTTTCTTCAGGATTTCAGCAAGTCTTCTCACTTTACTCAAAAGGCCATGAATTGAGGAGGAGTTAGGTGGCGAAAGCTCCCAATAGTGGAGGGTGTCAGGGATTTAAAATAGCTCTGCAAAAATCAAATGATATCATCAGCAACGTCCCACAACGTGCTGACACACCGTCTGCGGTCAACAGGTCATTCCAGCTGTTTACACAATTGGTCGTCTCCGAGATGGAATGATAGTGGAGATTCCATGTCCTTCTGTTCCGTCACACACGGCGACCACCGCAGGACAACATTTCTATGCATAACGTTTGGATAAATAGAAGGAGGCGGCCTGCGTCTCAGTCTTTTGTCACCTCCCTGCACAGAAGGGGGGAGGTGGTAACTTGAGAGATCGCCCGTGTTTACCAAAAGAAGGCGGACTACAGGGCATATGATCGCATCGGTCTCCGAGGTTTCTCATCATTGAGGAACACCAGAGCGCCAGTCTATTGATTCCATCCGCAGGGAGAGATAAACTGTCACCACTCATTTCATAGCTTACATGCTGAGAGTTAGGGGAGACAACCTGTCTAGGTTGATGGTGTATACATACACCAAGCTATTATGTTGACGCTGGTAAAACAAGAGCATGGTGGTAGCAGGTGGTGGGCAGTGCTATGGTTTTCTTATCTCACACACAAGGGGAACTTTAGTGATATTCCATAATGTATTGCCATGTTAACAGTCAGTAATTCTTGTGAAAAGACCCAAAACTGCTATAAATGCATCTGCCTTAAATAGATTTTTGCCCTGGGCAGTGTCCAAAAACAATTAGAGAACCCATCAGAGAGACTCTATTTGACTGACTTTATTACAGTGAACACAGAATTGTTCATTTTTAGTTAATCTATTTCTTAACAGTCCAAAGTTGTTGTAACTCATTTCGACAACTTATTTAGAGCTGTCGTGGTTGTTGTTTCAAAAATGAAAAGCATCTTTTAGTTTACCTTTGTTTGAAAAGGAACAGCTAAAATAAATTCTTTACAGCTTAAACACTGGCATGAACATATTTCTTAAAGGGAAACATTAGGAGGAAGATTAAGGCAGGCTACACTCATTCAATAGTATTTTGACAAAAAAGATACTGAGATAAATGCTAACCTTACATCCACAGCCTACAGATTGGAATATATTATCTTTCATTTTTAGAAATATGGGTGTGCTGTACTGGTCTATGTGTTGTTTTTAAGCTTTTTGATGTATTCAAAAATATCTCATCAGGCACCCCCCGAATCCATCTACGGATTTCAAAGCCTGTTGCGTGCCCCCTTTTCCTCCTGTCCCCACTTCCACTCACTTCCCCAGCCAAATGAATTCTGTTCAGGGACTTTATTGACTCAGGTAGAGGGGTTTGTGATCCAGCAGTCAATGTCTGTGTCTGCACAGCAAAGGGAGGGCTGGAGACACACCATGAGTGGGCAGTGTTAATGCAGCCGTCTCACTGGGGAAGTCAGGGGACCATTGTGTGCGTGTGTGTATCTAGTTCTGAATGTACTTCTTCTATGCATACTCAACCACACATGCACACAAGCGCACATACTTTATGTCTGCGACTGCTCTCGTGGGTGTATCAGGCATCTTTATAAGAGCTGAGGAGGTAGGCCTGGGTCTCGGTGTGCTGAGGGGCAGACATTGATTATCAGGCTCCGTGGAGCCACTGGTCTGTCTCCAATGGTTGAGGAAGGCTGGCCTGGCTGGCAGATGAGCTCCTATGGCTGGGGGCTACAGAGACAGAGACAGGCCGGGAGGGGGGCGTTAGATGGTAATGCTAGTTGATAGGTGGGGGTCTTCCCGCTTCTTTAATGATTAAGGGAGGATGTGACACCCTCCCCGGAGGCAGAAGAATCCTCCCCGGGGCGCTTTACTGCTACTGACTGTTGCCATAATGCTGATACGCTGTTAGGGCTTCTCCCCCGGAGCCTTGATGAAAGTCTCATCACACTCGGACAGACACTTATCATATAATTTCAGCTCACATCATAGTCGTCACACAGATCTTGGCTCCACAGCCAGAGGCCCCAGAAACGTGTAGGGGCTGCTGAAGACCTTTCAGCCATCTTTCTTAAAACAAGTATTTGGTTCTGGAGTTTAGCCCAATCAAACCTTAACTGTTGCCACAGCAAAGAGAGAAGAAGTGTAAACGTTTGGCTGTTACTGTTACTTTGGTAGTATCTGTTGGTAGTAAGGATGCACCTAGATGACCATTTCAGTCCCGGGAACGCTAGCGAAATCTAGGCTTTGGGTTACGCTTGAAAAGAGTACAGATCCAATATCAGTATTTAATTAATGAGCTGTGGGAGCTGAATCATTCTTTGTTTGTTTGGAAACAGTAGGTTTGACTTGATAATTTATTTCCTAATTCCTAGTTATTTTTTATATTTAAGTTGGGAAAAAGGGGAAAAAGTGACCAATTTTTTAATTCCGTTTTGAAGTTATTGACAATCTTTCTATCTGTGGGAAGTATTGCTTCTTGTGGTCTTTTTGATAATGTACCAGCCTTGTCTAGATAAAGGAAGTGGACACACAACATTCTGTTGAACAGGCTTATGCTATAGAGGCTGGATTATCAGCCATTTGTGTTATTGTGTGTCCCACAGTGTTCCGCTGTGATTTTATCTCAGAATCACAACATTCTTGTTGGGTTTTGGCTGTATCATATTGTTACGAGTTACTTATTACTGAAATTGCAGCACTGCCGTTAGTCGGTACGTGGATCGTCACTCAAGCTCATACTTTCCTGTCTGCAGCCTCTGTATTGTACAGCAGTGCAGGTAACCCTGGTGCCAGCATACCTCCAGCAGCCCTTTGATCAATAGTGGCCCGACTGCCTCGCCTCTACCCCCCCCCCCCCCCCCCCCCACCTCCCTCTCCATTTACTGCTCTTCTTCTCAGCGTGCTCTCTAACCCCTCTTTGACTGGAGCCTCATTAGAAAGGGATCACATCCAAATTACATTGATCTCCTTCACTCTTTTCATTTACTTTCACTGAATCGCTGCCCCCACCTTCTTCCTTTTTCTATTTTTCTTTGTCATGAGGAGGTCTACTCCTGCAAATCAGTGTCTTCTTTTGTCATCCTTGTGCAGATGCTATGTTGGAGTTCTTCTGCAGCCACTCTACCGGTTTTGTCTCTTTATTGATATTAGCTACTTCTAAAATATATATAACTTACTTGGCCACGATGTTTCAACCCGATCCGCAATGCCCTTGGGTGCCCTCCATGTTTGCCTACGCTTCACTTGTTTGGATGTTCTTTCTGCATTCTGTGAAATTGCAGTTTCTCCATCTGACTTGGGTGGCATTCCTCTGGGAGATAATGAGTATAGCTGAGGGCCTCTGGCTCACCTGGGAACTGTGGGGCGAGTCTGTACAGGCCACTTGTCTCTATCACAGACTTCACTGTGATGTGCTGACACTCCCCCGGTCAGGCCATCTTCCTGCTGCACGCATGTGCTCATTTTACTGCCCGGTTCGCCTCACTGTTCCTACAGTCACATTCTCATTCTAGTTTAGCCACCCTGTTTCCTCATTTCTGCACGTATTACATACCAAGCTGTCTTGATAGCACGGTTGTTTGAAGCAATGTAGAGCCAGAGGGTTCAAAATGGAGGAAGGTACTAGCCTAGCTATAAGTCAGAGGCCCCCATGTACGTGCATTCGCAAACGTAGCATTATCAGCGCCATGGCCAGCCTGCAGATAGCGCACACTGTGGTACTTACTGCTTACGTTGTATTTATGAAACCTGCTGTTCATCGGGTAACCAGCGCCGTTCTCTGCCCACTATACTGTACACTGCAAGCATTTAAACGCACAATTGAATGAGCCTCCTTCTGTCGTGGATCAGATGCAGTTTTTTAGACAATATTAAAATTAAGACACTTTAACAACGAGCCATAATGAAGGAACAACTGATTTGTTTTTAATTGTGATGCCGGACACAGATTTCTTTTTCAAACATTTTCTCTCAGTAAAATAAAAAACAATTTGACATTCATGTCGAATTTGGATTCACGTGCTTGAAAGGAAATGTTATCTTATTTCCTCATTGAGAATTGTGAATGAAGAACAAAGTGGTTGAAATTACTTTATCAATCATGTGTGGAGGTGACAGACTTCAGGTGAGTGTTGATAAGATGGTGGGGCAGAGGAGAGAAGGCTGGAGGGAGATACTGTATGGACGTTGAGCTCAGCAGAGGGAGCCCTTTTCTTCAGTGACTGTGTGTGTTTGTGTGTGAGTCCATGTGGCAACGTATATGTATGCAGACAGTTTCTTGGTGAAAACAGTGACTGCTGAGCAGCATATTTACCTTTTCCTTATATTGTCACTAGTTTTAATTTTCAAATTATTTCCAATAATAATAATAATAATGATATATATATATATATATATATATATATATATATTATTTCTTTTTTTTCAAAAGAATCCACCTGCACGGTTCCCGAGTGTGACACAAAAGATAAAAGAAAAGCTGTCAGGAGACGCTGCATGTCTACACGGTTCCCTTTTCAAAAAACCCTCGACCAGAGTGATGCAAAAGAAAAATATATCTTGCAGACGGAACCTTTGGAAAACACTACATTTAATATGTAAAACATACACACTCATCACAAGTCTTTGACGTGGAAAATTCCATTGATCAGATTAATCAAAAATAATAGACCCGCTGAGATTGCTGATCTACTGAGCGGGCGCTTTTGCTGCCTTCATAAAGATCTTTATGCTGCCTGCAGCTGTTCCTGGGTCAAGAAACCTGATCCACACCCTTTTGGTTCTGTGTTCGCCAAAAATTACCTGCTCCCAAAAGTTCATAGAGGTACAAGGTCTCTGATATCACCCTTAGTATGACACGCTTCTAAACACACACAGGGGCGGCTGCTGGACACAAACACTAGAGTAATCAAGTCACACAGTAGTTGCTATTATCAGAAGATTCAGAGCCCCCCACACACACACTTTGCTATCGCTCCCGTCACAAATTCCATTCGTCCACACTCTGTGGGAGGGGGTCACCTGGAGGTGATGAGGGGAGCGAGTTTCTATGGCGACAGTAATGAGCATATGAGGTCGAGTGCAGGGCCCTGGACTGCGATGTGCTTTGTGCCTCCCTTTTGTCCCCATAACAGTGGAAATTAAGGGACGCAGAAACAACAGGATTGGGTACACATGACCTAATGAGGCTCCAGCGTGGGCCACGCCTCTGGGAGTAGGGGGGTTGGAAGATCAGGGGAATGTAGATGGGGGGTAGCAGCGAGAGAGGGGTGGGATTACGGGCTTTATGTCACTTTAGTGTTTGTTTTTGTTTGGTGAACACATTTTATATTGTGCGGTTTACTTAAAGAATATTCGTAATATTAATGATGTCCTGGATTATCCCAAACTTTCCAACATGTCTTCCCCCTTCAGTCTTTTTCCTTTACTCCTCCCCCTTCTCTCTCTTTCCCTCTCTGCTGACTGCCCTGAATCGAAGTGACAGCGGGTCTCATTAAATACGAAACACCGGTCACATGCAAAATTGACCCCGCAAGTGTTTGGGCTCACCCTGTCCGTCCACTGGGATTGACTCCCATCAGCCACCCTGGAGAGAGGCGACCAAAGCCCAGAGGTGTCAGGTATGGAAAGAAGAGTGGAAAAATGTTTTGTCTTGCTTTGTTTTTAACAGCAAATTTTATGGATTTCAATAATGCTGATATTATTACCATAAAACATTAACCCCCCCAATATATTATTTTTACCAGGAAAGTTTCTGTTGACTTGTACGAACTTTGGTGAAAAAGGTCCTGACCAATAACATACCAGTTCCCACTCAGGTAAACAACGTCAGCTCTGTCAACACTTCTATTTGCGCTGTTCGCACTGCTAGCTGCAAACCCCTGGATGTTGCGGCATGGCAATTTTTACCGTATTTTGCACAATTATAAATGATATGTGAGCACATCAGGAGGTCACATATTCATGGGAAATCTCAACTATCTGAACTGAAATGTGAGGTTCATGACTGAGGGTTATGTCAGAGAAGCAGGGATCTTGGTGGAAAAGCCTGTCTTGGATGAGTCAAACTGAATTGGAACTAAACTACTACTTTTTTCAGAAAGCAAAACAGGTACTTTGAACTGAGGAGGTCATTTTCCATGGTCAAATAAGCTTGGAATTCTTGGACAACAAAACTTGTTTAGAGGACTCACCACGCACGTGTCTGTCTGACTGTCTCCGTCCGTCCGTCCGCCTCTGTCAGCCCGCCCGTGCAAGGACGAAGCCCAGCTGCTGGGTTATTGCACTTGGCTGCCCCTGACAACTTAATTGGATGTTTGATTTCCACGTTAGGCTTCCTGCTCAACATTCAGTCCTTTGATATTTCTACTTCCCCAACTCACTTCTCAAAACAAATACACACACACAACGCTGACCTTGTGTCACCTGCAACACACATTACCAATTTAATTTGCTCAACCATAAGCAAGGACAGGACCAAGCCAAACTATACAACGAGGCCACCAGCTCTTGCTCCAACGGGCCATTTATTCCCATAGTTTCCCCTTAAATTGCATAAAATACCTCTGAGCGGGGTAAAGGTCTCATTCCAAGACGACCAGATATCTTTTTTGTCATCACTTCCAGGCCATGAGGATGACCCCCTCTCCTCAAAGCAGTATCACTTACACCCAGAGATGGTTATCGAGCAGCCGTCTATGTCTGCTCTCTATCTCTGTGCCATAATATGATAAAAGACATCTTCTTGTTTATTATGAAGCGGCGACTTTCTTACGTCAGTTTTGTGGACAGGGGGTGAATGTCACTCATTAGGTAGTCTGCACTATTTATGTTTTTCTTAGAATAGGCCTCTGTATCCCCAACAAAACGGCTGAGATAGTCAACACAAATAGTGCCAAAGAATAAAAGCAAGCGCAGAGGGTGGTTTGCTGTCTTTACTGTAACAGTCTTGTAGGAAATGGATTGAGGCAAAAAAATACTATTAATATAATTGGATAATTTTTCCCCTCATTTAGATTTAAATTGGAAAAATTGGAGTACGTGACTAAAGACCGAAATGAGTGACTTGAGAGGACAATGCGTCCGTTAGTTTGATCGCTATAGTTTTGGTCATATCACGGGGGGAATTTATGAATGACAGTTAGAACGTTCCGTCACAACGATGTTGTTACATATCATCGCGCTTTTGTTGGTGGGTATACGGAAATCCACAACTTTTCCTAATGGGTATACGGCGTATTCCTGCTTATCACGTAGACTACACACTGGCTGCACGTAAACTTTAATGAATCAATGGTGAGACGTTGGAGACGTCAATGTGAAGAAATCCGGCACGGACGACTGCATCAGCAGTCGTTTTTCTGTCGCGTGGACACCTGCAGCTTATAGACCGGAGCGGCTTATATATGTACACATCGTTTTTTCGTTCGAAATTTAGGTGGTGCGGCTTATATTCAGGTGCGCTTTATAGTCCGGAATTTACGGTAATTGACCGTTGCACATTAGGCGCATATGTCGTAGTCATTTATATATTCGCTGACATTTGCAGTTCTGCTTCCTGTTTCTGAAGTGCCTCAAGTAACGACATCATCCATGGGAACATGTATGTGTCAGTCACACTGGTTTTAATAACTTTGAGAGTCTCGTAAAGAATCATATAAACAAGACGTCTTTTGTTAAATGATGTCTAACAACAGAAGCAGGACAAAATGCAGGACATTTAAATTGTGAGAAGGGCTGTGTTGAAATACAGGTGATAGTACAGAGCAGCCGGGGACAAGTGCCTTTAATGCAGATTTGGCTGTTTTTTCAATTAAATGAGGATTACAATTAAGAGACCTCCTTTAAAAAAATGCTTTGAAAACACATTGATGCAGGTTGTACGGGAACTTCCCGCTCATCAACCTTGCGCAGTCCAAACATAAAGTAATGTAAGGGCTTCTTGGGTTCAACATGCCGCATGTGGTATATAGGCAAAGAAACTAGGCAAGCAGCAACATTAGCAGTCTGTCAACCCTTCAGGCTGTAGGTGTGTGTGCAAGTGTGTATAATCATGCAGAAGATTATGTGCATGTATACTAAGTAAACAGAGGCTATTATGGCTTCTATTAGGACTATTAGGAATTTAAAAAGGAAGACAAACTGTTCCTGACGCCGCGTATGTTTGAGTATATGCAAAGCAAGTGTAACGAAAAATTAAATCGGTCTGTGTGTGTGTGTGTCTGTGTGTGTGTGTGTGTGTTTGTGTGTGTGTGAGAAGGAGGGGGAGGAACGGACAAAGGGAAGCCCTGCTGCTCTGGCTCCACGGACACGTTCCCTCTGCCCTCATTAGATGGTTAACCAGCGTCCAGTCAGGCACACACACCAGAAAAATGAAGTGGTCAGTCAGCTCCTCCAACTATTCCTGTCATCTCCAGATGCAGCAAACAAACCTCTCTCGCTGCATCGATCCAGCTCTCCTAGGAGGTAACACCAGGTGCACCTCGAGACAGTCCAAAAAAGAGACGGGTCAGAGGCAGGAAACAGCCGGGTTTGTTCAAGGAACAAATCAATCAATTTGCTACACATAACCGCATCCGACATGCATGTCGGTATAGCTGGTTGCTAATTACGAGGCAGAATCCACACCAGGAGGTTTGCTGTGTCACTGGGTCCCTGGAACAATCTGTCGATTGTTGTGTGAGAAGATTGGTCAGACATGGGCCGGCCGCTCCAACCCCCCCAATTATCCCCATTTAGTGCTTCTGCTTCAAACTGACTGGACGGAGATAAGAGGGGAAAAGAAGGAAGCACAGGGAAAAAAATAAGGACGTGAAAACGAAAGACAGGAAAGAGACAGAGGAGAGGGAGCTGACCACCGGGCCATTTTGTCAATGTAAAAACTGTGGAAACTTGAACAGCGAGGGTTTTGGTTCAAATGAGCTGTGCTATCGCGCCCCCATTTTCCAATTGTGAATTGAGTCAATGAGCCTGCATCAGGGTGGTTGAGTTAGGGGACAGCCTGAGAATTCACCCTCACCCCAATTTATTTCCTCTATTTCCTTTCTACTTTCCTTCCCTGGTGCAAAAAACAAAATATCCAGCAGGTGTTTACAAAGTGAGGTGATTTCCAGTGATGTTGTTAAGAGTAGAAAGTGTCAGATGATTCATACCTGATTTGAAAGGGATGTACTTCTCTCAGATCCCCTGATGACTGCCTAACCTTTTTGCAACCTCTGATCTTTTTCTTTTCAATACAGAAGAATGTAATGTAAAACATCACAGACATTTTGCTTGGTATTTCTTCTAGCATTTGTCGATAATGGATCTCAGTGACGGTTTATGCCAGAGGTCACTCACTAACTGGAGGAAGAGGGTGTGGGGGCAGGAGTGGGGTGTGGGTTGTTTGTGTTTGGCCCGGCATACTTAGACTGATTTCAGCTCCAGCAGTGACCCACTGTAGCTTCTGCCCTTCACCCACTGAGCTTGCCTCAACACCCCAACTGGATCAGTTGACCATGTGACTCAGGCCTGGAGCCAAGAGGGCTAAAGACAGACAGAACAGGAGGGGAGAGGCAGACAGAGAGAGGCTTGATCTCATGAGCTTGCGAACATTGCTCGCATTTATCAATTTAATTTCCAATCTAATAAAGTAAAATTTGGTGGCTGGAGATTTGCATCCAACCACTTATCTGGACAATTTATCAGGAGTCTTCAAAAGCCCACCCATTAACCAAAGCCCACGGGCTGACATAGGGTCAGCGACAGACAAAAAACTCTTTTTTCTTTAAAAGCCGGCTGAACTTTTCCACTGCAGAAAATAGCAGACTGGTGATTTTCAGCGCTGTATTAAAAGAAGGCCGTTTCCCACACTGGAGCTTTTCTCTTCCCACGGACGACCTTCAAAATGCTCAGACCTGATAACAGCGCTGCGTCTCAACTGGTTCAATAAGTTAGCAATAAATTATTTTTGATCTCCTTCACCCCCAAAATGCTTGTTGTTTGCTCCAAGAAAACAAACTCAAACAAGAGGTCTTTTTGTGTGACAGTCAGGCACCTACTAGAGTAAACAATTGGAATAAAAGAGCACAGTGACATTGCTTTTCTATTTACTCGGTTTGCAGAGTCACATATATATTTCAAATGCCGTCACATAACATAACTCTAGATAAACAGTTGCATTGTCAGAGATCCATACATCTCTTTCTACAGCATGTTTGTTGTTTTCCTGCACCTAAAGCAGCAAGACTGTAGCTTAATAGTTCACAGAGACTTCTCAGTGGAGACAGACGGGCTTGACAGAAGCAGAAGCGGCCTGGTGACATTTAACTGGCGACAGCGGCAACAGACTGTGACCTTTCAGCTTGGTGACGCGCACTGCAGGGCCAGCACTGATTGTAAAGATAGGACTGTGTGTGTTTACGGATGACTCTAAAGAGCAAACACTGAGGACGGTGATGTCTCCGGCTACGTCTGTCTGTCTCCATGGCTGCAGTGATCCATAGCCACTGCAGTCAGGGCTGACGGTCAAAGTAATAAAAGTTACAAACGTGTTGACTCCATCTGGACTCTTTTTTATGATCAGTTTAGACAGCAATGCAAGGTGAAGTGTTTTTCTTTTCACAACCTGGAAAATATGTTGTAATTTACTCAATGTGGTGGCGGGCGTGGTTTGGCTCGGCTGCGGGGAGGCACTGAGAAGGGATTGAATTGAATTGAATGGAATGTTAATCAGCATTTGTATTCTGCTGTTAAGTAGGAGAGATCCGGCGACAGCGAGAGAGCGAGGTGAGGAGGCTGGAGCCGGCGGCGTTTTGGTGTGAACGATAAATAAAAACATTTACAATGGACCCGACTGCCTCGTGCTCGTCATTCCAAGACCCCCCCAGAGGACCAACCTGTTACACTCAACCTTAATGAACTATCTGTACGAATAGTTTAATAGTTTTTATTGACTTTGAGGATTTTGGGGCAACAGTTGAATAACACATTCAAACACGAAATTCAATGTTACTTAATTGCATATTCAACATTTTTTGACAATTTCAATGAAAATGATAATGATTGAAAATAAGTCAAATCTAAGCACAATAATATATGGAAACATTGATTGACTGATTGCTGGGGTGATGTTTTTGTACAAAGAGTGTGACCACATTGAACTGTGAAGGTCATACTTATTTATTGTGTGTTTGGGTTAGGATTAGGTCGGTTAGGTTGGTCTGTAGAAATTCCACAACTGTTGCAGTACGAGCTGTTGCACGTACTGCATTTTATGACTTTTTGTTTCTATTATTTTTACATGACAGCACGTTGTCGTGTTTTCAAAAAGTTAAATAAAAAAATAAAAATTTGGAGCAGTTTAGCACAGGCTTGATTCATTTAAACATCATTATATTTTAAGGAAATACTGGTCTTCTTGTTGTGATGAATACTGTCCAAAGGAATGAGAAAAAAAGGCAAAAAAGAGACATAACTCTGTATAATAACATTGTTTTCATGCTTTTGGCACTGCAAATACAAGCAGTACAAACTTTTGCTCATTTTTACCTTCACAAAAGAAAAAAAAAGCATTTTGTATGTTTTATTAATCTCCACCTTTTTTCATTAGAGGGAATGATTACCAGCAGCATTCATTCCTTTACATGTCATTTAGCTGGCGCATTTATCAAAAGCAACTTACTTCATATTTTGAACCCATGGCTTTTTACATTTTTGCCTGGGAAGCAATTAGGGATCAGGTGCCCTGCTCAGGAACACTTCGACTTGGGACATGGGGCAGCCGGGACTCGAAACACCAACCTTGCGGTTCCCAGCGCACCCTCTCTACCTGTGCCACGACAACCAAGATAAATGCACAGCACTGCTGCGTTTACCTAATCACTTTACAGGCAACCGAGCAAGTGAACCACATCAATCCCTGTCAGAAGTGGGATTGTACCACGTAGTGAGTCATTTGTCAGCTCCAATCAGCAGTGATGAAAACTACTACTACTAGGGTGGACACGCTAACTTGCACTGTTTTAGCAGTTCTAGACAATTATAATTTATTATCATTGAAAACTAAATATGCTCTACTCAAAGACTGACTCCTGTCAGACACCAGCATGTTTTACCTCACTGATCGCTTTCACTCAAGTCAACAGAAAAAAGATCAAACTCATAGCCTTATTTCAACAGTTTTTACTATGATTTGATTGTTGGAAAGAAGGAATGAACAGATATTGATGGAAAAAGTACAATCAGGGTCCGCTAAAGAGCCTCCATGATGTCCTGTTAGCTCTTTAGCATGCAGGTGCCACATGGAGCCTGCTTCAGCATGTAGGTAATGATGATATTGAGGAAGATGTTAGGCTTCCACTCAACTTATGTTCCCTCTGTCTCTCAAGTATTTTAATTCCCAGTGTGAACCTTAAAAGCTGCCATGGAGAAGTAATTAGCTTTTATTTTTTAACTTCATATCACAGCAGGGGTTTCCATCCGGCAAACAGCTGGGACATTTTGTGAAAGACAGAAAACAAAGCAACAGTTGTTTCTTTTGTACTATCAGTCTTGATCTCAAGCCATTGATTAACATTGTTTTTATCTTGCATTTGTCTGACCGAAGTTCATTGTCATGCATGCGGAGTCTCAATAGACTGCAGATCAAACTAACCACTGTTTAGTAAAAATGTGTGTCACCCAGTGTGGAAAAAATGGCCAGTTTGTTTGTCTTCCAAGACCTTTATGTCCTGTCCCCTACTGTCTGATCAGAAGGAATATTTAGAATTAGCTTAGTGACATAATTTCTCACCATAATCGAATGTACCCTACATTCACACACAAGAGGCATAAGCTGCACTAATTGGTTCCTTCCTTGGAAACTACCACAGGAATTAACTTCAGAAGATATTTTCAGGGGGAAAAACACTTCTTCTTGAAGATCAGAAGGTCAAGTTCCTCTATAGAAAACCTGTGTGAGCAGAAAAGGTGAACACCCCCACAAATAAACTCACAGTTCAACGTTTAATAGATGAGGCAGAGCAGTGTACAACTTCCTCTCAGGACACAAACTCACATCAAGCAAGTTACATTTCGGGAGTGAAGAAAATTTCCAGGTGAAACAACAGCCCCCTCCCACCCACCCGCCCAAGCTCCTCTTTCATGGTTCATACGGTCATGGAAAACCTGGAAAGATCATGGAATTTTAAAATGGTCATTTCCAGGCCTGGAAAAGTGACGGAAAGGTTATATTTATATGTTCATAAGGTTCATTTAAGATATGTTTGAAATAATCAATGTGGTTTTAAAGAGAAATGCTCAAAATATAAGAAGGACGCTCTCATAGTCGCAGCGCAAATAGTTCGCACCGTGGTTGTGTGAAAGCACCTTAACTGAAAAGTTTGTAAGCTGAGGAATCATCCACTGTGCCAGGGAAGTGTAGATTTAACCGTGGTTGGCTACATATGGGAAAGTGCATGTCATGAGTTACGACAAAGACCCTGGACGAGCAGAATGTAATTAATGTGGAGGCAGAACATGAGATATTTCAAACAATGGAGAGCGGCATTTACAAGCTATGCTAAAGGCAGCAGACATCAGTGCGCCGCTGCTAGCGAAGCTATATACTACACCATCAGAGGAGGACTGCTACTAGCGGAGCTACACGCCGAGCAGCACGTCTTGCTCTTCGGCTAGTGGCTCCGTACGCGACCGCAACATTTCGCGCTGCCTGTCTGCAGGCGGCAGTTCCAAGTTGTAAACAGAGGGTGTAGCGGCGTTCCTTCGGTATTGTTCGTCATTGAGCTGCAGACACGTGACTTCATATTTCTTACGTGAATGACAAGAGATCGTTTTGATTCGCTTTGTCTTTATTTTACGCAGCAAAGCGTCAACTTACTATACAAGTAATGAATTCTGTCACACGGTAGATAAATCAATATGCTCTCACGCCCAATGCAGCTCTTCTGTGTTGCACCTGCTGCAATCATGACGTCAATACATCGAGAGACACACAAGGAGCGTCAATCCAACATAAATGCTTTCAATATATGTCACAAATATTTCGTTCCTGCACGATGAGCATAAATTAAATGATTCATATTCCCCAAATTCCAATGCAGTGATACATACACTTTCGGTTATTAAAGAGACTGTACGTATACTGTAAACTGTTAACAGTTCATATTTGTCCATAATTTGAAGTAAAAAAAGAAAGGTAAAAAAAGTATTAGTTCAGGCACTGTTTAGGTTTGTTTTAAAATATTGTTTTAGCACTGGTATTAAGAAAAACCCAAAGGATACTCATCCCTAGTGGATAATTGTAAACATTAATTTTCTTGGGGCCTGATTGAATGGTAGGGGAAACACCGTGTATGCCTGGGGATTCTCATTGTTGGTTTAAATACGTTTTCATGTACACACCGACTTAACAAAATCTTTGGTCATAGAAATTTAGTTTGAAGTCATGGAAAAGTCATGGAAGTCCATTGGTCAAAATGTGTATGAACCTTGCTCTGTAAACGTTGATCACAGTTTTTGTGCATTTTTTCAACCTTATGCTGCCACATAATTAAACTGTCAAAATAAAGTGAAAGGTCATTCAAGTAATGCACTACTTCCTCAATTTTCTTACACATGTCTAGATTCTAGCCCTCCCTTTCATGCTTTTATTGTTGGAATGCATTAAGCATTCCAATTATTGTTCTTCTATTCTTTATTCTGCTATCTTCTTCCATTTCTTCCGTTGCACCTTTCAACTCCTTCACACTTTCAGCTATTAAAACCGTTCAAATATTAAAATATTCAGCTCCTTTCCGGCTTTCCAGCTATGACTTTTCAACTTACTATCTCTTAAGCTCGAATTTATATAAATCAGTAATCATGAATATCTCTTCTAATGGTTTTCCAATGGAGATCGTGTTGAAATCCTCTTAAACTTCTTCAACTTTCAGATTTTTCAGCTTCGCCAATCTTTCAGCTACAGACACTATTTCAACTTTCAAATGTTGACACAAGTCATAATCACTGATTATGTTTCACTAGTTCTTTGCTCCGTTTCTGAGTTTTACATGAGTGTGTATTGCGTTTCTTAGAGGGAGACCTCGAGGGCTAGAGTGTGGGGCAGCGTCAGAATTTGGTTCAAAAAATATGGAACTTCAGTCCTCAAAGCCAAAGTATACACTTTTGAGACTTCATTTCTTTGGATTAATGATGGCATGGTTGTGCTGATTGGATTCATGTGTTCATGGAATCCCAGAGTTCTTTAGTTTTGGCTTCCGGAGTGTGACACAACCTCTGCCAAAAGCCCCATAGGCTCCAATACAAATCTGCCGACATATTTCTCAAAAAATCCAGAAGGTACACAATTTGTAAACTGCGACAAGAGCGTATTTATTACCGGACAGACATAAAAAATGCATCCATGCGTTTGGTTTTGGGTCTCGCACAAACGTCTTATTTTTTAGATAGCTGTTATAGTTTTGCGCTAAAGGACACTTGTTTGAGGTGTGGATTCTGTGTAACTCGCTGTCCTGTCTCTGCCCTATTCAGCGGCTCGTTAATGAACCCAGGTGCACCGTTGCCGTGGATACTCGCACACACGCTGCAGTATCTGGCTGTGACTCACAGCTGCTCCTATTACCTGATTAGTGGAGTCACATGACGCAGCTATGCTTTCTGTCAACAGACCAACATGATGAAGACACTCACCCCCCTCCCCCCTCCACCCTGACCTCTTGTGTGTTTACATGATGGTATAATTCGAAACTTTGCTTAGTCGGACTATCCTATCTTTCGGGGCAAGTGCTATTATCCCAATATACATGGCAGTGAATAAATCGAATCATTGGCCGAAAGCATGTCATATCCGATACGATAGGTGGCGCTGTTTTCATTACAACTTGTTGTGATACAGCCATTTCCGCTTGACCTCTTCACCACTACCAACAACAACCAACAACAACAACATCAACATTATGAGAAAGATGGCGAACGGAGAGCAAGGTGAAGCTACATCCCTCTACTATTTTTGCATGATGTTAATAGGAGTACAGCGAATGCGAATGGTGCTATTGGCTGATTTTATAACGAAGAGAAGACGTTGTCGGGATCTCAAGCATGCGCAAAGACGCAAAGTCCAGTTCCTTATCCAATTCACCGTTACATGCCGCAATAGTCGAACTATCAACTGGATCGGATCGAGTTATCCAGGGGTGTTAGTCGGATCGTAGTAGGACCGAACATAGTCGGACAAAGGTGTTTACATGAAACAGATAATTTGATTTCAGTCCGACTAAGCCAGTTATTCGAATCCATGTAACCACGCTGACTGTTAATCACTCACCCAGTCAGTCTGTCTGTCTAATTCTCCTCCCCTCTCCCTCTCTATCTCTTCCTCACCTCTCCTCCCTTCCTCACCCTCCCTCTCTCTATCTACACCCCACCCCACCCAATCCAATAATTTCAAAATAAAAGCCCCATGGAGGGAATTTTTACTGTAATGTTTGTGATGAGGCCTATTAATTTAAAACTTCTTAGTTTGAATAACAAACATTCTGTCTCCCAACCCCCCCTCACCCAATTCCATCATTTCAAAATAAAAGCCTCAATGATTATCTGTACCTTAACCATGAAGCTCAGAATGAAGCGGTTTCGTTGAAATACGTATTGCTCTTTCAAATACTACTACAACCACTATGAATATTACTAGTACTTCTAGTACTACAACTGATACTTCTACTACCATACGACTAGTATTTCTACTGCTATTAATACTACTACTACTAATGTTATTACAAATACTACTATGGCTAATAGCATTAGTATTCCAGCTGTTTCTTTGATACTAAACCGACTTCTACTGCTAGTACTACTAATACCACAATTACAACTATAACTAATACTACTACTAAAATTACTACAAACTATTTAAAATCTCTTTATTCATCTCAGCTTTTGTTATTTCTGTATTTTTTTATTTTTTATTAATTAATTTAAGCTCCAGCAACTAACCCTAACCCTAACCCTTTTTAGAAATTCTATTGAATTTCAGCTTCTCCACTTCCTGTATTTCCAGCAGTTCTTTAAAATAATTTCAGCTTTTCTTGCCTCTATTAACATGTTTTAATATTAATTTCTGTTTTTTTTGTGCAATATTTCACATTTATTTCAGCTGTTTTCATTTCTGCTTTTTCAGAAAATATATTGAAATTCTATGCAGCTTCTCCCAGATCTGTATTTTCAGCAATTTCAAATTTATTTCAGCTTTTCTAATATCTGTCATTTCAGCAAATGTATTCAAATTCCCTTCAACTTTCTGTATTTTCAGCTATTTTAAAAAATTCAGTTCAGCATTCAGCTTTTTGCATTCCAACGCATTTTCAGCAGGAAATGCATATTCTAGTTACTAACTTTATTTTCTTGGATTAAACCAATGCTTCTCTGGGACAAGAAGACTTAATCAGGCCAGTGGATTGTGACAGAAGAGGGGCAGCGAGTAGTGATGGGAAGTTCGGATGGCAATCTACTCACAGGGAGATAGGAAGCAACCTGAGGAAAGTCACCGGCTTGTCTAGTCTTCGCAACAGATTTTACGCCTAAGCCTTATTTAGCGGGACAATAAGGCGATGACAGCTGTGGAACTGGCGAAACCTATGTGCAAGGCCTTACCCATCCAGGCAGTACCCTTACCTTGCTATTAGTGATGTGTCCTTCGTGAACGATTCGTTTTGAACGAATCCTCACAAGGACTCGGGAGTAACGAGTCCTCTCAAAGAGAGATTCGTTCATTTTCTCGTGGCCGCGCATCAGGACTGTTCCCGGCTGGCTCAGTCAAGGAAACAGAAATGATTCGTTCATTTCCTGACTGGGTCTTTGTACGAGTGTTTGGATCCTTTTCTTCACGTGACCTGCATTGGTTTACTAAGGAAACGGTTACCTCATTCCCTTTCGCGTGACCGCTGTATTAGAAAGACGTGCATGATATTCGTTCACAAGTCATACTGACTGGTTTTGTTATTTTCACTTTACATTTACACTTACTTTAGTGTAGTGTAATTGTTTCCCATCATAATTAAATGCTAGTGTGATAATAAATGACCATTTCAAATCATCCAAACTGTCATGAAACATTATTTTAATGCAGGAATTTCTTTTAAATTAGTATCTGCTGGTTTACATGCACTAAACTACATGAGAATATGATATGTGTTTGCAGTGGACGTATTTAGGCCAAGGAGTTGGCTATAAAATGTTGAGCAACACCCTCTCTGTTGAAATGAACAAATGACTCGAAAAAAGATTTTTACTGAACGAGATTAACAGAACCGAGTCAGTAAAATGATCCGAACTTCCCATCACTAGTCAAAGCCAGTGGCTGGCTAGATAATTTTTCAGTTAATTCCATTCAGTGTGACAATGTCAACTAAGGGTTAAAATTCCTTTGTCTTACTGGCTGGACTATTAAGAGATTGTTCGCAATAAGGAAGTTAGCACTAATAGTACTCAGGGCATTCTTTTGGGGCAGCTACTTCAGCTATAGACCAAGGCATCTCCTCTTGCACCAACATCAAATATGGTGAATCGGTTTGGGAAAGCCTTAGAAGCTTGGCTAAATCACGCACATAACTGATGTCATCATATTCACATCGCTTCTTGTATATTTGGCATTTAATTTGCCAATGGCCTGTACAGTGGCACAACGGGTAGGTGGAAGTAAGACTCACGTGCAGAGTGTAACTATCGAAGTACTTTATTTTGACAAGAAATAAAAAATGCGTAGGGGTAAAACCGCTACTAAGCCCTAAGACAGACAAGGGTGGTTGGGACGAGCAGAAAACAGACAAAGGTGTGGGAGGGAGAGGATCAGAGGACGAGGGTCGGGCAGCCGCGGGAACTCCAGTGGTCGGCCCGGTGGGCAGATAGGAGCCGGGCTCGGGGGCACCGACGTGGACAGAGGTGAGCCGCAGCCCATCGAATGGTTGATGCAAGGCACCAATGCGGAGATCCGCTGGTGGCCACAGCATCGCCCGGGGGACAGCGACGATGCCTACCGGAACACCGTCCAGGGGCTCTGGGCCGCGGGTGTAGCCAGTCGGAAATCGACTATTTCTTGCACGCCACCTTTCAACTCCTTCACACTTTCAGCTATTATAACCATTCAAATATTAAAATATTCAGCTCCTTTAGGACTTTCTAGGTCTTGTAATTGAATTTATATAAATCAAAATCATGGACAGTTTTCCAATTTTTCAAATCCACTTAAACTTCAAATTTCAAATCTTTCTGCTTCACCAATCTTTCAGCTACAGACATCATTTATACTATAAAATGTTGACAAGAGTAATTAAAAAAAACAAGCTTCTTGATGTCTATTTTACTTTTTCAATATCACTGATTATGTTTAATTAGTTTTTATGTCCATTTCAGAGATTTACGTGTGTGTATTGCGTTTCTTGCTTCTGACGTTTGCTTTACAGCAGCGTCAGAATCTGGTTAAAAAAATATTTCTATTTTGCCCTCACGGCCACAATTGTCCCTTATCAGGCTGCATTATTGGATTAAATTGATGCCGTTCTTGTGCTGGTTGTACTCATGTGGCTGTCAAAATCCAAGGTCTGAGAGGAAATTCTTGCTGTAATGTTTCTGACAAGGCCTATCAATTAATAACTTCTTAGTTTGAAGGGCAAACATGCTGTCTCCAAGCCCTCCCTCCCCCTCACCCAATTCCATCATTTCAAAATAAAAGCCTCAATGATTATCTGTACCTTGAGGATTAGGCTGTTGAAATACTTATTCCTCATTCAAATACTACTACAACCACTGCTAATGTTACTAGTATTTCCAGTAGTACTACTACAACTGATACTTCTACCATTACTAACACTACTACTACAACTGATACTTCTACCATTACTAACACTACTACTACTACTACTAGTAGTAGTAGTTCAATTGGTATTAATAATACAAAAATAAAAAATAAAATGACTTTTACTAATAGTAGTACTAAAATACTACATTACATTAGTTTTAGTTTATTTCATTTCATTTAATATTTCTATCTTATTATATTGTATATAATGTGTATCTTTTTATTCTATTTTCTTCCCTGTACATGCTGCTGTGATACCAAAATTTCCTTCTTGAAGGATCAATAAAGTATCTATCTATCTATCTACTACTAGTAGTAGTGACACTGCAACTGATATTACTACTCTTACTACTATAAAAAGTACTACTATTTATACTTCAACTACTACTAATATTAACCCACTATTACTATCATTACTATCACTACTAGTAGTAATTCTACTGTTATTAAAATGATTCCTAATAGTAGTATTACTAAAAATACTACTACTAGTGACCCTGCAACTGATGTTATTACTCTTACTTCTATAACAAACAATACTTAGTCTTATAAGTACTTTGTAGTATTTTTACTGATATTAATACTACAACTAATGTTAATAAAAATACATACTATTACTGCTATTGAAACTAAAACTACTACTTATTCTACTGCTAGTACTACTAGTACCACAATTACAACTACAACCAATACTTCACTAATATTACTAGCAAAAAAAAAAATGATTTATGTTTTCTTTTGTAATTTCTGTATTTTCTGTGTTTTGAAAGTAATTTCATTATTTCTTATATCTGTATTTTTCTTTAATTCACTTTCACCGTTTCTGCCAATTCAGTGAAAGATGCCGTTCTCTTCCTGATCTAGACTCTTCCTATTGCGTTGATTATCAAGATAAATGTGACGACACCACAAGAATTCTTCATACCCCCTTCATACCTCCATGTGCTGAGATGTTATTGTAGTGCAGTGTTGCAACGTAGATAATTGGCAAAGAACTGCCATTGCCAATCTAAATCATCCACAATGAAGCCTATGATACAGAGCACACTGCAAAGGTTTCTGCCTAGTTACCAGGACGGATATGTATCTGTCTGGTTATCCGAACCAGGAATCATTACAGAGGGGCCAGACATGTTCCCATGCTTCTGCCGATTTCACTGTCATTTTTCATCTTAGAGTGGCTGGAACAAACTTTATATATGCGGCTTCTTCACTTAATCATGTTTTATTGCTCCTCTGACCCTCGCTGCTATTAGAAACCAGCCTCCTCTGTCTGCTTACCACAAGCCCACTTCTTCAGATACACTAATCTGGAACAGTGTCAGTGGCTCCTATAGAATAGATGGGGGGAGACAAAATAACAAAAATTACTTAACTCTTGATTAACTTATGCACAGTTGCAAACACTGCTAATAAGATTTGTGGGCATTTGCCAAAAGCTCACATCATGTTGTGCACAAAATGTTAAAAAAAAGTATAAGTGTAAGATGCAATGATACTTTTTTATAGTTTTGCAAATAGCAAACCCAGCAATGTTGCTAAAACATATCCAGCGTTGTCAGCCACCGTAAGAAGAAGAAGGCTGTAACGGTACAACGTCTTTAGGTATGACTTGATAATTACGTTTTATTGCTAATAAATTAAACTTTTCATTTAGTAGAGTGCTAAGAGTGTCATTCATTCTCTCAAAAGCTACAACGTTTTACTTCAAACCCCTCTTTTTAGGTTTTGGATTATTTTGTCCAACCCCCCTTGAATTCCCATAACTGGGGACATGTCTGCCAAAATGCAGTCTTTCTAACTCACACAAGCTCAGAAAATGGTGGCGCACAAAAGAAGAAAGTTCTATGAAAGTCACAAGTGAATTTGATTCAGTGGCTCAACTTTTGCACCTCTCTGTGCCAGCGGCAACAGTTGAGCCCTCCAAAACCGCATCAAGCTCACATCCACTAAACTCAGCTGCACCGTTTCTGCAGAATCGGTTCACTAAGAAGAACGGGACCTTCGTGATATTTATGCAAGACAAGAACCGGGGTCAGCCTGAGACCTGTCACCAAGCGGCTGGCAACGCCTCATCCACATGGGCCGAAATTTCTGACTCTGCATGAAAGACTTAAAACGAGAACCGTGACCCAGAAGCTGATGTAATATGTTTGGGCCTCTGTGCATGGTTAGATCTCAACTCTTTCAATTAACTTTTACATCAAATATGATTATACAGTTAGTGGGAAGGCATAATGCCTTATCAGACTGCTTTGATGTGACCCAAATCGGGACACAGCTGAATTGATTCCCACTGCTGCGGAGCTCAACTCCACAGTAAGACCGAAGGGTCTTATATTTTATTATCTGTTTATGTTAGTCGAAGCAGTGGCCATTCTCCAGCTCCTTCAGCCACGCTCAGCTAGGGTGTACCCCGCCCAATCGGACACATCAGAAAACTCTGGATCTAGCAGAGGGGGAACACTACTTTGGACACAGAATGTACATGGGTGCACCCGCTCTAGACACAACCCCCACCCCCAGCGCTGTCCTCACCTACAGCTATAACTTTGTCACGTCGTAAAAAAAACGACCATTGGCTGAAATGAACACCACTTCCACATTCACCCCAGCCTGACATTTCTTTTTCCTCGGACTGCAGCTTTTGCCTGTGTCTCTTAACGCATTTGGTTCCGGGGGGGGTGGGGGCTGCGCCATAACCTAGACGGAACAAACACCTTCTTTGTGCATGCTGCATGTAATTCTGGCCTTTTCTTGAGGCTACAATTTGCATTGAGTGTTATTTTTTTTGCACGTTTGGCTTTTTGTGTCGAGGCAGGGTTGCAAGTGGAGAGGAGCTCCACAAGCAAGCTTCTCCCAGCTCTTTAAAGCTTTCCATTTTTTTATTTCTTTCACCTCTTATTTTAGTCCCTACCCTTTGGGTTGGGTTAAGTGGCACCAGCTGCCGGCGCTCAACCCGTGATTGTGATGCGGCCGGTTCCCATGGTGCCTGATTGCGGGCCTCAGGTGACTCACCACACCTTCCATACGCATATAACTTTCTACGTTAGTTGTACATGTGTCGGCTTCCTGTTTCATCACTTCTGTCAGATCTAATGGCGCTTGCGTCTGCTTGACTACCACGTTTTTGATCTTCCGGCAAACAATGCCCTAGGTCTATAGCTCTAACATTATTAAAGAAGTAGCTGACCAAGCTTCCAGACTAAATTCACAAAGCTCCAGTTGCTTTTTATGCCTATAATTAGGACATTTACATCCCCACAGCTACTTTTTTTTCCTTTTCTAAAGATTTCAATTTAAGCGTCCACAGTAGTTCCAATTTTTTTGGGACGTAAAAGATCGAAAAAGAAAAAGAATAAAAGAACAGAGAGTAGGGCTGCTGCTTGATAACCGTTTCCATGTGTCTGCGTGTCTTTGCTAAATCCCCCACCTCTTTTTTTGTCATTCCGGCAGTGTCCCGCTGCTTCTTCTCCTCACTAAATGGACTATAAAGAGCATGCATGGGTGAAGGGAGGGACTCAACAAGGTGCAAGCTCTCGAGCCAACCACAGTCTTCTGTCCCGGGGCTCAGCTCCACGTGATTGGCTGCGGCAGGCCCACAGATGTTCCTTCTTTCATGATTTTTTGTAACCATTAAGTTAATAGTTGTTTATGGCAGTGAAATCCAGGAATGTGAGGGGTGAGAGAGAGGCAGGCTGATGGATAAGGAAGTAAGAGGGAAGACGGGGGGTTCATGCGGTGAATATGATGACGGGGTTTGGCAGACTTTGGGCCAACTGCGGTGGAGACTCTGGGTTGCCTTTCACAAGGGGGCTGGAGACAGGGGCTTCACACTTACTCTAACATTAGCAACGGTGCCAAGTCGTACCCTCACCAGTATCAAGCAAGTTACTTCAGCACTAAACGTGTGTAGAACTGAAACATGTCCTTTAAGTTTGGTATTCTGTGAAAAGATGCATGGAACGCATTACCCGAGTGCACTGAATGTTATTTGCTTGCATCGCCCCCTAAACACTGTGTACGGGCAGGTGTTATGCCATGTGCATCTCGACTACAAGGCCATCAGACATCTAGGCGAAATTTGTTGTTGATTCTACTGTTTTAAGTTAAGTTGACTGCTAGTGTGCCCTCCTAACTTTGCTAGGTTTGACCTGATCTGACTCTGTTTTGCCTTCTCTTCTGAAGCAGAAGAGACTAGAATCCTTAAACTCTCTGTCTGTCAAAACAGCACATGGTGATTGTTCACTGATTAGGGTGTCAAGCGATTGTTGTTTTGCATTTTGAGGAGTTTCTGCTGAGAGCAATCAACCTTTTGTCTCCTAAACAACGGAGGAATGGTCAGCGCAGCGGAAGCCAACTTTCACTGACGAGAGTATTTAACTAGAGGTTGAGTGAAGCAAAGACAAAGAAGTCTTTCGTGGAGTCATCGGGGCGGCTGAATGCGGTGCCTTCTTCTGCGATTTTTAATAATATGTTTGACACCTGTACCCGTACCTGTTTGAATCTCTTCCTGCAGATACTGCTGCCCTTGGGCTAGATCTGCTCTCTATCGTAACCTCTCCTCTTATCCCACCCGCTCCACACATGTCCAGCACCTTGTCACAGGAGGCCTCTGGAACTGCCAGTCAGCTACTCACAAGGCAGACTTCATCTCCAGCTTTGCTATCCAGCAGTCGCTTGACTTCCTCGCTCTCACTGAGACTATCACATCGGAGAACACATCCACACACCCAGACCCACTGGCAGGGGTGGTGGCACAGGTTTACTAATTTCACCCAAATGGAGCTTTTCTCTTTACCCTCTTCCACCCTACAGTACTGTCTTTCGAATTCCATGCTGTAACAGTAACTAAATATTGTTGTCCCTTATCGTCTGTCAGGCTCTTTGGGTCATTTCATTACATTATTACATTACAGGTCATTTAGCTGACGCTTTTATCCAAAGCCACTTACATTACATTACATTACAATTTTAACCCATGGCTTTGCGGGGAGCAACTAGGGGTTAGGCATCTTGCTCATCGACACTTTAACTTGGGACATGGTGCAGCCGGAACTTGAACCACCAACTTTGCGGTTCCCATCGCATCCTCTCTACCCCTGTGCCACGACGACCCCACGACTAGAAACTGCTCCACCACTAACCTCTCTGTAACTCCACTTCATGTCTCTGACCACTTCTTCATCTCTTACTCTCTCCCACTCTCTATAACTAACGACCCCGCCCCATCAACTGACTCTGTACCTGTCTATTGCAACATTCGCTCCCTCTCTCCCTCCTCTGTTTCATCAGCTCTCAACTTCAACTGACTCCTTCTCACTCTTGCAAGCAAACGCTGCCGCAGAGACTCTCCTCGCAACTCTTTCCTCCACTCTGTACTTGGACCGATTTTATTTAACCTCTATATGCTTCCTTTGGGCGATCTTATCAGGAAACACTGGATAAACTTCCATTGTTATGCAGCGCCTTCGAAGCTAGCTGTGACGTGATACAGTTTTTATGGATGGAATTGCTCTGTTACCCAGCAGCACCGTCAGGAATCTGGGAGTTCTCTTCGACCAGGATATGACCTTCAACTCGCATATAAAGAAGACTTCAAGGACTGCCTATTTTCATCTACGTAACATATCAAAAATCACTTCCTGTCTCAAAGTGATGCAGAAAAATTAGTTCATGCGTTTGTCACTTTCAGGAATCAGGAAACATTTATTGCCAAAATATGTCAAACATACAAGGAATTTGTCTTGGCGGTTAGTGCGCGACAGTAGACAGACAAGACAACAGTAAAATGAAATGCTAATGCAATGGGTTAGTAAAAAAAAGAATAAGGCTATGGGTTAGTATTAAAACAAGGGAGACTGGACTACTGTAATTCTTTGTTATCGGGCTGCTCTTGTAAATCTCTTAAGCCTCTCCAGTTGATTCAGAATGCTGCAGCACGTGTATTAACAAGAACTAAGAAAAGGGATCACATCACTCCTGTATTAACTTCTCTGCACTGGCTCCCTGTTAAATCAAGAATAGATTTTAAGGTACTTCTCCTCACCTACAAGGCAATTGCTGGTGAGGCACCGTCGTATCTTAAAGAGCTTGTAACACCTTATTGCCCTACAAGGCAGCTGCGCTCCATAGATGCTGGGTTACTTGTTGTTCCTATGGTTTTAAAAAGTAGGCTGGGGGCCAGAGCCTTCAGTTATCAAGCTCGTCTTTTGTGGAACCAGGTTCCACTTTCAGTCCAGGGAGCAGATTCGGTCAGCTCTTTTAAAGTAAAACTTAAAACTTTCCTCTTTGATTCTGCCTATAGTTATGGCTGGCTCAGGTTAGCCCGGACCAGCCCTTAGTTAAGCTGCTATAGGCTTAGACTGCCGGGGGACTTCTTAGGACAAACCGAGCTCCTCTCTCACGCTCTCGTTCTACCATAATTCACGTTTTATTACTGCACATGACTAATTCAGCTTCTTTCCGGGAGTTTTTTTGTGCTTTCTCCCCTAGCAGGTCTCCGTAGGGGAGTAAGAGATCGTAGTTCCTTCTGGACCCTGGTCCTGACACCTACCGTGGCCCTGCTGACGCCGGCTGCTGCCATCATCATCATCATTATTATTTTAGATATTAATCATATTACTGTACTCGTAAACCAACATCACTCTCTCCTAAAGTCTCTGTGCTCTCCCTCCCCACAGGCTTCTGTAGATGGTGGTTCTATCTGATGGTGGTTGCCCCTGCAGTGGTCCTGCTGTGCGCCTGGCTTACTACTCACAATTACTTGAATCATTTCTGTCATAGGAATTGCATGTATTATACATTGTTCATTCTGTACACATGGCATCCATTGTAGTCTGTCCATCCCGGGAGTGGGATCCCTCCTCTGACGTTCTCCCTAAGGTTTCTTCCCTTTTTTCCCTCTTGGAAGGGTTTTTTAATTTTTCGGGGAGTTTTTCCTGTGCCGATGGTGGGTTTCGGGACAGAGGATGTTGTATGTGTACAGACTGTAAAGCCCTCTGAGGCAAATTTGTAATTTGCGATTATGGGCTATACAAAATAAAATGAATTGAATTGAATTGAATTGAATTACTGACGTTCTTCTCACTTCATTTATGGAGGGTGCATGGGAGGGGGTGGGTTAAAAGCATTTGAGATGTGGGCCCCCAGTTTTTAGCCAGTTACATCCCTGGTGAAGGCATGGCAGGCCAGGTCAGAATTAATCCCAGGTGTCCCTCAGAGGAGGGGGGTAGCGTGGTTAGGCGGCTATTGATAACGATGCTAACACAAACCTTCTGTCCCCGGCCATATAAAAATGCTGCCCCTTATTGAGAGGGGAAAATGAGGAATCGGTTTCCTCTAGGTGACTTGGGGGGGTTGGACTGCTAACTTCTATGCTTCTGCTAGCTGAGTATATAAATCTGTCCCTTGGTTCTTCTGGCTCCAGATCCATTTTGGATGATGTGCAGAGGCAAACCGCAGGCACATGTGTGTTGTCTACGTGTTTGTTTTCCGATTTGGCGGTGTTTGCTTTCAAATCAGCATCCCACATTCATTACATGTGGCAGAGTTATTCCAGCCATCTTGCACTCATGGGACGAGACAGGCTGCAAACCTCTGGTTCGAACTGACTTTCGGTTCAAACTGAGACGGTGACTTTCGATAAAGTAATATGAGTAATATTTCCTTGTTCGCTAAAAACAAAATTTGCATTAGTTTAAAACTTTAATAAAGAAAAAGAAAAATAGTCATACCTCACTGCAGGGACAAAAAGAAAGAAGAACTAATTGAACAGGAATGTAAAACCGCAAAAAGCAAATCCATACTTGGAAAGGTGATCACTAATCAAAATTGGAAGATAGATCAAGTAGTCTGCGTAAGTTGGTAAACTTTTTACTTTTAGATTTGGGCTAAGAGTTAGAAAACCCAGTTGAGGCTTTATACAAAACTCACTCCAGGCAACCACAATCTAAACCACTCTGTGTCTAAAATTGCTCTCAACAATTCCACGCTCTCCCTGCACTACCTGTACACATCGGCCTAATACCTCGGATTTAATGCTACACTTCACCTACCAGTCTCACCTCCTAAACAGTGTGAGTGCTACAGCCTCTGCCTAATCCCCCTCACTCTATAACCTGTAAACCCGCTGCATCTATCAACAGGAAATTAACCCCAGCTTCCATGTAAGGCAAAACAGGAGGCTTTATAACAGCAGTTCTCATTCACAAGTCTCACACACACACACACACATGCGCACATAGTCAAAAATATCCCCGACGCCTGGGAGCGGAGGGTCAGGATGAAGTCATCAAAGCTCGCACACACTGAAGTCTGAAAGAATAAAATCTGCAACCAAAAAATATAATACCGCAAATATCCAAATATATATATATATATATATATATATATATATATATATATATATATATATATATATATATATATAGGTGAAGAATGAAAACAATTATGTAAGTAAAACAGAACCAAGTCAAAACTATATAAAAATTATTTTCGTCCAATGATTATTATTATGAATACTATGTTGTATTTTTCAATTTGTTTTTCAAATGATCAAAACTTTTGGCCTGGATTTGGTCCACACTCTTCCAGCATTGGCAGATTGGGACGGGATACAACACATAATTAAAAGTAGAGGGTGTAGGTTTTCAAACAATCTGCAGAGAGATTACACAGCGCATCTTAAAAATCGGACAACCTGGAGTGGTAGTTGACTGCAAATAAAAGGGTGGGGGTCGGAAAGGGAAAAAAAGAACATGCGCCCACGCAACATCTGAAAGTAATCTACTTCTCAGCTACCAACTTAAGTCTGACGCTGACCGATACTAATTTTCCCAAAGTGCAACAGCAGTACAATCCCAGACATACGTCTAGCTAAGAGCAATGTACGGGCACTTCCTATCTCTCTCCTCATGACATGAAATTCCTCTGGATCCATTAAGTAACCATAAACCTCAGTGTGGGTTAGAATTTAAAAAAACATATATCCCCATCACCTGACACCAAGTTACAGTTAAAAATAAATACACACATGCTGTTTAATGTCATGAATTAATACGGAGCAGACCTGGTCTATCAGCTTTAAAGCTTTGCGCGGAGTAGACGTAGCATGTGTTGCCAATTTATTAACACAACAACACTGAAAAAAAAGTGCTATTTACTTAATAAAACTTAGGAACGTTTTTGCACTTAGAAAGTGAAGTAAATTCTACAAGGACGATCATCAAGTAAATCTTACTTGCAGGATATGTTACTTTTACTAGCAAACCTCAAGTAATTTACTGATTATTATTAATATGGACATTGAATTTTACTCTATCCTTCTTTGTAAGTTTTACTAAAAAATCTCACCTAAATATCAATGGCTTTTCATGGTTATTTTAAATACCTTTTTTTCTGCGGTTTAGATTGCCTAAATTTGTTCTCAATGTTTTTGTGTATTGAAACAATTACTTAAAAAAAATTAGGCAATTGTTTAATTCAACACCTTTTATTTAAAAAATATATATTTTTCAATAAAACATTGTCCAAAAGTTTTGCAAACATCAAGACAGCACTCACATCTGTGACCCTTAGACAATGGCCCCACAACCCACCAGTTGAGAACCTCCTTCCTTCCTTGACCCGCAGACAGCACGCATTAATACACTGCAACAATATTGCCATTCCTGCCGTCGTAACCGTCTTCATGTGTTTTCGCGGGGAAAGGAGCACATGCGTCCTGGAGGCACGTTACAAGGCGCATGTGCGGATTCAAAACATTATTATTATTACATGAATGCCATATATAAATTTACTTGAATAATTTCAGTTCTCACTGGTACTTACAAGTACAAAATAAAAATTGTGACAATTAATCTAATAAATATTTTTCAGTGAAGGATGCTGCTAATGGTACCGGAAATGTATTTGTGTTGGCTAATTAGAAGGGAGCAAAGTCCTCTAAATTGACAACCATAATAATGCTTAGAAATCTTTCTGGTTCCGCTCTCTCTCTCTCTCTCTCTCTCTCTCTCTTTCTTCTGTCTGATGGCGGCAGTGTTTTTTTTAACACTGGGTGGTCGACATGGCGCAGGGGTAAAGAGGGTGCCATGTTCCATGCCGAAGTGTCCTTGAGCAAGACACCTAACCCCTAATTGCTCCCTGAGCCAAAAATGTAAAAAGCCATGGGTTGTATGTATATCGCTTTGGATAAAAGTGTTAGCTAAATGACATGTAATGTAATGATAGTATGATGCGCCACGGCTAGATGCTATTGTTCCAGGATAATACACACAGGTGTTGCGCAACGGCCACTGGGGCAAAATACATTGCACGCATGAACAATAATAACTAAGAACTCCAACAGAAAACTATCCTACATGACTTTGACATTTGTTACCCGTTTCCTATTCTTTGGTTAATGTTTTGGCCACAGCACTGGTATGCAAAGTGTTTCGTGTATCTTGGCCATGCCTCTTGGAGCATTTCAGACTGCCCTGAAATAACTTAGCAAATATCAGCTGAAGGAGAAAAACAGCCATAACGGTGGCATAGTGATGTCATCAGGGTGATCTCAGCGTGGGGTTGGGGTTGAAATGGTTTTAAAGGAGAACCCGTACTTTGAAAACATTTACCTGGCAAGCAAGGCCTAAACAAAGACACACTACTCAGTTGCATCATGGGAGGTGGGTTAGGGTTAGGGTATATGACGGTTTTGATATTAAAACAGGAAGTAAGATAACTCATCATTATCGGCACATTAAGAGCAATGCATCCAGCCCGCAGACCGGTCCGTATTGATAAAATACCGAGAAAAAAAAAGTCTGAATCTGTGAATATCTTGCCAGCTTTCAATATGGATCGACTTTTTAGAAAATCGAAATAATGAGGTAAGATATGCGCAGGCTCCTCCACAGTTCGGTAAAGTTGGCAAGATATTCAGATTCAGACTGACGGTCCGGTCTGCGAGCTGGACGCATTGCTCTTAATGTGCCGGTAATGATGGTAAATTATGGTAAATGATGGTTATAGCTGGTTGTCATCTACGGTCAACTACGATTACCGAAGGGGGGCGTTTGTTTTTTGACAACGTTTTATCTCATAATTTCGACTTTCCATCCCCTTTCTTTAGTGCGGAAATGGGCTTCTATAGTTGTGTGAATGCATCACTCCAGCCAATCCAAAGACGGGGTTTGTAACGAATCAGGTGTAGAGACCATGGTGACTGGCTCCGCCCCCTTACTGTCAAAAAGAAAAACAGCGAGCGCGTAGAAAACACCTTCGAGCGCGAGCAGAGACTAACCTCACGAGCGAGGAAGTTCACGTTTCGCGAGGGAGCAAATGTCTCGTGCGGAGACGGACTATTGCTCGCCCGAGACAGACTTTTGAGACAGACTTTTGCTCGCACGAGACGGAGATTTGCTCGCGGATGTTTGATATACGCACGCGCCTCAACCTGCTATGCGCTCTCGAATTTTGACAGTGATTTGCCGCTATAAATAAGCCCCACCTAAAGCGGCCTCCAGTTTTGGGGCTATTCGACTCTAAGTAGACCATAATTTACTCAATGAAAATGCTGTATTGAAGAACTCTGAAACTAGAGATTGATACCATAAACTAATGTTTTTTCTTACAAAATTTCAGTTTCATGGCACAATTATTAAAACAAAGATTTTTTAAATCAGATTTGTCGGAAGAAATCCGTAAATATGATCACTTATACAACCAGTCATTGGCGGACTATAAGGATGCGTGAATGGCCTCTTGGAGGGAGATGTCCCCAAACGTCGGTTTGCCAGTCGAGAGGTGCACAAAGTTGTGGAGGAAAATACGGGACAAATGTGTCCGCGATAAAAAGCAGCAGTGGCGATGCATGGGGCAATAAAGTCTATGATAAATTGAGTGACTGCGAATGAGCTTCTTCATCATTCTCTCTCACTATGAAATGAGAGTCTCTCTTACATGACCTTTGTCAGGCCCCCCCTCCCCTTTCCCCCAACCCCCCCGCACCCCTACACTCCCTATAGATACGATATTTGGGGTGATCCGATCACGGGGACCCCCCCATCGTCTGCGCCACCATGCAGCCACCCCCCCCCTCCCCCCGTGGGTTGTACCACCCCCCCCACAAGCTTAAATTCCATTTGCTCAACTCAAAAAACATCTAAATTGCACAAACATTTCAATGTTTTATTGTCACAATGTTTTTTGCACTTGATGAGTCGAGTCTGATGAGCTTAAAATCATCCAATCGTTGTGTTTCTAACTAACTAAAGAAAGGCCCCTTTGTCATTTTTTCTAAAGACAATAAAGAGACACAAAAAGACTGAGAAAAATGTGGACGAGGATCAGACCGGCAAAGGAAAAGGTGGACTGTAGAGCTGGAGGGGGGAAATAGCAGAAGACAAAGGAGCTGTTGGGGACAAGTCCGGGTCCTCTAATGGCCATGCTGGAAGGGGTGTTAAGGAATGGGTGTGTGTCCATGTGTTTGTGTTTGTGTGTGTGTGTGTGTGTGTGTGTGTGTGTGTGTATGTGTGTGTGTATGTGGTGGACTGCTTGTTGAAATTACCATGAAAAGTTACAGAAAGCCGGGGCACAAATCCCTTGAAAAGAGAAAAGACCAGGCTTATAACAAAAACATTAGAAATTTGGTTTTTGAAATATCTCTTTTCACAAATTAAAGTAGTATTTTTAACTAAATGACCTAAACACAAAATGTCAGTGTTGTCTTAACACCCCTCCCCACACACACACACACACACACACACACACACAGAATGATGGAGCCAGAGGGGAGATATTTAAATGAGTGTTTGTAGTTGAACAGAAGGATTTCTTTCTCGTGGTGAAGTGCAGGCAGTCTAATTATACCTCTTCGCCATACCACGCTACTGTCTTTGTGTGTGTGTGCCTATGAAAGAGAGAAAGATGCAGATCAGAAATGTGATGATGAAGGCAATGAGATCAGATATATTTTTGTTCAGTTTTTGAGCCTTTATGTACTGTTTTCTTTTAAATGCCTGTTTACTTTTTTTCACTCGCGTGTTTGTATATCAGTCAGTATCAGGCACGGCCATCTATCCCTCTCTCGCTCACTCAATTACTCACAACCAGAGAGAGAGAGAGATGCTGCCACTCTTAGTCTAATGACCACCAACAAGCCATCTGGACTACATCGACATATGGACCTTTACTCCCATTTCACCATGCTACAATGTGTATACAGTTACATTAACACACTATCCTTCTGCTCCAACATCATAGATATCTCACCTATCTGTGTATCAACAGGCACAGTTGAACTAAGATACATTTAAAGTGACGGTGTAAGCACACACAGCCTTAGCACTCGGCCACAACAGCCCTCAAGTGGATACATCCAGGCTGAGCCTCTCCTGTGCTCATGCAACACAGCAGATTTGCAATGCATACAAACAAGTTGGTTGTTACACCAAAGCTTTTCAGTTGTATTGATGTATAGGGCTGCATGGATTCACAGCCTCAGCAATAAAATGTATTGTAATGGACTTGAGCCCATTTATGTACACATAGTTTATTAGTAATTTAAATAATAATTTGATCCTTGAAAGAGCATCACCAAATTATACTGTGCCAGAACTTTCTTATTCATACAAGGTGAAAGTTGATACTAATGTCAGAAACTCAATCTATCATATTCATGCATGTTCGCACTTGAATTGTTGATGGGCTGTGAAAATCTATACCTGTCCCATTAGAAACATGCGGACAGCCCACCAGGAGCACGCTGCATCGCCCTCAGAGGACAACGGACGCATTGTCATACGTGGACACAATGCGCGAATGCTACCTTTTAATACAGTATAAATCTTTGTGATTCGGACGTGCGGTCTGTATGTCCAAATCACAAAGATGTCTACTGTATTTCTACTGGACACAGGCACATGGCCCATGTGGAGTAAAGTAGTACAAAACTACTAAATACCTCACAAAAAACTAGCTAGAGTAGAGAGTTACCTTAGCCGGACCCCCTCCTCCCCCACTCGGCCTCCCCTTGGGCCCATTCCCCTCCGTGCTGTGATGGCTCTCTGTCTTGGGGGAGCTTAGAGCTGTCTCTCAGGTATCCTTCAGCTAAGACTTTAATCTCAGTCAGAAACCAGAGCCACACACAGCACTAATGGGCCATAATGGTTGACAAAAAAACACACGGAACAACCTGCAGGGGCTCTGTGGCTTTTCACAAATCTGCTAATTCCACTGTCTCTGCCTCGCAGCCCCCGCCCCCAGGACCCATTCCGCCCTCTTTATCTCTCTCCGTCTTGCCTCCTACCCTCTTTCTTTCTCTCCTGCTCGGTAATATTCTCCGCCTCTCTCGATCCTCTGATCTCATTCTCCGTCGGTCTCTGCTGGTGTTGGGCAAGTCTGTCAGCAGCAGTAGATTCCATGCTCGACTGCATACTCGTGTCTGACTGAGGCTTTCCTGTCGGACTCGCCACCACACACACACACACACACACACACACACACACACACACACACACACACTTAGCAGATTCTAATAGTGTGTGTTTGTTAGTTTACCTAAGCACATAAAGAGGCTGTGATTGTCTGTGTGTGCTTTTTTTGACAACAACTCCTTTTCTCTTGACTTAAGAGCTTTTCCCCATCAGCAACCCAAAAAGTGTATTATCCGCTGCAGGCCATTCAACCGCACAATGCGGGCATGGCGAGGGCTGCACAAGTAGCAGGAGAGGCAGGGGAGGGATTTGCAAGATGTGTTAGTTTACGAAGCTAAAACAGCTTGACCTCCCTTGAAAAAAGAAAACACTGTGTTTGAGCCGCAGTCGCCCGTACTAGGGTTTGTTTTCAGGCGTCCCTCGAGAAAAAATGCGCATGCTATATCTAAGTGATGTCGAATGCATCTTCTTTCTCGCTAGCCTAACATTTTTAACCAGTGTTTCACCTATAGGTTTATAACTTCAGTTGTTTGGTGAACGGACCAGCCAACGGGGGGGTGGAGATAGTCGTTTGGGGCGGACGTGCTCTCTCTGTCTGCTGGTGCGAGCGCCACAGACATATGCGCGCACGTGTCGGGGCAAAACTGCTGTGCACGAGAAAAAATGTGCTATGCAAATGAAATTGCCTCGCCATACTATGCTCATAAGTCTGTTTCATATTTGAATATTTTACTAATGACAGTGTTTAAAATTTTTTTTTTTAAACTTTAAAAAAGTTAATTCATGTGTGAGTTAGTCAGTTTGTGGAGTGCATGGGTGCGAATTTAAATGCTTTACTGTTTACATTACATTCAATAGTACACTGGCATTATGATTTTATAGTTTTATTATTTTAATTTTTTAGAATTCTACACATGCAATGTATTTTAGGTGTAGTTCTTGTGATATAAATGTCCCTGAATTATATTGTATTGTATTGCACTTTTACACACGCTAAGCTAAGCCTTTATACCAAGCTAAGCTATGGCTTAGCAGGCTGTTCAGTCTAAAGTGATAAAATCCCCTGAGTTGAACATTTAAAAATCATTGATTAACACGCTATGGATACATTTATTTGATCTGTACAGACTGGTAAGACTGAGGTGTTAAAGCTGCACATTACACGGGTCATGAATCTGACTATTTCCTGGGATGATTAAAAAAAAGTTCAACACTAATGCAAAATTGAGCAAAATGTTACCAATAGATTACATTTATCCAATTGCTGTCAAAGAGGGCATCAGAGGGCTGAGTTACACATTTTGCAAGAAAGAGATTATTCATTCTCAATAGCATCCCATTATATTCATTGGCCTTGATGTGGTTGTTGGGATCTGGTAACCATGGATGTAGATTCAAATATGAAACAAACAAGAAACCACCATGAAAAGGACATTTGTCCTTAAACAGTCCTTTATATGGTAATGCCATTATACACATCAAGCACTTTACATTGTTATTCATACTGTATTTTGCTCTTTTTAGAAGTTGATTTGAGTTTTACACTACCAGATAATTATTGACTGTTCAATTTACTGCTTCTTCCATCTTCTCTTCCAGACAAGTACGGACATAGTCATCAAACCATAAAAGCCATCAGAAACTGCCGCCTGCCAAATGATAGGGCCCTGGAGCAGAGCGGCATGGGAGTCAAAGCGGCAGGCTGGGGAGAAATGTCAGTCGCCATTGTGTTCACGTAGACGCTGGTTTGGCGTAAACAATGCCTATGATGCTATCGTAGACAAACAGGCGTCAAGCTGTCATTCAGATGTGGTTTCATACAGACGCCTACCGGCCTCCAGTGCTGGATGATGCAATATACGCGCGTGTGTGTGTGTGTGTGTGTGTGTGTGTGTGTGTGTGTGTGTGTGGGGGTGTCGGTTCTTGGTTTATGCTTGCTTCACCCTTTTTCAATTGGAATGGTTTATTCTCACCTTGATTCTCAGCAGCACATTTGCAAATTGAGTTCCCATCTATATTGTTATTTAAAAAAGAAAATGTTTATTCTTCATTGTAATATTGGGCAAAGAACCATATAGTGGCACCGTGCCACTTGGCCCTAAACTTCAATAAACAATACAAATACAATACAAACCTGTGGTGAGGGAATTCAAGAAGTGGACCAGTGAGGTGCTGGAGGATCTTCGGGCGTGCTTTGACTGCACAGACTGGGATGGTTTCAGGACTGCTACTGACAGTCTGGATGAGTTCACAGAGGCTGTAACTTCCTACATCGGCTTCTGTGAGGACAGCTGTGTACCATCATGCACCAGGGTGAGTTACAACAACGACAAACCCTGGTTCACAGCGGAACTCAGAACACTACGCCTGCAGAGGGATCAGGCATTTAGGAGTGGGGACAAAGACTTGTACACAGAGGCAAAATACAAGTTTAGCAAGGCGGTGAGAGACGCTAAACGACTGTAGTCTGAGAAACTCCAACAACAGTTCTCAGCAAGTGACTCTGCTTCGGTTTGGAGAGGCCTCAAACACCTCACCAACTACAAGCCAAAAAACCCCCACTCCATGAATGACCTCCGCCTGGCAGACGAGCTCAATGAGTTCTACTGCAGATTTGAAAGACAATGTCCTGTTCCCATCCCCCACAGCTCAACCAACCTGCTGCAGTCCCCCTCCCCTCCCTCCCCCAGCCCATCAGGTGCTCACGCCTCTTCATCATTATCACCTTCCCCTCCCCCACCAGCAACGACCCTCTCTATTCTGGAGAGAGACGTTAACCGGCTCTTTAGAAGACTAAATCCCCGTAAGGCAGCCGGTCCGGACTCCGTTTCCCCTCACTCCCTGAAGCATTGTGCTGACCAGCTGTCTCCGGTGTTTACTGACATCTTCAACACCTCCCTGGAGACATGCCACGTACCAGTCTGCTTCAAGGCCTCCACCATCATCCCTGTCCCCAAGAAGCCCAGGATCACAGGACTCAATGACTACAGGCCCGTCGCCCTGACCTCTGTAGTCATGAAGTCTTTTGAACGGCTAGTCCTGTCCCACCTGAAGTCCCTCACCGACCCCCTCCTGGACCCCCTGCAGTTCGCCTACAGAGCCAACAGGTCTGTGGACGATGCTGTCAACATGGCCCTCCACTACATCCTCCAGCATCTGGACTCCCCAGGAACCTACGCCAGGATCCTGTTTGTGGACTTCAGCTCTGCTTTTAACACTATCATCCCGTCTCTGCTGCAGGACAAACTCTCCCAGCTGCACGTGCCCGACTCCACCTGCAAGTGGATCACAGACTTCCTGTCTGACAGGAAGCAGCACGTGAAGCTGGGGAAACATGTCTCAGCCTCTCGGACCATCAGCACCGGTTCCCCCCAAGGCTGCGTTCTTTCCCCTCTGCTCTTCTCCCTGTACACCAACAGCTGCACCTCCAGCCACCAGTCCGTCAATCTCCTGAAGTTTGCGGATGACACCACCCTCATTGGACTAATCTCTGGTGGGGACGAGTCCGCCTACAGGTGGGAGTCTGACCATCTGGTGTCGTGGTGCAGCCAGAACAACCTGGAGCTCAACGCTCTAAAGACAGTGGAGATGGTTGTGGATTTCCGGCGGAACAGAGCCCCAACCTCCCCCATCACCCTGTGTGACTCCCCCGTCACTATTGTGGATTCCTTCCGTTTCCTGGGCTCCATCATCACCCAGGACCTCAAGTGGGAGCTGAACATCAGCTCCATCACCAAGAAGGGTCAGCAGAGGTTGTTCTTCCTGAGGCAGCTGAAGAAACTCAACCTGCCAAAGACGATGATGGTCCACTTCTACACGGCCATCATCGAGTCCATCCTCTGCTCCTCCATCACCGTCTGGTACGCTGCAGCCACAGCCAAGGACAAGGGCAGGCTGCAGCGTGTCATCCGCTCTGCAGAGAGGGTGATCGGCTGCAATCTGCCGTCCCTGGAGGACTTGTTCGCTTCCAGGTCTCTGAAGCGAGCTAAAAAGATCGCGGCCGACCCCTCCCACCCCGGTCCATCAGGACTACGACCTCCCGCCACACGAACAGTTTCTTCCCGTCGGCAGTCGGGCTCATCAACAGAGCCCGGTCCCCCACTGCCTAACTATAACACTCCACCGGTCACTCCCCCTCACACTGCACATGCCACTTTAACTGCAATTCATCACTTTGTCACTTGTCACTTTGTCTCTTGTCTGTTACTTGTTTGTTAGTGCACTTTATGCTTAATACTTTTCTTTTTAACTTTTTAATATTTAAAATTTGTTTAACTTTATTCCCTTGTTTTTTTTACTAACCCATAGCCTTAGCCTTATTCTTACTAACCCATTGCATTAGCATTTCATTCCACTTTATTTTATTACCTGTGCACTGTTGTCTTGTCTGTCTACTGTCGCGCACTAACCGCCAAGACAAATTCCTTGTATGTTTGACATATTTTGGCCAATAAATGTTTCCTGATTCCTGATTCCTGATTCCTGAAATAATGATGGTATGGTTCCCCAGTCTGCTTGTGATTTGTACTCCTCCTGACTCATAACTTCTCTTTTTTTACATTTGTACTAACTGAGCAGGAGCAAACTCGTTCCAAAGGGTAACATTCAAACAGGTTGAACTTGGACAACAACCTGTTATTGGATTCATTAATTCAAATAAACAGCACGTAAATATATATATTTTTTTTTACGGAGTCAGGAAAAGTCTCCCCCTCAGCTTGCATGTGCTTGCCCTCAATGGATCCTTTTCCCAGTGGTTGACCGCTGGATAAGTTTACAGTTCTCGGGTTTCATGTTTTCCCTCCTTGAAAGGGAGGGTGGGAATTTTATGTCTGTGTCTGTATCCATTCTCTCCAATACTACAGACTTATTAGGAAGCCATAGCAGATTAGTTTCCCCCCACAGTCCAAAACGACTTGCTCCCTGTCCGACCGATCACAACATGACCCTGGAAAGAACTGGTTTTAATCAGCACGGCTGTTTGTTCAACAGTTGGAGGATTGTGTGCTCTTGTGTGGGTGTTTTGCTCTCTTTTTTCTTACCCAGTGAGCACTGGACATAATTTCAATATGGAAAGCTGGTCTAAGACCTCATTTCAACCACCTTCTTTTCTACCGACTAAAAAGTTGATGAAACATCGCCGTGCCAAAACACCTCAATTTGTTGTCGTCAATGTGACATAAGGTTAAAAGAGAGGCAATATTATCATTCAATTTTCATAACAACTAACTAACTATTCGACGAAATGTGGTCTATGCGAAGATGTGATTTCAACATATTTAGTATTTCACTTAAAACGCCATAATAAAGAAACTATAGACTGTGCTGTTAACAAGGTGCTTTAAGGATATAGTAATGGGGGCAGTTTTAAACATTACTTTCCAAGACCAAGTATGTAAAACCAAGTATGTGAGTGTTTTAATGAAGCACACCCTAAACCAGAGGTCTTCAACAGGGGGTCCACGTCGGTACTGCAGGGGTCGCGAAATTTTTGTTTTTTTAATAAAAAAAAAAATCAAACCAATTTTCTTTTTTTTTGTCTGCAGAATCAGAATTGTATTTATTGTCTTTAAATACACCTCAACATGAATCCAACATATTGTAGCAACCGGATAAATTGATGGAGAAGACGTTTTCAGTCCGCAACACACACATTCAGCTGCCCACAGGAGCTCTCTCAAGCTGGGTACCGGTTATTCACAGCACCTTTCATGCAAATACGACAGCACAGGCATTAGCCAATCAGATCCCGTTTATGCTCATGTCTAGCTCTAAAATAAAAGATGGCGGACCAAACTCTGTAGAATAGGGGGTCCCTGCTCCATCTCGCCATCAGTTTGGGGGGCCTTGGCCTGGACCCCTGGCCTAAACTATAACCAATTTTTTTACTTGTGCTGTTCACTTCATACGGGCTGGACGGCTCTTTTTGGTAAACTAGTTAACGGCGGTAGTTTGCTAGTTAGCATAGCTTGTAGCATGCTTGACCTGGACAAAAAGTAAACATCCCAGAATATTTTTGTTTTTCGGTTTTGCGAATGTGAATTGGTTTTGTGGAGTGTTGCTTTAACAGTTACTGCATGATTAAAGCAAAAAAGTATGATACCGTGTTATACAAAGAGCTGAACAACTTACTCCTGCAATACTCCTGTAATAAGCTCACTAAATAAGCTCAATAAACACACTCTTTTACACACAAGGCTTCTCAGACATCTGTAAATGAGGGTTCTAACACGCCTGCTCTCATTATTATTAGTTTCATTACTAATACTATCATCATAAACCAACATCCCCAACTTTGCTTCTTTCCTGAAGTCTTTGTGCTTTCCCTCACAGGTTTCTGTGGATGGTGGTTACATCTGATGGTGGTTGTTACAACAGTGGTCCTGCCATACGCGTGGTTTACTAATCTCAATATTTGAATAATTTATGTTGTTGTTCAATTCAAATCATTTTATTCTGTATAGCCCAAAATCACATATTAGTCCCAGAGAGCTTTACAGTCTTCAACCAACCTTTAACTGGGAGAAACCTGAGGGAGAACGGCAGAGGAGTAGGTGTGTACAAGAGAAAAACGTAAAGATGTACCGTACGTTCAATTCCGACAACATAAATTATTCAAATATTGAGATTAGTAAACCATGCGTATGGCAGGACCACTGTTGTAACAACCACCATCAGATGTAACCACCATGGCACATTATACCGCTTCATTTCAATCCAATATGGAGAAATCATTGTGACGCAACTCAATGTGGTGCCTATTTCAAGCTTAAAAAAACTCCAAACAAAAAGAGTTCCCTCCCTGCTGGATCTGAATGTGTGGTGGAACCCTGATGCATGTCCCTGCAGGAATGCAAAGATTGAAATATGATTTAGCACAAAAGGCCGACAAGAATGACTCTTGTCATAGCTCAGTAGGCTATTATTTGAATAATCATTTTCTATTCTTACATTACTAAAGTTCTAGTTATTTAGTTTGCTTCTGCTCACTTTGTGGTTAAACTGCTTCTTTAATGCTCATGCTTTTCTTTTTCATTCTTCTGTATATCTATATATCTCATCTACATATATATCTCAACCCCACTCTTGCCTACTCCGTTGCTTGTTGAGTCTCTCTTTACAGACTATAATCTCGGCTTGGGCTCCAGCATCTCCTCCTACCCTTAAATCTTAAACAGCCATAATTATTGCCACACCAAGTAGAGAGATTTTTAAATCTTTCAGAGATGGTTTGGCTTCCTGATTGCTTTATGTTTTTTCTTCCTCCTCTCCTTCTTAAATAAAGCAGCTAAATAACAACTTTGCAGACGTTCCACTTTCCTCGAGTCGCCTTTTGATATTTTATTTTAGGCACTATTTCAGGCCCTTTTTAAAAATATGGTTTGACAATATAGAGGAAAATGTGGGTAACAGCTTTCTAGAAAACTTTCTTTAAATTCCGGTCAATCAGTCATACAGTCTGAACTTCCCAACAAGTTGTGTAACTATTTTAAAAAGGACTTTTAGGACTTCAGTTATTTGTAATGAATCCTGAAAGGTTCCTTAATAACTGAACTGCTGCTTGCAACGACATCTTTCCTGCTATAGTGACCCCTTAGCTTTGAGTTCGCAGCTGTTTTTTTTTTATTCATGTCCATTCTGTTTACATGCTTCAGACATAGTCACACATGAGAAAAATGTTGATACTTTAAATGTTACTTTGCCTGCACGTGTAAATACAGAAGCCATCTATAAATGGAAGGAAAGAGGAGATGTCCTGTCATTACCATGCGCTTCACTTTGACCTGATAACCTGCAGAGAGGACAGAGTAGTGGTGGGATGCAAAGAATAAAAACCAACATGAAAGAGTCAGGAAAGACAAAGGGGGTGGACGTGTGGGTGGACATGAAACAAATCTTCCATGTTTTCTATTTGCTGTCCATCAGCTTGTGATCTTCTGTAAATATATTTCATATACGTTTATTTGTCCAGAGTGAATCCCTGCAGGGTGGAGGAAAACAAAGTTCAAACAGCACTCATGTGATTATGGTGAGAGTACTGATGTTATCGCACCACAAGCCACCCCTTACATGTGACAGCGGAGCGGTAAATGCCGCGTGTAAGGAATCCAAAAGCAAAGAACAAGGGAGCCAGTGTGTGCCGATTGGATGAAAAAGGAGGCAGCTTGGATGTGATTATTTCTTACCATATAGTATTAATTCCTTTTCAGGGTGATGTTGGAATTGTATGACTTGCAAAGCGCTGATTATGTTATATGTGTATGTCATTTTTTTAAATGTCAACTTTTTTGCATGGCAGAAGGTGAAGTGGGTTATCAAATATTAAAAGATAGATGGTATAATAACAAGTATAAGTAGCAAAAATGACCATGAATCGCATGGATGGGTCACAGAAACATTGACTTAATGATTGATTTGCAAATACGTTGCATTTTTTGTTGGAATGCATTAAGCATTCCAAGTATTGTTCTTCTATTCTTTATTCCGCCATCTTCTTCTTCTTCTTCTTCTATTTCTTCCGTTGCACCTTTCAACTCCTTCACATTTTCAGCTATTAAAACCGTTCAAATATTAAAATGTTCAGCTCATTCAGGAGAGGGGGGCTATGACTTTTCAGCTGTCTACCTATAATGTTTGCATTTATATAAATCAATAATCATTAATATTTTAACATGGTTTTCCAATGGAGTATGTTTTCAAATCCTTTTAAACTTCTTCAATTTTCAGATTTTTCAGCTTCGCCAATCTTTCAGCTACAGACACCATTTCAACTTTGAAATGTTGACACAAGTCTCAACTATTTTATGAAAAAAACTGCTTGTTGATATCTATTCTACTTTTTTCATAAAAACTGATTATGTTTCACTAGTTCTTCGCTCCGTTTCTGAGTTCTACATGAGTGTGTATTGCGTCTCTTAGAGTGAGACCTCGAGGGCTAGAGTGTGGAGCAGCGTCAGAATCTGGTTAAAAAAATATGGAACTTCTGTCCTTAGCACCAAAGTATACACTTTTGAGGCTTCATTTCTCGGAATTAATGATGGCATGGTTGTGCTGATTGGATTCATGTGTTCATGGAATCCCAGAGTTCTTTGGTTTTGGCTTCCGGAGTGTTAAAGTGATACAACCTCTGCTAAAATCCCCATAGGCTCCAATACAAATCTGCCGACATATTTCTCAAAAAATCCAGAAGGTACACGTTTTGTAAACTGCGACAGGAGCCGTATTTATTACCGGACTGACATAAAAATCACATCATGCGTTCGGTAGAGTCTTGGGTCTCGCACAAACGTCTTATTTTTTAGATAGCTGTTATAATTTTGAGCTAAAGGACACTTGTTTGAGGTGTGGATTCTGTGTAACTCGCTGTCCTGTCTCTGCCCTGTTCAGCAGCTCGTTAATGAACCCAGGTGCACCGTTGCCGTGGATACTCTCACTCTTGCAGTATCTCTGTCTGTGACTCACAGCTGCTCCAATTACCTGATTAGTGGAGTCACATGACTCAGCTATGCTTTCTGTCAACAGACCAACATGATGAAGACACTCGCCCCCCCTCCCCCCTCCCCACTCCACCCTGACCTCTTCTCACTGTTAATAAATCACTCAGTCAGTCTAATTCTCCTCCCCTCTCCCTCTCTATCTCTTCCTCGCCACCCCTCCCTTCCTCACCCTCTCACCCTCCCTCCCTCTATCTACAACCCCCAACCCCACCCAATCCAATAATTTCAAAATAAAAGCCCCATGGAGGGAATTTTTACTGTAATGTTTGTGATGAGGCCTATTAATTTAAAACTTCTTAGTTTGAATAACAAACATTCTGTCTCCCAACCCCCCCTCACCCAATTCCATCATTTCAAAATAAAAGCCTCAATGATTATCTGTACCTTAACCATGAAGGTCAGAATGAAGCGGTTTCGTTGAAATACGTATTGCTCTTTCAAATACTACTACAACCACTATGAATATTACTAGTACTATAACTGATACTTCTACTACCATACTACTACTATTTCTACTGCTATTAATACTACAACTACTACTAATGGTATTACAAATACTACTATGGCTAATAGTATTAGTATTACAGCTGTTTCTACTGCTATTGATACTAAACCTACTTCTACAGCTAGTACTACTAATACCACAATTACAACTATAACTAATACTACTACTAATATCACTACAACAATTTTAAACCTCTTTTTATTCATCTCAGCTTTTGTTATTTCTGTACTTTTTAAAATTCATTTAAGCTCCTTCAACTTCTGTATTTTTTAGAACATCTATTGAAATACAGCTTTCCCACTTCCTGTGTTTTCAGCAGTTCTTTAAAATAATTTCAGCTTTTCTTATGCCTGTATTAACAGCAATGTTTTAATATTAATTTCTGTATTTTGCAATATTTCACATTTATTTCAGCTGTTTTCATTTCTGCTTTTTCAGCAAATCTATTGAAATTCCTTTCAGCTTCTTCCATTTCTGTATTTTCAGCAATTTAAAATTAATTTCAGCTTTTCTAATATCTGTAATTTCAGCAAATGTATTCAAATTCCTTTCAACTTTCTGTATTTTCAGCTATTTTTAAAAATTCATTCTTTTTGCATTCCAACACATTTTCAGCAGGAAATGCATTTCCTAGTTACATGATGTTGCACTATACAATACGCTACATTGTTAATCTTTGTTGTCTTTGTTGTGCCTTGTTGTTGCGCCATTATTGTTATTAAAAAAGTGGATCTGTTTGCTAACCTTAGGGTAAGGTAGGGTAAGCAATCTTCCAAATCATTTTTCATATTTCTGTTGAAATTGTCTTAACATCCTGACAGCAATCAACTAATCCCATGCTCAATCAAAATTTTGAGTTGAGTTATCTATGTCTGTAGCACATCACTTAATACGGCCAGAGAGAATAAGCAACACTGGGATGCGTTCCCAGTTGTCTAATCACCTGCCACAGGTGGTTAGCCTCGTGCTCAGCATCGTGCTGAGAAAAAACTGATTTATGAAACATATTTTGGGCTACAGAAACGTTGATACTCTACGTATTGCTGTATTTTATGTTTCAGACATAGAATCTGTAGTGCTACTGTCTTTGATAAACTATTTGCGTTTGGCTGTTTAAACAAAAAGGTCTCTACCACTCACATCCCCCTTTTCAAACTCCAAGAACTGAGCAGGTTGTCTTTGGGGATGTTTTAACCTTAAATTGTAGGTTAATGTCTAACCAAGCGCCGGTAACCTTCGCCCCCATTAGTTCAATCTTCACAGACAATAATGAAGAACGCAGCCTATTCACTACAATGGCTAACAACTCTTTTTATTTAATTTGGACATGAACTGTGTAACGACTCTTACTAAAGAGGTAACTCAGCTACACATTCAAACATTTAAACTTTACGTGATGAAGCGAACGTTTTATGGACTGTAGTTTGCATATAAAACGTGGATGTACAGTAGACCCCTCATATTCTCCATCCATACAGCAAACGTAATATGCTAAGAATTTCCCAGCCGCTGTTTTATTATGGAATATCTTTTAATCTTGCATGTTAACCACAGGGACATGCTGCCGGTCATATACCTCCTTCCTGGATTACACCACACATATCCCACAGTATCCCTGCACAATGACCCCCATTTACAGTGCCCGCCTGCTCACCGCGCTTTGAGCAGATGAGGCATTGGCGTTAAAGCGGCATCAAAGACTCTCCAAGGAGACGGGAGCTTTACAGTCGGACTCCAACCGCCGGCTCCCTCGCACCTTTGCGTGTCAAACAGGCTCCAGGGCCGAGTACGAAGGAGGGCGGGTGCAATGGGCGTTACTCAGTCTTTATATTATTTTAGAGTACATTCATGACTTGCAAGAGAAGAATGTGCCAAGAGTTGGCAGGAAACTGTTCCACTAGCTCCCCCCTCTCCCTCTCTGGATCGGAGGAAGCCATGCAGGCCTCTGTTAGTGATTTAACAGGGTAGACGACCTTGGGGGAACCTGGAGTTCGGAAACAATGTGGGGAAATATGGGAGAATTTAAAACAAAACTTCTGTAGAGCAACCCTTTAGGTTATGTAAACAAATCCTGCACACACTGCTGCCGTAATTTATCGGTAGTCGGTTAATTGTTATGTATTGAGTTGAGCACATGGCGGAGCCGCACTTAGTCTTGTGGCACAAGTTGTTAACTTACAACTGCGTAACATTTTGAGCATGAGGTTGAGAATGAAATCTCAAAAAAAAAAAATTTAACCTGGTGAATCCAGAGCAAATGCCTCCTCATTCTCACACATCTGGATCCATTCACCAGAATGTTCAATGGTCTCACTGTTCACATAGCTTGTCGAATGCCCTCCCACCACCATTCCACCCTCTCTGGAACAAATAGGGCTTTAATGAATGAGCAAACATAAGCAAGGTCATGTCTATCTCAGTGTTTGTATTTTCGGCAGTACAGGTGCACCAGGGTGAAAACATTTGGATCTGGCCGAGGCAAGTGGTGATGGAACAGCTATTGAGGGACGATAGTATACTAGTGTGTCTGTGTGAACACAGATAGTAGTCCAAAAGCTGAGGGTGTGTGCAGCCGTGGCACCACCTGCGGCCAGCAGCCGTTTATCGTCCCCCATCTGCCCTGGAGGACACAGGGAGGAGGCACCTGACTCACCCCGGACAACTGAGCTGAGCGAGAGGCTGGGGCACAATGACTATGGAGATGGAAGGCGTTTGGGGTTTCGAGAGTCAAGGCTGTAGAGTGAGGAGACAGCAGCGCTTACTGTGGACACATGAGACAGTTTGCCTCACAAAAAGCTAGTGTCATGTCTGCAGCGTCCCTACCTTGTTATTATCTGTCCATACATGCCCTAATTTGAGCCCCCGTGGCTCTGTAGGACACCTATAATGATGGTAGAGGGGATTACTGGTGCCAGTGAAACAGGCCCTGGAGCCAGCGATGGTGGTGCGAACGTGCAAGCAAATAAACCAGCCACTGCCAATCTCCACTAGAGCTGGCACTTTTAAAATAATACCGGTGCCTAAATGGTGCCTGAACCGAAGAAAAAGCACAGAACAAAAAAGAAAGGTTTTTTTTTATCGCCACGCCATTTTTTTTTTCTGCTCACCTGTGTACGCGCACATGTCTGTGTCTGTCCATCGGGGCGGTAGTGCCATCCGCAGGTAAAGAACTTCCAGACTTTAATAATGGAGGAAAACACTGGCTTTAATAAATGTAAATACATAAGTGATAGGCTATCGTTAGCTGCTGCGAGGGAGCTGTCATCAGATTGTGTAAATTTCAGTTTCAATCGACTCAGGTACTGAAAGGAAGCACCGAAAACTGCATTGCTTTTCGGTATGTTAGATACCGGTCGTATAGGAACCGGTACCAATATGGCAACGGTTCTCGGTACCCAACCATAATCTCCACCAGCTGCCATTCAGCAAATTCGTAAATTGACCAAGGATGGTGCCTTTTGGGCCCGGGGACTAGCGGGCCATTAGGGGGCCATGGTGGTTGGTGGAAAATGTGCTGGAGCCAGTGCTGCATCAGGGGCTAATTCAAAAGCCCAGTGCCCCGCCAGGCGCTGCACTTTAATGTCAAGGGGGCATAGGCAGAGCATACGGTGCGCCGCGCAATTATCAAGCATGATGGGACATGGAGAGTGCGGCACAACATCTGGCACTGGTGCACGCCCCTCCCTTCTCTTCTTCTGTTGCGCAGGAGAGACTTCCCTTTGATCTCCAGCTGGAGCTGTCTGCTGTGCCTCTCTGGATCAACCCCACAGACACGAGAGTAGCCGTTGTCACACTGCTCTCAATCTGTGTGTTTACATGATGGTATAATTCAAATCTTTGCTTATTCGGACTATGCTATTTTTCGGGGCAAGTGCCATTATCCCAATATACATAGCAATGAATAAATCGAATCATTGGCCGAAAGCATGTCATATCCGATACGATAGGTGGCGCTGTTTTCATTACAACTAGTTGTGATACAGCCATTTCCGCTTGACCGCTTCACCACTACCAACAACAACCAACAACAGCATCAACATTACGTGAAAGATGGCGAACGGAGAGCAAAGTGAAGCTACATCCCTCTACTATTTGTGCATGATGTTAATAGGAGTACAGCGAATGCGAATGGCGCTATTGGCTGATTTGATAACGGAGAGAAGACGCCGTCGGGATCTCAAGCATGCGCAAAAACGCAAAGTCCAGTTCCTTATCCGATTCACCGTTACATGTCGCAATAGTCGAACTATCAACTGGATCGGATCGAGTTATCCAGGAGCACATATCCATGTCCGCACATAGTCGGACAAAGGTGTTTACATGAAACGGATAATTCGATTTCAGTCCGACTAAACCAGTTATTCGAATCCATGTAACCACGCTGCATGCAACCTACCGGTGTTGTAGGCCAGAGGTAAATGTAGGTTGTGTGTTCACCTATTAACCCACACCTATGCTGCACATAGAGCAGCTCGTCCCCTTCTACTCAAACCTGTTTTCCCTTAACCAAGTGTACAGTCAGCAGTCCTACTTTCTGTGGTGCAGTCTATATTTTTTAGGTGAGTATTCTGTGATTCTCCCCTCCCAGCCTCATACTCGTCTATCCCAGAGCAACAATCCATACCCTAAGCACAGTGACGTCACACAGGCACACAAACACACACAATATCATAAAAAGCTGCTTGCACTTACTAGGTAAGTGAAAGGTTGCGGTATAATTTTCGGGCTGTTTTTCTGTAACGGTGAAGTTAACCATCGGGTCATCATGATCTGTGGCAGCTACAGTGTAATCCGACGCGGCTGAAGCTTCAGAGACTTTTGACAACACTGAAAACATGTTGTGTTATTTGTGTCTGTTTCTGTTTACGTTTCATATCTCGTTACTTTTAAACTTTGTTCAAACTCTACCCAGAGTGATGGACAATAGCTCTGACTCTAATTAATTGCGAGAAAGTGGCTATACGGTGTATACCTGCGTATCACGTACACTACACCATTGCCCGATACTAAGAACAAGGTTACAGTTGAACTTTAAAGTGCTCTGCTCTGCCCTTAATGTCAAACGTTTCTTACTGGGGGGATAATTGGCCGTCCAAAGGACAACAAACCACTCCGTCATTGAAAGAAAGGATGTTGGTGCTTCACAAACTCACGCTGGAATTAATTCCGATCTTATACTACAACACATGGCACAAGTCTGAGAGAGCGGAGCATTTAAACAACATCTCACCGTCTGCTTACACCTCTGATCTCTAATTTCTTCTAATTATTAGAGCTGTGAAAAATGCGTAAATTCATAACAAACGAGAGGAGGCCCTCACAAACATCTGCTCGCCAGCACAGAATGTGTCATGTTTGAGGTGCAGCCGCGTGACATCATATTCCTGACCCGCGGGCACGCCGTCCTTTGTCCAATTAGGAATGTTGTGGAGCAAGGTAATGGAAAGCGGATGTGTGCTCTAAAAATGAAAGAAAGAACAGGGAACAACAAAAATGAATGGCTTAATTGGAAAGTTAAACAAAGTAGTTCTCTATGAAAAGGGCAGTTTCAATCGAGAACAGGGAAAGCCTTGAGTGAAAGAAAACCATGCAGAAACCAAAGAGAAGCTTTCCGGCTTGATAAAAGTTGTTGTAGGATAGCAGTACCGTAACAATGTCACTGACATATTATTTCTTTCAAATATGCTTAGATCACATTTCCAATGTAAATGTGATATTAAGTTTAATAGTATTTTTGAACAGAAATCCCTCAACGTCAAGAAATAAGGATTTATGTCTTCTTGCTTTGTTGTGTGCAAATCAAATTGTATCAGATGACAAAAAAGCAACGCTTTCCTTTTCACAACTCAAGGTTGCCCGGTGCCCAGAAATGAAAGGCATTGTAATGCCTTTCATTTCTGGAACAGATGTTGCACGAAGATGTCTGGAGTACATTTGTTCTAATGGGCCTGTGTGAAAGCCTGAAAAATCAATTAAATTGAATTATTCCACATTTCTTTTAATAGGATTCACTGGCAGCTTTTTTAAATGTCTCAAGGAGACATTGAAGGAGAAGTTATATGCCTTTCGAAATACTGCATGCGGCATAGATGAAGGAAAGAAAATCTTGCTTTTCTTCTTACGTTTTGGTGTGGATACCGTGCTATTGACAATAGATTTGCAATCAAATGACCTTTTTAAATTTCAGTACACTGCAACTTTTGATTTAAATTCCTTTAAAACCCCACACTTGTTACTGTGTTGTAACCGCCACAGATACGGTCTTTCACTTCTCTTTCTTTCTTCTCTAAATATAGGTTTGGGATTCTCTCAGCTTTCAACAACTGGCTTGAGGCACTTAAAGGCCATTTCTCACTGCCACTCCCCACCTGGAAATGCATCTCTGAATTAGATTCACAGCAGCTTATGCTATCTTTTCCGCCAGTGATAAGAGAGGGGAAAGGCTTGGACGTAAAGGCTTGGGGAGTGTAGTTGCTTGGAGCCTGATCCCATGAGTAAATAATGACAGATATACTATTATTTGTATTAGTATTGGTATTGCGCAGCTCCAGAGCCATCATTATTAGAAAGCATAAATTAATAATCGCATGAGATTTGTGTAAAACATTGAACTTAACGAAACTACAAGATTACTGAAACTGCACTCATACTGTGGATGAGTTTATTTCATGTAAAAAAAAAATCTGTATGCAAGCTTGAATATTGAAACCAAATTTAACCAGTAAAACCAGCAAAATGTTAGCTTTAGCAACATCAAGTAATTCTGAATCAACCTATGTGATGTTACAGATAATCACAGAAGACTCCACAGACACAATGGCTAACATCACCAATTAGCTAATTGGGGGGTTTAATAAGTAGCCTACTCAGACTCAAGTAAAGGGTAGTCTTAGCAGTGTTAACTGGCTGTGAATTAAAAGACTATGTCTTTTTACTCGTGTGCAAGTAGGGTCCCTTTAACTGAGGAACATCTTGAGAATCAAAACATGTGAAGTTATCTTTGAATTAGCTCGCGAAAAATTAACAAGCTCATTACTCAAGCAACTAAGCCAGCGTTGAGTTTAGGTTGTTTCTTCCAATCTTCCAATAAGATAGTTCACTTACAGTATATTGTTTGCCGTGATTATTTGTTATTTATTAAACATAAATAAATAACTAAGATCATTGCTTCATTCCCTGAAATGCGGCTTGCGCAAAGACGTCAGCATTTGCGGGGCCTCTGCCGAATGTGTAGATCGTATCATTACACTGTCTCTACATGCAGGGTTAGGCTTAATTACACGCCTGCGGGGCAGCTCAGAGCGGTGAGGCGCCAAGGTGAGCCTCCAGCCTGTTTATGTAATGATGGAGAATGTGTGGATTGACAAAGGGACCTGCGACAACGACGGCCCAACAGAAACTTTTGTGGGTGTTAAAAGACGGGTGCAAGGACTCGTGGTCCTTCCACGCATTGCTCTCTGACCGGTTGTATGAAATGACACTTTAATGTCATTATATTATAACCCACTTTGATGACATAAAGTGGGTTTGTTGCTGTCACAGAGATACTGATCACACAGTGTGGATACTCCTTCGGGGGCCTTTGTTCCACATTCCCCTACCTAGCATTTAACTTGTGTTTAACACATTTCTGCAGAGATTCATCGCATCACTTCCCCACGGCACCCCTATGTTGATACTGACCTCATGTTCATCGAGTGAAAGACAAAGAGGTTATGTTTGCATGACATGGGATGTTACATACCTCAACCCCTAATCTAAGGCTTGTGTAAATATAGTCCATCGGCCTGGACCACTTCAAACAGACTTGTACAGTAAGGTCTTTGATCATGAGTCCTTTCAATATTTGTCCAATAAGAAAAGCAGTGTTTCATCACAGCAACATGTATGTTTTTCCTTCCAGTTTCTGGGGATTATTACAATCATTTAGCAGATGCTTTTATCCAAAGCGATTTACATTACACTTTAAACCCATGGCTTTTTCACATTTTTGCCCAGGGAGCAATTAGGGGTTAGGTGTCTTGCTCAGGCCCAACAACCTTGTGCTTCCCAGCACACCTTCTCTAACCCCTGCGCCACGACGACCATTATTACCCCCTACTGGATTATCTCTGGATTATCTCTGAAGGCCTCTCACCATTTTTCTTTTAGCAACAGATGGGGCCCTGTCCGGTTCCTTTCACAATCACACAGACAAGTGATAGGAGAACCGGCACCAGACCAGGAGATGACCTGAATGCGCTAGTCTTCCTCTTCCAAGGTTGTCTCTGTGAATAACAAGCTAGCACAGAGTAGATATGAAAAGAGCCTCCGCAGGCAGAACGTGTGTCGTCCGGTGTTATCGTGCAGACAGATAGAGAGAGACGGGGAAAACAATTGGTGGTGTTTTTTTAAGAACATTATCACAAAGCAAGTTTTGTATTTTTGGTGAGGATTGTAAAGTGTTGGATATGTATGGACTACAACGAGTTCATTGAGTTCAGCTAAAGGAGAAATAAACTGCATGATTCTCAAAATTAGGTATTAAGTAACTATTAAAAAGTGTGTTTGGAGATTATTTTAATCCTTTTTTCTTTAATCCATTTTAAGGTTTCGTACAAGAAATGAATTAATTAAATATGTGAGTCTGGTTCTGCTTCGCAGGCCACACTGTGTAAGAGTCATGAAATAGATGAAAAAGGTCACATATTGTTTAAAAAGAATTCAGTTTTGCTTACATTTTTTAAAATTTCCATATCTGCAACTATATTTAGAGAGCCACACTAGTCCTGAACCCTAGACACAAGTTAGCACATTTGCACTTTATGTAACCTCATGGCAAAGACAATGTTTTTTTTTCATTTTTATGGATTTTGTTTAGATGCCTGACATAAGGTCTGCCTTTACAGCCTCTTGTGTACTCACGCTCATGTGACAGTGTTAGAAGAATACAAAATCCAATTAAAGAAATCCTTTTTTTTTAAAGAAAACCAGTGTAGCCTATTATTTTTTATGACTGTGAATACCTGCCCTGAATCTGCTCTGTTCTATATCAATAGACGCATAGACATAAATAGATGCAATGCAGAGCTCTGACCTCTTGCATTGTGTCACTTTCTACCCTCGATTGATCATCTTTTGTTTGTTGTAGCCACTCTGCTCCTCCTTACCAAGCCTCTCTGTCCATCCCCAAGGCTCCGGTCTGCTGACGCCGGGCACGGCTCTGTCCCTCTGAACCCAAGGGGGATGGCTCCAGAACGCGGCGGGCTCACAAAGAATTCATTAAAAGGCGAAATGCTAGGGGAAGACAGTTTCTCAGGAAAAGGACAATGGGCGTTCTCCTCCATTTGGCTCAGCCTTTCATCCTCGAACCTCCACAAGAAACGCAGTTGTGTGGACAATGCGATATGGGGCAAAGCTTCAGAAGACGCATCGCTTTTAATTAACTGTTGGTAATGATCTCATTATTGGGGCTGAGCAGCTTCCTTGGGCCCGAACGTTTTGCACTGGGGTGAGTCTGGGGTCACCGTTCTGAAGGCCCCCACGCTAACCGACAAAACACAAAACATATTCATTCAGAATAAAGGGGAATTATCTTTTAAGTAGCAGTTAAAAAGTTGGAGGTTACATTCTCCACAGTGAGCCACTGTACTGGGGTTTTCTGGCTTTTAATGCAGAGAGAGAAGAAAAAATACATAAATTATGAAACTTGCTGAAGAGACAACACTACGGTGGCTCTGAAGTGCAAAACACGACGGCAAAAAGGAAAACAACAGTAAGGGGCGCGTTTGTAAAATGTTGCACGTTCTAAAATTCTGAGGCAGTTTTGCTACATTTAGCATTGTCATATGAACAAAAAAGCATGACAATATTCTTATGTCACTTTTTCAAACATTTTTCCAAGGATAATGTTTGGCAGTAACACAAAGCTGTTAAATAATCTAAATGTTAAATATAAAAATAAATGTAAATGATAAATGTAAATGTTAAATACAAATGTAAATGTTAAATGTTATATCTAAATGTTAAATGTAAATGTTAAATCTAAATGTTAAATGTCCATTACAATACTTACGGTAACTTGGAACTGTGTTTCGTTTTTTTCACATACATTCAAACCTGTAATGAACCACAACATATATATCTATATATATGTTGAGATGGTCTTTCTATTGCATACTTGTGGCACCACAAGGTTGCAACCTTTAATTCATTTATTTAGGGTTTCCGTTCGAAACTAAATAGTAAATGCACACTTTCTGAATAGTGTGTATCTCTTGATGGAACAAGCATTTTGATACTTCCACAATACCAATATAGCATTTAGACCTGCTTAGAAGTGAAACATTATATGGGACATGGGAACAAACAACGGCAATCAGATATTTTTGAAAGTGTTTTCACAAAAATTTTACCCTTATTTTATACAGACAATTCTGTGAGGAAAACTATAAAGGCCAATGTCTGCTGGAGCCTCAATACTGAGAAGGGGAGGAGGTAAAGCAGATATTGAGGGAGGAAAGGAAACAACGAGGACTGATATGAAAAGGACAAGGTTGAGACTCAGCAGGATAAATGTGGGGATTTATTTGTTTTTGTCAGGACCAGATAAAAATGAGGACTCAGATGCAGAGGGTTTGGCGTCTTTATTCGCGTCGTGAAAAAACAAACAAACGGCTATGAGCTATCAGCGTTTCCGACGAAAGTTAACAAACTAAAATCTCTCTTAAACGAGGAAAACGAACGGCTTCGAAAGCGCGCTAAAACTAAAACTAAGAAGCTCCAACAAAGGTCACTCTTACTCAGAGGAAAAACATAAAGGGGAAATCATTCCGAGACAAGGCAATGGTATTAACAAATCCTGTGGCTGTGGCGAGGCTTGGGTGATCGCACGGTGGTACACTCAGGCACAAGACAAAGGGAGACGCAGACTATAAGACACATGAGGGTAATGGGAAACAGGTGGACACAATCAGGAATCAGGGGAGACGATTCGACTGGTGACATGAGGAAGGGCAAGTGACCTGAAACGAGAGGAAGGTTACTAATTTCAAAATAAAACGGAAATGACAAGACCAAAACATGCCGACAAAAACCCAACTTGACCTCACCCTGTGACAGTACCCCCCCTTCTAGGGCCGACTCCTGACGGCCCAGGCTGTTCAGGGTGGTCCCTATGAAAATCCTTTATGAGGTTAGGGTCTACAATGAAACGCGATGGGATCCACTGTCTCGCCTCCGGTCCATATCCTTCCCAGTCTACTAGGTACTGTCTACCCCGGCCCCGAGTGCGTACCGCCAACAACTGCTTGACCTTATACACCGGGCCGCCGTCTATAACTTCTGGTTGTGGCGGGGGTGCAGCAGCAGGGACCATCGGGCTCTCTTTCGCAGGCTTGACCTGGCTGACGTGGAAGGTGGGGTGAGCACGAAGGGATCGAGGCAGGCGAAGACGGACCGCCACAGGGCCGATGGTCTTAGTGATGGGGAACGGGCCCACGAACCGTGGAGCCAGCTTCCTTGAAGGCACCTTGAGGTTGAGGTTCTTAGCTGACAACCACACTTTCTGACCTTGCTGGTAGGCAGGGGCGGGTCGTCTCTTGCGGTCTGCAGCCTTCTTTACTCTGTCCCCTTGGCGAATCAGCACCTGCCGGGCGGCTGCCCAGATGCGACGGCAGCGACGAATCATTGCAAGGGCGGAGGGCACAGACACCTCCGGTTCATTGTCTGCAAACACGGGGGGAAGGTAACCAAACACACATTGAAACGGTGGGAAACTAGTGGCTGAGGTAGGCAATGAATTGTGGGCATACTCGGCCCAGACCAGGTTCTTGCTCCATGTTGAGGGATCCTGGGCCACCAGACACCGGAGGCTGGTTTCCAGTTGCTGGTTGAGGCGTTCGGTCTGGCCATTGGCCTCTGGGTGATATCCCGAGGTCAGGCTGGCCTTCGCTCCGATGAGCCGACAAAAGGCCCTCCAGAACCGGGAAACAAATTGGGGCCCCCGGTCCGAAACTATGTCCTTGGGGAAGCCGTGGATCTTAAAAACATTGTTCATCATTACCTCCGCCGTTTTCTTGGCGGAGGGTAGTTTTGGCAGAGCAATGAATCTAGCCATCTTAGAAAATCTATCCACAACCGTGAGGACAGTGGTGTTACCTTGTGAAACCGGGAGCCCCGTGACAAAGTCTATAGAGATGTCTGACCACGGTCTGGAGGGGATGGGTAGTGGCTGTAAGAGTCCCATGCGTGACGTAGAAGAAGTCTTGTTTCGGGCGCAGACCGAACATGCCTCAACGTACTCCCGGACCTCCGGTTCCATGGCTGGCCACCAGAATCTCCGGGAGATGACGAACATTGTCCTCCGAACTCCCGGATGGCAAGAAAGCAGTGAGGTGTGGGCCCAGTGGATCACCTGTGGGCGTAACTCAACCGGAACGAACAACCGAGTTGCGGGGCACCCACTAGGTGGTGGGGTCTCACCATTAGCCTGCTTTACCTCATTTTCTATCTGCCAAGTCACTGCTCCAACCACACAGGTTAGTGGAAGGATGGCTTCTGGTTCTTTGGCAACAGGCTCGGGGTCGAAGAGTCGAGACAAGGCGTCGGGCTTGACGTTGCGGGACCCCGGCCTGTAGGAAAGGGAAAAGGAAAACCGGTTAAAGAAAAGCGCCCACCTGGCCTGGCGATAATTCAGTCTTTTGGCTTTTTTAATGTTTTCAAGGTTCTTGTGATCAGTCCAGACAATGAATGGGTGGTTAGCCCCCTCAAGCCAGTGTCGCCACTCCTCCAGGGCCACCTTGACCGCCAGCAGTTCCCGGTTACCAACATCATAATTGCGTTCTGCTTTGGACAGCCGCTGTGACAGGAAGGCGCAGGGATGCATTTTACCATCCTGCTCCGACCGCTGTGAGAGGACTGCCCCGATCCCTTCGTTGGAGGCGTCCACCTCAACCACAAACTGTCGCCGGGGGTCTGGCATGGTGAGAATGGGGGCCGAGGTGAAAAGACGCTTGAGGTTCTGGAAGGCTGTCTCCGCCTGTGGAGACCATTGGAACTGCACCTTTGAGGAGGTAAGAGCATGGAGAGGGGCAGCTATTGCGCTAAAGCCTCTGATGAACCGTCTGTAAAAGTTAGCAAAGCCGAGGAATTGCTGAACCCTTTTACGGCTATCAGGTGTGGGCCATTCTGCCACAGCGCTAATTTTTGCCGGATCCATCTGCACCCTTCCAGGGGCTACAATGAAGCCCAGGAAGGAGATGGTGTCGGCATGAAACACACTCTTTTCTGCTTTGACGTAGAGTCTGTTCTCCAACAGTCTTTGAAGTACTCTGGTTACGTGGTCTCTATGGGTGTCAAGGTCAGGTGAGTAAATGAGGATATCATCCAGGTACACATACACGAAATGGTCTATAAAGTCCCTTAGGACATCATTAATCATGGCTTGGAACACTGCGGGCGCGTTTGTTAGCCCAAACGGCATGACCAGGTATTCGTAATGTCCCCTTGGGGTATTAAAACCTGTCTTCCACTCGTCACCCTCTCTTATTCTGATTAGATGGTAGGCACTGCGAAGATCTAGCTTAGTAAAGACTTTAGCCTGCTGGAGCTGATCGAACACAGAGGACATGAGGGGTAGAGGGTAACGGTTCTTTATTGTGATGTCGTTTAGAGGGCTGTAGTCTATACAGGGCCTCAGGGACCCGTCCTTCTTTGCCACAAAGAAGAAGCCGGCGCCTGCTGGGGATGACGAGGGACGGATCAACCCCGCTTTAAGTAAAGTCTGGATGTACTCCCGCATGGCCTCCTTCTCCGGCCCCGAAACAGAATACAGGCGGCCCTTGGGAACGACAGAGCCCGGAAGCAGATCTATAGCGCAGTCATATGTCCGATGTGGGGGAAGAGACATGGCTTTAGTCTTGTTAAAAACCTCCCGAAGGTGGCGATAGCAGGGGGGCACGGTGTTCAGGTCCGGGTACTCTGAGTCTGTGGTAGATTTAACGGAAGCAAGGTTAAGCACTGGAATATCCTCTGCCGGACTAAAAACGTCGAGGCAGTTCCCAACACAGTCCTCCCCCCACCCTATAATTTCTCCCGTTCTCCAGTTCACATGGGGGTTGTGGCGACACAGCCATGGCTGTCCCAAGACCAGTGCCTGAGAAGGGGATTGAAATAAATAAAAACGAATGATCTCTTTATGGTTCTTTATGTGCATTTCGAGAGGTTCGGAGGTGTGGGTGATGGTGAACAGTTCAGCTCCGTTGAGGGCCTTGGCTTGGATAGGCTTTACCAAGAGTTCGGACTTGATACCGAGTCTCTCCGCTAGTCCCCAGTCCAACAAGCTCGCGTCAGCCCCCGAGTCTAATAGCGCCTCAAGTCCTGTGGTGGTGTGGTGCATTACCTTGACTGCTGTGAGGGTTCGGGAAGCAGAGCCTGGAGCAGCGAGTTGTCTCACCACTGTGGGTCTCCTGGCTGGACAGCCCGCAACAAGATGGCCCAAATCCCCGCAATAAAAGCACCGCCCTTCTTGCTGTCGTCGCAGTCGCTCTCCCGTGGTCAGCCGGGCCCTCCCCAGCTGCATAGGTTCCCCCCCTTCTTCCGTGGTGAAAGGCCCCGGCTGGTCGGGCGGAGCGCGTTCGGGGTCTGGCCCGCCTGGCGCACGGGAGCGTGGGTATCCCTCAGCCGTAGCAGCGCTGTTGCTCCGATCTCGTCTGAGTTGGCGGAGCCGGTTATCCGTCCGGATGGCAAGCGCGATGAGAGAGTCTAAATCTGGGGGTAGATCCAACGGCACCAGGAGGTCTTGAACAGGAGCAGCCAGCCCCTTCAGGAACACATCGTACAAGGCGGTGGAGTTCCACCCACTCTCTGCAGCCAAGGTGCGGAAGTGTATGACGTAGTCACAGACAGAGCTGTCGCCTTGCCTCAACCTGCTCAGCTCCTGAGCCTTTTCGCGGTCGGTCGACACTGGGTCAAAAACCCTCTGTAAGGCTGCTTTAAAGTCGGTGAGGGAAAAGCAGAGTGGGGAGTCACGAGCCCACTCTGCCGAGGCCCATGCTTTGGCCCTGCCGGTCAGGTGGGTCATCATGAATGCTACCTTGGACCTTTCGGTGGGGAAAGCATGAGGAGTCAGTTCAAAATGAATAGAACAGTCAATGAGAAAGGTCTTGCATAGTCCCTGCTCCCCCGCAAATTTCTCAGGGGGGGCTAACCTTCCTCCAGACCCATGGACAACCGCTGTCGGGGGAGGAGCAGCCTCTGTCGGGGCCCTGGGGGCTGTGGTGTCCTGGACGAAAAGGTCACGCAGACCCTGAATTTGGGATGAGAGTAGGCTTATGTGGGAAGCCAGTGACGTCTGGAATTCCTCCTGACGGGAAAGACGGGCATCTTGGGCACCCAGGGCTGCCGCCATCTGTTCTGCCTCTGCTGAGTCCATACTGGCCTGAGTGTTCTGTCAGGACCAGATAAAAATGAGGACTCAGATGCAGAGGGTTTGGCGTCTTTATTCGCGTCGTGAAAAAACAAACAAACGGCTATGAGCTATCAGCGTTTCCGACGAAAGTTAACAAACTAAAATCTCTCTTAAACGAGGAAAACGAACGGCTTCGAAAGCGCGCTAAAACTAAAACTAAGAAGCTCCAACAAAGGTCACTCTTACTCAGAGGAAAAACATAAAGGGGAAATCATTCCGAGACAAGGCAATGGTATTAACAAATCCTGTGGCTGTGGCGAGGCTTGGGTGATCGCACGGTGGTACACTCAGGCACAAGACAAAGGGAGACGCAGACTATAAGACACATGAGGGTAATGGGAAACAGGTGGACACAATCAGGAATCAGGGGAGACGATTCGACTGGTGACATGAGGAAGGGCAAGTGACCTGAAACGAGAGGAAGGTTACTAATTTCAAAATAAAACGGAAATGACAAGACCAAAACATGCCGACAAAAACCCAACTTGACCTCACCCTGTGACAGTTTTGTTGGGACCATACAGCTCTTATCTCCAGAAAGGCCACAGGAACGCCTCGATTTCCCAGGGGAGATCCTCCACCACTCCTATCCTCAAACACTCACTGACCTAAGACACCCGAACACAGATGTGTGTGTATCCGGGATTGTGTGCGCTCACATGACTGCGAGCATGAGTATATTCACATGCATTTGTGTATTTGGAAGCAAAGCAAAAGGGGGATTTCTATTGCTTTTGTGTTGTTCCTGTGCTACGTGCTTATCTGATGGTGCAATGTGTTCTGCATGCCTTCCTCTAGGGTTTGTCATTGCCTTTTACCAATGTCTGTCTCTGTGCACAGGGCCTTATCTGCCATCGGAGTGGGTCACACTGGCAGCTCTGTATGCCCTCACCGTATCATAATTGGTTGCACAGAAGTATAGCGTACCACTGAGGTTGTCTTTGTTTGCCTTTATGGGAAAAAACCCATGCCAGACTACTGTGTTTTGTTTGTCTCAGGAGAGGAGCCACACATAAAGACTTAATTACACCATACAAAGACCCAGCACACACCTCTAGGTTTGATTTAATGGGTGTGGTAAAAAAAAACCACTGCATCTAAAGGTGTGGCTTCTCTTTATATCAGCTCTAGTTATGGGATAATGGTGTGTTATGTTGACAGGCTTAGAAAATGAGGCAGCTGGGTGACATGCTTTGGAATTCCACCTTTACCTGAAGAGCGAGCCTGCGTGCCTGCGTGTTGGCAAGCGTCTCCGCTGCTGAAATGTGTTTTTACTATCTTTTGCCAAAAACCAGGGATTGTAAGACACCCGCTTTGGTCCACTGCTGAGCTTCTGTAATCCGGGTTCTATATCTGCCTGTGTGGATACAATAGAGCGGAGGTGGTCTCCGGCAAGGCCAAGGCTTGGTGTTGGGGAAATTCTCCAATAAAGGACATGTGCAATGAAATTAGCATTGGCAGAATTGTTTGGAGGAGAACTGGGGGTGCCTGAACGGTGTGTCACTCAGTCAATCTGGTCTCTTCCTCTAACAGGGAAGACTCGGTTTTGATTACTGATGTGTGACTCCCATGTAGTGTAGCAATGGTGTTTTGTGCTGCAAACAACCAGCCATATTAATGCCAAAACTACACTTTTTCCACATAGCTACAAGGGCCACCCAAAGGTGGTCACTTTTTAGAGGGCAGGGACAATGAGGCCTGGAACAAAGCTTTGACTTTTGGTGTTATTCCAGTGGTCGCATACCTCACTTACCTACCCTACATTTCCTGTCCCACTTTACACTCTTAAAAGTTTAGAGCCAGAATGCTACTTTTGTATTCCACTAAAAAGAAGAAGAAGCTGTAGAAACCGGAGTAAAGTTAATGCACAAACCTCTTCATCGTTTTATGTGTTCTCTTGGCGATTCAGGACACTGAACTATTCTTAAATAGCTTTTTATCTCCTGTGTCTCAGTGATCCTGTGACTCCATTTAGCTGCGGAAGGCTATGGAGGAGAAGAATAGACGCACGGTTTATTGTTGCTAGAACGTTCTGTGGTGCATTGTAAAACAGAATGTTTTACATTCCCGTTAAGGACAAAATATGACCATTTTCTTACGGCAAGGCTCTAACTGGATCCATGAAGGCCACAGCAGCAATGAACCCAGAGCAGAGGAGACGCTTGAAGGCATAGTCTGGCTTCTTAGGAGCTTCAAAGGAGGGGCGTTTCCTGGACTTTATAAGACTAAACACAGGGAGAGCCCACATGGCGTGTGTGTTTAGAGTACCTGAGGGCTACACATCACGCACTGGGACATGGTATCTGAGTTGGTGAGTCGGTGCTGTGCAGGTAAATTGGCGGTCAGCGGTCTTGGTGAGCCGGTCACCTCTCTTCTGAGCCCTTCTGCCTAAACCCAACGTGACAGGTGCTCCGTGTCAAGTGGTGGACTACAGCAACGGTCCCCAACCTGTTTTGCCTAACGGACCGTTTTCATGTTAGACAATATTTCACCGGTCTTGAAGGTGTGGTGGATAAAAACGTCAAAATAACCGGCCGGCGGCGAAGAGGGATGGCTGTGGTCACGTGAAAAAAACACTTGGTGATGCTTGGGAGATGTTAAGAGGGATGAGCTCACCTAATTAGAAGGAAATCCAGTCAATTTCCAGAAGAATAAAACATTTTTTAGAAAAAAAAGTAAATGACAAAGAAAAAATATATAATCTTTCTGTGAAGCAGCCTGGTACCGGTCCGTGGCTCGGGTGTTAGGGACTTCTGGAAATAAAACACTTCTATGCTCAACCGCTGACTAAGCGTCTCTCTGAGCAGCAACAGAAACCCTAACGAGAGGATGAGCAGAGGTCGCTACCAAGTGCCTAAAGAAGTCCCATCGTCTCCAAATCATTTCAAACATTGCCTACCCCTTGAAGTCTGCTTTGCTTCTCTTCTCGAAGGTGCTGCGCCCCGTTGTGATCACGTGCATCACCGTAGGCGTCCAATACATCCATTGGCATGCTTGCTTCTTTAAAGACACACTATATTTGCTGATGCCTGAGTACCGCAAGGTTGGTGGTTTGATCCCTGGCTGCTCCATGTCCCATGTCGAAGTGTCCCTGAGCAAGACACCTAACCCCTAATTGCTCCCCGGGCAAAAAATGTTTAAAAAAAAGCTATGGGTTAAAAATGCAATGTAAGTTGCTTTGGATAAAAGTGTCAGCTAAAATGACCTGCAGATATATGACACTTCTGTACAGATGCTACACTGGGATGTTTAGTTAGCTACATGCTAACGCCGTATATTTGCGCATGATGTTGTTAACATCGCTACCCCAACCAGGACGTGGATAAAAACAGGGACATTTTATCCAAAATAATTCATTGTGTGAAGTTTTGTGGGGCTTTTGAGTCTTTCCTCAACAAACAACATATAAATAATATATAGATATACATGTTCGAATAGATATTATATAAATATATTTATATTGTAATATATTTATCCTTTAGGGGTAGAGACCTTGGGTAGAGCGCTGGGAAACACAAGGTTGGTGGTTCAAGCCCTGGATGCTCCGTGTCCTATGTCGAAGTGTCCCTGAGCAAGACACCTAACCCCTAATTGCACCCCAGGCAAAAATGTATATATAAATCATTGATCTACTGAATTATTTGAATAAGATGTCCTTATTATGTTAAACTGAATCATACTGGGACTGAAACTGATTGGCTGGCCCTACCAAAAAGAAAATCCACCAGCCGCCACTGTATGATGAAAGGTTGGTGGTTGTTTTTGCAGTGGTTTTGGTGGTTTGTCTGAGAGAAATGTTACTTATGGCACCGTCTTCAGCCTTGTCTCTTGTGTGTGCCGTTTCCTTTGTTAGCTCCTTGCTTCACTTAGAAAATGGTCTGTGTTTTGTGTCACATAACCTCCTTACATGGATAACACCATTTCCGTAGTTATTTAAACCCAACCCAGACACTTTTCATCAACCTAATCACAAGCTTTTGGTGCCCAAATTGCACAAAAAAAATTCAAGTTTCAGAAAGACAGCATCAAAGGCTTATTTAACTGTATTTCATAGGAAATCAACACACTGTTTGTGAAGGTTCTTAATATTGACCTTGTATTGTGAGTTCATTGTATTCACACCTTTTATTGTCTGTTGTAAGATATTTTCTTTTGCGTCCCCAGTACTGGTGTTCCGATGTGCATCAGAGTCACTCTCCTCAATACTGTCCTGTGTAGCTGCTCAGTGATGTCACAGCCGACTGGGATAGGCACAGCAACAGCCAAGCATGTTACAAAACAAAAAGTAAAAACTGTCCTCTGATGTCTGAATGCTACCCCGGGGCCATTAAGTGCCTCTTCCAATTTCCAATTTATTTCCATTTAATTCCAGAACGCTGGCTCACACTCTCACATTTCCTGCCAGTTCCAATTAGCCGCCTGTACACCCGCAGCAATGGCTTGATTACAGAGACCATACATGCTGCATGTTTTGTGAGTTGCAATGCTTGATAGTTGGGCTTAGTGCAAGAATGATTTTGATTAAATTTAGAGAAATGAAATCTGGCTTACATCAGCTACTCTGTGACATAAAGAGAATGGTATGTTTGTTGGATTGAAACCTAGCGGACGATACGTTTATTTTTCAGATATGTTAGGTAAAGCATATGGGGTTTAAGAACCTGCCTCCTGCCTCCACACACACACAAAACACAAAAGATAACCCTAATATCTGCATGTTTGTGTGACCATGGCCCCTTGCTTTATCTTCATGGTACTCTTTATAGCAGAAGAAAATGTTTGTTTGCATGTACCCCTGTGTAGTGGATGTTTTGGAGAACTTTGTGTGTGTGTGTGTGTGTGTGTGTGTGTGTGTGTGTGTGTGTGTCAGTATGAGTGTCTGTGTCTGTATGTCTGCTGCTAATAGCTTCAGCGTTGAGTTGATGAAGGCCTCTGTCTAAACATCCCTCTGGGGTTTTTCAGTGGACAACATAAACACTGTTTACATAATGAAGAGCTGGAAAGACCTCCATCCCTCCCTTAACACACAGACACACACACACACACACACACACACACAAACAGGTACACTTCAGCCCACATCCCTCCCAACCCTATAGTAGTTATTTCCATCCACTCTAAGAAACGCCTATCAAGAATAAGAATTATGAAAGTGCTTTAACTATGACGCACCTACAATCCCAACCTAGGCGCCCGTACAGTAGCTCAGTGTTTCCACACGCACTGCCGAGTGGGAGATGTTAATTGAACGACCGGGCCTGCCTCTCAACAGCTCCGGTCTTTCATTAAACAGGCCCCCTGGGGAGTCCACTGGACAACACAGTAAATATTTCCCCACTATCTGTCTGTGCTCCTCTGCTGACATGAGAATGTGTTCCTCTACCACCACCTCCCTCCATTTGCTCCGTCTCTTTCTTTCAGCTTTTCTTTCCCTTGTCTTCTTCTACAAACAGAATGAAAGTGAGGAGCCGACAGAACAAACAAAGCACTCAGGGTAAACCGTCCAAGAGCTGCTTGTTAAGCTTAAACACATGTCTCACATACACACACACACACACACACACACACACAGGACATTGTAGACCAAGCAGCTGCACTGAAATGCACACAGCATTTTTTTGGGAAAAAAAGTGGAACATGATATCCAAATAGGATTACAACAAAAACTAAGACAAATGAAAAAAATTGGAATTACAGTGATTACCCCTGACAACAGCTATACAATCTTTCGGATGCAGTAGTGGTGTAACAAGCCAAAAAATAGATTAGACGAGTGTTGCCATTTTTACCAGTCTCTTACAAATTGTGTTCCACAACCTCAACATGTGTTTTTAAGAGAAATGTCATTATTAAGGTCATATCATGAAAATAAAAAAACATTAAACGGAGCAGAGAGAGAAACATTTTACCTCAATTGTTACTGTAGCTTGAACAAACAAATGATGCAATATACATTACAGACATTATGAAACAAGCTGTTGAGTTAAGAGTTAGATATATCCCTCAGGAGTTAGTGGGGACCAAAACAGAGCTTACGAAGTATTGAAAGGAAAATTCCAAGATGAGTGCATTTCTTACAATCTATGAATAGAAAGTCATCGTCATCACCAATTTAAAAGGCTATATGTAATTGCTGAGATTACGAGCTTGGGGGTTAAATGCAATGTGATCTCACAGAAGTGTGTGAAATGACCTCAAACTGTTAATAGCGCATTGCGTAGTGGTGACATGCAATGTGATAAAATCACTTGTCAACAATGTAACATTTTGTCTTAAAAGCAATAGTTTCAAACTGCTTTTCTTTTTATAGACATTACATGTCTTGCGCCAAAACTCAATTTACGGTGATAACGGTCGTACGGTAGGAAATTAGTTAGGGGTGTCGATTGCGGACGTATGGAGATTCATGGGAAGACACAGCAGATCCATAAGCTTAATGTATTGATGACGGACGGACGGCGAAGGATGTGTGAAAACAATGAGGATTTCAAAATACTGTATGGAAGAGACATTTTGCAGAAATCGCAAGACAACTGGTTTCACTTTGTTGGGTGGCAAACTTTAGGTCTCTTTTTGGTTGTATAATATATATGTGATCCACACTTGACTGACTGACTGACTGGTCTAATTGACTTGACAACCACTTTGCTCACCACAAGTCAAAGTGTGATACCTGTGGTTGTCAGTGTGTAAATGAAGACACCACCGAAATAAACTATTGACAACAAATTGAAAGAATAAATAGTTACCAAACAACAACATCCTCCAAGTCTGTGAGGGAAAAAATGTTGGGGACCACTGGTCAAACAAGAAAATATGACCACTTATACAACCCGTCATAAGGACGCGCGGATGGCCTCTGATTCATGGAGGGAGATCTCCGCAAATGTCGGTTTGCCGGTTGTGGGGAACAAAGTTGTGGAGGAAAATACGGGACAAATGTGTCCGAGATGAAAAGCAGCAGTGGCGATGCACGGGGCAATAAAGTCTATGATAAATAAATAAACAAACCAACAACTTCCATTACATTACAGGTCATTTAGCAGACGCTTTTATCCAAAGCAACTTACATTACACTTTAAACCCATGGCTTTTTCACATTTTTGCACGGGGAGCAATTAGGGGTTAGGTGTCTTGCTCAGGGACACTTTGACATGGAACATGGGGCCTGGGATCGAACCACCAACCTTGTGGTCCCAGCACACCTTCTCTAACCCCTGCGCCACAACGACCCCACACAAAGACATGACGCTCTAGGTCGTCTTCGACAAAAACACGTTACTCCACCTGTTGTTCTGGCGGTGAATTGCTTTGCAACACGAGCAAGCCTTTTTGAACCATGAATTGAAACGAGTGCGTCGACACGACTGTGCGTAAAGACGCAGAAGCATGCACCAGCCTTTCGACCTTAAATAAGGCCCTTAACAAATGTAATGTTCCAGCACATTTTATGATTTAACATTGCAAAGTGCTTCCAGGCTCCCCTGCACTTAAACTCCTTCTACTTTTCACTTTGCAATTGTTCCCTCTGTCTATGTAAACGCCAGAAATCTATGTTTAGCAGCGTGGTCATTACGAGCTGGCGCTGGAACAGAGTCGTGAAGGGGGAAATGAATGGAGCAACTGGGGGAAGATGACAGGTTTCTTGAGGTAGGAGCAGCTCAAATCACAGGGTGATGGGAGCGTCAACAGCAGTCCTAGTCGCTTAAAGAGTCTGTGAGCAGTGTGAGGATAGATGTATGCATATTAATCATATGGTGATGTTTCAGTAAAAATTTGTGATTTTGTGATTCTAATGATTTTTTAATTGCTAGCACTTCATATGAAACATTCAAATTAGAAAAATAGTATTTTCCCTTCAATAATTACAATGCTATTGATGAGGGAGACCCATTGCTCTCCCGACTGAGCTAATAGCTTTACTTATTTTACATATTCAACTATACTGGATGTACTTATTATGTTCATCAACATAATATACTACAGTGAAGGGGAAAAAGTTTACATAGTTGTGTATATGACACTAACAACTTCACACTGTGAGTTGCGGTCTGCTTACTTGCAATCAAATGGTAAATGGTAATGGCCTGTACTTGTATAGCGCTTTTCTAGTCTTCTGACCAATCAAAGCGCTTTAACACTACATGAATCAGGAAACATTTATTAGCCAAAATATGTCAAACATACAAGGAATTTGTCTTGGCGGTTAGTGCGCGACAGTAGACAGACAAGACAACAGTGCACAAGTAATAAAATAAAGTGGAATGAAATGCTAATGCAATGGGTTAGTAGAATAAGGCTAAGGCTATGGGTTAGTATAAAACAAGGGAATAAAGTTAAAAAAAATTAAATATTAAAAAGTTAAAAAGAAAAATATTAAGCATAAAGTGCACTAACGAACAAGTAACAGACAAGAGACAAAGTGACAAGTGACAAAGTGATGAATTGCAGTTAAAGTGGCTTGTGCAGTATGAGGGGGAGTGACCGGTGGAGTGTTATAGTCAGGTAGTGGGGGACCAGGCTCTGTTGATGAGCCCGACTGCCGACGGGAAGAAACTGTTCTTGTGGCGGGAGGTCTCAGTCCTGATGGACCTCAGCCTCCTTCCAGATAGAAGGAGCACAAACAGTTTTTGTCCGGGGTGGGAGGGGTCGGCCGCGATCTTTTTAGCTCGCTTCAGAGACCTGGAAGCGAACAAGTCCTGCAGGGACGGCAGATTGCAGCCGATCACCCTCTCTGCAGAGCGGATGACCCGCTGAAGCCTGCCCTTGTCCTTGGCTGTGGCTGCAGCGTACCAGACGGTGATGGAGGAGCAGAGGATGGACTCGATGATGGCCGTGTAGAAGTGGACCATCATCGTCTTTGGCAGGTTGAGTTTCTTCAGCTGCCTCAGGAAGAACAACCTCTGCTGACCCTTCTTGGTGATGGAGCTGATGTTCAGCTCCCACTTGAGGTCCTGGGTGATGATGGAGCCCAGGAAACGGAAGGAATCCACAATAGTGACGGGGGAGTCACACAGGTTGATGGGGGAGGGTGGGGCTCTGTTCCGCCGGAAATCCACAACCATCTCCACTGTCTTTAGAGCGTTGAGCTCCAGGTTGTTCTGGCTGCACCACGACACCAGATGGTCAGACTCCCACCTGTAGGCGGACTCGTCCCCACCAGAGATTAGTCCAATGAGGGTGGTGTCATCCGCAAACTTCAGGAGCTTGACGGACTGGTGGCTGGAGGTGCAGCTGTTGGTGTACAGGGAGAAGAGCAGAGGGGAAAGAACGCAGCCTTGGGGGGAACCGGTGCTGATGGTCCGAGAGGCTGAGACATGTTTCCCCAGCTTCACGTGCTGCTTCCTGTCAGACAGGAAGTCTGTGATCCACTTGCAGGTGGAGTCGGGCACGTGCAGCTGGGAGAGTTTGTCCTGCAGCAGAGACGGGATGATGGTGTTGAAAGCAGAGCTGAAGTCCACAAACAGGATCCTGGCGTAGGTTCCTGGGGAGTCCAGATGCTGGAGGATGTAGTGGAGGGCCATGTTGACAGCATCGTCCACAGACCTGTTGGCTCTGTAGGCGAACTGCAGGGGGTCCAGGAGGGGGTCGGTAAGGGACTTCAGGTGGGTCAGGACTAGCCGTTCAAAAGACTTCATGACTACAGAGGTCAGGGCCTGTAGTCATTGAGTCCTGTGATCCTGGGCTTCTTGGGAACAGGGATGATGGTGGAGGCCTTGAAGCAGGCTTGTCACGGTGTGGTTCACTTCCTGTCTTATTTTGTAGTTTTGTGCCACTCGTGTCCCCGGGTAACTTCACTTCCTGCCTTGTCTCGTCATCCCCTGTGTTCGTCTAATAGTTTCCACCTGTGTCCAATCACCTGCACCTCCCTTGTGTATTTAAGCCGTGTGTCTCTTGTGTCACGTGTCGCGTCATTGTCTTTGTCACACATGTTGCCTGCTGCTTTTCCTCCCGGTTCCTGTGTTTTGACTATTAAAGTCCTTTGTGTTTCCTGTTGAACTCTGCGTCTGAGTCCTGCCTTCCACCCTCAACCCTGACAGAATGACGCGACCAAAAAAGGACTCAGCGGAGTTTTTTCCCTTGGACGAGTTCAGGGGAACCCGTCTGGCAATGGGCGGTCCACGGAGTCTCCAGCGGGCTGCCCGTAGTGGGGGAACGGTCCTCCCGGGGGTTCCAGCTGGGTACTTGTACTACTCCGTCTCCCCATCTGGAGCCCTCAGTAGGCATCTGGGTCACCATCCGCCGCCCCCCACATGGTCCCCAGAGGAGGAGACCATTTCGTGGTCGTCTGGCGGCAATTCACACTGGGAGCGGGTAATGGACCTTGCGGTCCGACTACAGGCCACCTATGCTCCCCACGCTCGGCCGCAGCGCACAATGTCCAGCGCTGGGCCGCAGCGACTTCCCGACCCCGCTCGGTCGCAGCGCACAATGTCCAGCGCTGGACCGCAGCGACGTTCCGACCCCGCTCGGTCGCAGCGCAAGATGTCCCGCGCTGGGCCCCAGCAGATTCCCGTCCCGGCCTCCCGACCCAAGCCCATGACCCCTGAGCCAGTGCCACGATCCATGCCCCCGACCCCCGAGCCAGTGCCACGATCCATGCCCCCGACCCCCGAGCCAGTGCCACGATCCATGTCCCCGACCCCCGAGCCAGCGCCACGATCCATGCCCCCGGTACCAGCACCACGTTCCATGCCCCCGACCCGACCAGTTCCGGCGCCACGCTCCATGCCCCCGACCCGACCAGTTCCGGCCCCACGCTCCATGCCCCCGACCCGACCAGTTCCGGCCCCACGCTCCATGCCCCCGACCCGACCAGTTCCGGCCCCACGCTCCATGCCCCCGACCCGACCAGTTCCGGCCCCACGCTCCATGCCCCCGACCCGACCAGTTCCGGCCCCACGCTCCATGCCCCCGACCCGACCAGTACCGGTCCCACGCTCCATGCCCCCAACTCGGCCAGTCCCCGCTCCGAGACTCAGGCTCCCTCCCTCCCATCCCATGGTCCTCTCCCACCCTCCCGTTGGTGATTTGAGGGCCGTCTGGGATCCGGCCCTTGAGGGGGGGGCTACGGGGTGGGTTATGGGGGGGGCTGAGCCGCCGCCGACTGCGGAGGTGTTCCGTGTCCCCGAGCTGGAGCCGACTACGGAGGTGTTCCGTGTCCCCGAGCTGGAGCCGACTACGGAGGTGTTCCGTGTCCCCGAGCTGGAGCCGACTACGGAGGTGTTCCGTGTCCCCGAGCTGGAGCCGACTACGGAGGTGTTCCGTGTCCCCGAGCTGGAGCCGACTACGGAGGTGTTCCGTGTCCCCGAGCTGGAGCCGACTACGGAGGTGTTCCCTGTCCCCGAGCTGGAGCCGACTACGGAGGTGTTCCGTGTCCCCGAGCTGGAGCCGACTACGGAGGTGTTCCCTGTCCCCGAGCTGGAGCCGACTACGGAGGTGTTCCCTGTCCCCGAGCCGGAGCCGACTACGGAGGTGTTCCGTGTCCCCGAGCCGGAGCCGACTACGGAGGTGTTCCGTGTCCCCGAGCCGGAGCCGACTACGGAGGTGTTCCGTGTCCCCGAGCCGGAGCCGACTACGGAGGTGTTCCGTGTCCCCGAGCCGGAGCCGACTACGGAGGTGTTCCGTGTCCCCGAGCCGGAGCCGACTACGGAGGTGTTCCGTGTCCCCGAGCCGACTACTACGGAGGTGTTCCGTGTCCCCGAGCCGACTACTGCGGAGGTGTTCCGTGTCCCCGAGCCGACTACTGCGGAGGTGTTCCGTGTCCCCGAGCCGACTACTGCGGAGGTGTTCCGTGTCCCCGAGCCGACTACTACCGAGGTGTTCCGTGTCTCCGAGCTGCCGACGACGACTACCCCAGACGTTTCCCGTGTCTCAGAGTCTGCCATTCTAGAGACGTTCCGTGCCCTGCAGTCGCCGCTCCGGAGCCGGATTGGTGACCGCCCGCCGGGCCGACCCCCAGAGGCTCCCCGCTCGTCTGGCCGCCCGCCGGGCCGACCCCCAGAGTTTCCCGGGTGGTCCGACCAACGTCTCGGGTTTCCCTCCCCCCCACCCCTTGTTTCGCTCTAGTGTGAGCCGCCTGGAAGTCGGCCCTTGAGGGGGGGGTACTGTCACGGTGTGGTTCACTTCCTGTCTTATTTTGTAGTTTTGTGCCACTCGTGTCCCCGGGTAACTTCACTTCCTGCCTTGTCTCGTCATCCCCTGTGTTCGTCTAATAGTTTCCACCTGTGTCCAATCACCTGCACCTCCCTTGTGTATTTAAGCCGTGTGTCTCTTGTGTCACGTGTCGCGTCATTGTCTTTGTCACACATGTTGCCTGCTGCTTTTCCTCCCGGTTCCTGTGTTTTGACTATTAAAGTCCTTTGTGTTTCCTGTTGAACTCTGCGTCTGAGTCCTGCCTTCCACCCTCAACCCTGACAAGGCTGGTACGTGGCATGTCTCCAGGGAGGTGTTGAAGATGTCAGTGAACACCGGAGACAGCTAGTCAGCACAATGCTTCAGGGAGTGAGGGGAAACGGAGCCCGGACCGGCTGCCTTACGGGGATTTAGTCTTCTAAAGAGCCGGTTAACGTCTCTCTCCAGAATAGAGAGGGTCGTTGCTGGTGTGGGAGGGGAAGGTGATATAGTTGAAGAGGCGTGAGCACCTGATGGGCTGGGAGGGGAGGGGGACTGCAGCAGGTTGGTGGAGCTGTGGGGGATGGGATCAGGATCATTTGTCTTTCAAATCAGCAGTAGAACTCATTGAGCTTGTCTGCCAGGCGGAGGTCATTCATGGAGTGGGGGGTTTTTGGCTTGTAGTTGGTGAGGTGTTTGAGGCCTCTCCAGACCGAAGCAGAGTCACTTGCTGAGAACTGTTGTTGGAGTTTCTCAGAGTACAGTCGTTTAGCATATACATGACATCATTCACCCATTCATACACTGATGACAGGAGAACCATACACAGTGACACCTGCCATCAGTAACTAACATCCACACACTGTAGTCGCAGCTACAGGAGCCATGTTGGGTTAAGTGTCTTGCCCAAGGACACAACAACATGCAGGTTAGCCGGGCCTGGGATCGAACCGACAACCCTCTGATTGGAGGACAACCGTGCTCCCCACTCACCCACAGTCGCTCAATCAACACACAGTGACAGCTAGCACGCTAGCTAGACTCTCTCTGAGACTAACACAGCCCTGAACGTGTGGCATCAATGACAGCAGGTGTTGAAATAACATAAACAAAATCTACCATCCAGGTAAAACACCAATTTTACAACACAACAGGTCCTCTTAAAAGTTTAATGGTTGTCTTATTGCCAAAATGGATAAAGCTATTTTTATGTTTTTGGGATATGAAATACAACATATCCCAGTCAGGAGCGCACAAATGAATTTATTATCCTCTTTTACAATACAAATATGCTTATAGCTGCTTTGTCATTACATTTCCATGTACAGAACCAGTGTTAATTTTGGCAGCTATTTTTGATTTAGTCTTAGTCGTTAGACAAAAAATGCATATTAGTTTTAGTCACATTTAGTCATTTTAATCCGTCTTAGTTTTCGTCGACGAAAACTCAGAACATTTTAGTCTAGTTTTTTTAGTCTAGTTTAGTCACATTTAATAGCCATATTAAACTCCCTTTCTTCCCTTCTCAGGCCCAGGGACCAGGGAGCTTGCAGTACTTGGTTGTCCATTGGATGTCCCTCATAGTACAGGTCTATAGCAGGTCGGCAAACTTTTTGCCTCGCGGGCCACAATGGGTTGTAAAATGTGATGGAGGAGCCGGGCCAAGAACAAATGGTTGAAGTGTGTGAGCTAATATAAATGACATGTGAAAAATCATTACATGAAAGGATTTGGATTTTAACAAATAGCGAAGCATTTATTTGCAAAGCAATTTAACAAATTGGCAAGGGTGTAACAACTTCATGAGGACATGGGATCTAAACGCAACATTTTGTTGTCTGTTTACTTGCAATGCTTTTGACACGGCCACCGGAAACTTCATGGTCCTTTATTGTCTCCACTGTCCCAACAAAAGAGAGCCCTTAACGTCCTACAATTGTTGCAATACATTATTTTCTTGGCTTCAGAACCTGCAATGAGTTTGTTATGTTAGACGTGTTTGGAGAAGCCTGTAACAGACCATCTCATCCAGCCGCTTCAGCCTGCTAACAGTCAGCTAAACCGAGACAGCTGAGCTAAACTAACGAAGCGCACATTCAAACTCGCCGAAGCGTAAAATAGTCGTCGCGGTCCGTAGTCGGTGCACAAGAACCACCGCTGCACCGCTGTGAGCGTTCTGGGTTCGTGGATGACGTCATCATGACGCGTTAATAACCGCGTACTTTGCCGGTCTGTTGTCTGTTGGGTGCGGGCGAATTTAGGGGGAAAAAGTATCGTGACTTTTGTCAACCACCAACATGTTGTTCTCGTCTCGTCTCGTTAACAAAAGTTAGTATAGATTTAGTCATAGTTTTTATTTTTTAAGATCGTTTTCGTCACGTCTTAGTCTCGTCTTTCTCATGGAAAAAAGGTTCGTTAACGAAACATTTTCGTCATAGTTTTCGTCGACGAAATTAACACTGTACAGAACAGAATTCAAATTTCTGCTTGGCTTTTAAGGCTTTGATGTCAGCTTGCTCCAGAGGTCTGAAATATTAATGGATGCGTCTTGATGACAAATCCAAATTCAAAACCCCAAATGCAGCCAAGAAGGCAGACCTTCTTCTTGAGCTCAGTATTTTTCATTGTGTCTCAGTGGTCACAAAGTGGTTGAAACCAGTTTTCGTGGGTTTAATGACAGGTCTGTAGCTGCTGAAATTACATTTTGGTAGAAAGCTTCTGCTCCAGGAAAATGATGGCAGAAATGAACTGTCATTGTTGAAACGCTTTTCTGTTTTGGAGGAAGGAGTTTAGATCTAGTGTTTCCTCTAGTTATCTATACTGAGAGATCGTCCCTAACAAGATAATGGTCATACAGGCTTTTTTTTTTTTTCCTCAGTGCTGCTCACAAAAACTAATAATCGTGGTAAACCATTCCTAGGCAAGAGCGAGGTAGACATTATCATGACAACCAGCTCCTCTGGTACTGTACCACGGAAAAAAAGAGAGAAATGTGTCCAACAGAGGTGTCAGCAACTATGAGATGTTTGATTGGCCCTTTAACAAGGTCATTGTGACGACTCGAAGAGACTGTGAAGATTAACTTCCTGTTTTATTTTTGTAACCACGGCACTTCCTGTATCTAGTTTCCCCCCACAGCTGAGTTTAGTTTGTAATCACCCCCACCTGTATTTAAGCCTCAGTTCCCCCACTTGTCTGTGTCAGGTTATCTTTTGTCGTTCCTAGAGGTACATGTTTGTTGTTAAATTCCCAGTGCTGTTTTTGTAATCTTGTTTCTACTTTGTTGCCAGGCTCTCTTCCTTTTTGTTTCTACAAGAGCGTGTGGATTCCGCCTTTGCCTGTGCCCCCTTTGTTTTGCATTAGTTTACTCTCCTAGTAAAAGATTCCAAACCTTGAAAGAATTTTCTGTCGCCTTATTGCTCTGCACCTGAGTCAAAGTCCTGACCCCTCACAGTCATAATACAGCACTGTATCTGGAAACATTACAAGGAGTTTGTAATGTTTCCAGATAGTCCATGAGCCCGTAGGAGGGAAAGATGCTGGAGTACGGGCAAGGTCATTTATTTGCAATACATGGATTCACTAAGACGGCAAAATGAACATACAATAATGCTTATTGCTTTGTTGTGTTTTTGGTGTGACACCACAAGTGAAGAATTGCTTGTTTATTTTTGATTTGGATTGGTTAGAGTCTGCCAATTTTGTAGACAACACAGCTTCAATACATTTTAGTGCAGGATAACCCCAATAAAAATGGTCCACAAGGACATTTGTAGATCATACTAATAGCCTTTTCAAGTTATTCAGACATCTCTTTCTTCCAATGTGGAAATTCCACTTCCAATGTGTTTATTTGGAGGTAGAAATCTCACAACTCTCAAAACTCAAATCTCAAAACGAAAAAAATAGATCTGTAAGGTTAGCACTAGAGGTAGAGTTTATTATTTTATTTTGTCTCTACAACCCTTCAATTGTGGTTTGAAGTTGTCATTTTGATGCATCTTCATCAGATTCACAATGTCAATTTATGTCTACAGTTACATAAATAAGCTTAGACTCTACCCAATTAAGCCCTTAACTATTACACATAACTTGGTAGTAAAAATGTGGGGGAAAGCAGAAAGGGCAGACCTACTGTAATCTTGATCTACTCTAACGCCTCCCACCTAACCTTCACAGAGTAACCACGGTGAACTCCAGACAACCTGGGTCTTTTATTTAATGTCTGATATGTCTGTGGGTGGGTGTACATACGAAAGATTGAGTGTATGTTAGTGAAAAGGTCAGACTAGCAAATGCATACATATTAATTTATCCAAATACCACACTAAATCTGTCTCATAAACTTGCAGGCAATTACGCTTTGGTTTGGCGTCTGTGGCAACAAATAGTGGGCATGGAATTTTTATATGAATTCACTCACAGAGTTTCACACAAGTGTGAAGAGATGAAAAAAAGAAAGGAATAAACCCCTCCAAACTACCATCTAAGCATCGCACTGTGTGGTACCTCCTTAACCCATAAAGCTTCATCGAAAAAAACTTCGTCAGCACCTCGGCCAATAGCAGACATACAATTGCAACTGTCTGTGGTTAGGCAGACGTAATGGCCAACGAGTCAAGGAAGAGGAAAATGGGGATAAAGAGACGGTGACTCATTGCAGGAGGACAGAAACCTCAACCGGTGTCATTGAAAACCATTGCTATGTCATTTTAATGTTTGGATCGGAATGTTTAAAGAAAACATCCTTCCAGCTTTTTTAAGGCTCTCTTTCTCAGGAACAGGAGGCCTAGTGACGTTTGAAACTGTAGCTTAGCCTGTGTCCAATCCTCCCCTTCTTCCTCCTCCGCTCCCCATCTTTGATGAGTGTAAGTTGGAGTTAGTTCCATGAAAATTAAAAAGGTTGGTTCCCCAATGATGTATAATCATTGTGTGCAATAAAAAATGAGAGAGGACAGAATGAGTTAAAGCAGAGAGGAACAGCTGGAAAAGGATAACAGAAAAATAAAAAGGGAGACAAAGCTGCACAAAAAAAATAAGTTAACACCCTTAGATAAGCAAACGGCGACCTCGGTTTCTTTTTTCATTCTAATTTGCTTGAACATTTGTGTTTTGTGTAGGATAGAGAGAGGATAATAGGAGCGAGGGAGTACAAAACATCTACTAAACTGTAGCTGGCTGCCTCAGGAAGTAACAGGATATTACAATGCATTGGCCCCTTCACCTTCCCCCCGTTGGGAATTTCTCCCTGTCTGCTCTGCCAAAGACGGTCTACCTCGCCATCATCTATGTTTCTTTACATGTTCTTGTTTATTTATTATTATTTTTTTCCATTTATTTCACTCTTCATCACATAGGACAATAAACTCTATTGAGTGTGATTGTAATCAATAGAGTTACACTTGACACATTGATAATGATCCGCACTCCATGGAGTAATACAGACGGGGACAATGAAAAAGTATTTTACAAAGAACAAAAATGACGAGATTGCAAAAACGAACTAACTTACTATCCCGGCTGTACAAGAAAGTTATTCTTTAAAGTTCTCTTTTAGGAAACTTACAAATTGTATAAAATACTGGCTCAAACAACTTATCGGCATCTGTCCCTCCATATGACCCTCCATACAGGGCCCGACCACCCAGCCGACTTAAATACTTGTCAACATGAAGGACACCCCTCTCTGCTGCTTGAGCTTTCCTTCCTCTTCTTCCTATAGTTGGACAGAACAAGGGACCCGAGAACATACACTGTAGAGAAACAAAAGGGGGGTGTAAGTGCTTCTCTGCATCATGAAAAGCATGTACAAGCTGATTGGAGCTGGGATGTGTGAGTAGTAGACAGCACACATGGGAAGCTTGTTTGGGCGGGGTCAGGCGGGTGGTGGTAGGTAAAGCTACCGTGGAGACAGACATGCAAGGACTTTATTCTCTTCACCTACAACAAAGTCCAAATCCCATAATGATTTTGGATGCCAAGTAATGACACTTCTTAGACCTTAAGTAATCTGTATTACCACAGTAAACATTGTGAACATAAGTTTATGATCTCAATCTCTAGTTTCAATTTGGATGGACAGGTCCATATATGGTAAATTGCGTTCAGTGGTTAAAAAAACAAGATGAAAACATCCAAAATCTAAGATTGCTATGTCCAAAATGCCTAACAAGGTTTCCAATAGACGCCACAAAAAAACCGACTACTTTCGACTCTTATATCAGGTTAATGAGTGAGCCTATACTTATTGCAGCTTGGGTATGAGTCCCATTGGGCAAGTAACACATGCAGTCAGACAACACATCAGTTTTGAAAACCTAGATGAAAAACAGATTGGATGTGTGCAAAACTTTGACCCCATTTAAATATCTCCCCTAACCGAGTAATATGTAAGTCTACATATCGGGACCAAAAACTTTATGGTGAAAGTTGAGCTTCACTTCCATTCCGGTTGTACTTGGTGATGAAACCTCCTTGGAGCTCCCCATACCAATCGTAACCTCGTCTTTTCCTGAAGGCCGCAATAGAATCACAAATGTGATTATGAGCGTATTAGTTGTGGTGTGGTGTTCTGGTCATGTCGGTGTCGGCCTACCAAATCTAATTAAGAAGCTGTGGGGGAGCCACCCTCTCCTTGCCACCATGGGGACTGAGGAAAAATGTGGAAATCGATCCATAACTGTGTGGATGAATTTCCCTTTGAGCCATTTGCTTATGCAATTTACATCGGTAACGCCACTGCAGGACAAACAGCTCTTTGACAAGAAGTAACGCCGCAATTGCTTTCAGTTTTGGGACAGCAATTCTTTCTCACCCCGTCATATTCTAACCTCGAAACTCAATATTACGATTTTTCTTTTATAAAGATGGCTCTTTGAGGATTTTCGATGTAAAGTCACCGTGATTGGGTCTGTGGTCGGAGCAAACAGCGCCGCTCTCCTCAGCAGCGCAAAGAGGACGGGAAGCTCGCCCATCTGGTTCCTGTTTGCAGTTTTTGAAAAGGTGCTTCCATGTGCCATTCAGCCCGATCATGTTTTCCGCACCACCACAACCCCATTGACCTGCACAAACACGCAGATGTGTTGACATGGGTTTTGCTCAAGGAAACTACGGCAGCGCAAAAGCTAACACACATTCTCCACCTCTCGCAACAATCTGCTTTACACTGGGTTTGGATTAGATTAGACAAAACTCTAACGGCCCTTCAGGTGAGGCTGGTTCACTGCAGCAAAAACTATGGCATAGGCACAGCCAGCGTCAGCCATACTAGCAACATCAACTTTTAGAATAATGCAGCTAATATGGAGATGGCCTTTCTGGTTTTCTTTACAGGACAGTTAAATGCTAAAAGCACCAGAGGGGGAAATCAGAGGGAAAGACATGGAAATGACATCAGACGGCCTTGGTTGCGAAAAAACAAGGGAACGGACGAAAATGAATGATGAAAAATTCCTGGACGCTGCTGTGAGAACGGAAAAGTCTTGCCAGCAGCGGATGTGTCTTTCTCTCACACTCACTACTCCACGTGAAGGGGCACACTGTCTCTCTCTCTTACCGACACACATACACAGCAGACCTACTCTATGAATGACTAAGTGTCCAAACTGCCTATAAAAGACATGCACGACTCACAACTCTGAAGTTACGTAAGTACAACAAAGGGAGTAGAAGCCATGGAGGAATATTCTTCTAACCTGAGCTGATCAAGTTTTCATATGTATGTATTTATACAAAATATGGTTGTACACAATATTATGTATGTTTTAACCTAGCCGGAAGTTACATAAAATAATGTACTCTGATAAAATCACAACTGTTGAAAGCCATAGCAACGTCATATTTACGCTCTTTCAAACTTCCTTCTGAAAAATCACATAACCCACGTGTCTCTAAGGCTGCCAGACTCAGAACAACTTTAAATGCAGTGTTTTACTTTTATAAGGGGCAGATTCTACTTGCAAACACCATATTAAAAGCAGAGTCACTGAAATGGGCTTCATGTTTTTTTTTCCACACTGCCAGACAGAGGCTCTAACATAGCACCAGTGTGTTATTTACAGAGTTATTAACGAGAACATCACGATATACAATGTCTATGCCTTGCATGTGTGTTTCTGTATAAATAAATAAATATATATTCTATTAATGTTCATCATCTTCCTTGTACGTGTAGCTGAATGCCCATGTTTTACCTTGTTCAGCTCTGTGCCCTTGTCTTTAGTCGCATTCCTGTTTTCTTCTTTCCAATTCCTTTGTCTTGCAGAGCGAAGCAAGCTGGTACAAAACAGGATGCAGGTTTGATTTGATATTTTTGGTCAGATGGGTCGCCTGCTAGATGACAGCCTAGCAAGCCGCTGAAGCACTTAGCTCCCCCTTGTTGTACCGTTTTAAAAAACTAGAGGAAACGTGATAATCACCAATCTCAAATCCCCAAAGATATTACACTATCCTTACATAAAAAACACTGTAAGGTTTATGGAAGAAAACATTTAACGGAGGTTTTCATTTTTTTACAATAAATCAACGTTGACTTATCATTTTATATTTGGTATATATTTGTTGTTTTTTGTATCTATCCACCAACTTTGCGGTATTTGTACTTCCTTGTTTGATCGCGTACATAACATAAAGAATAATTGTGTAATAGCTTTGAATAACTGTGCATCACTCTAATAAAGTTTCTGTTTGCTGCTGATTCTGGATGAGGCCGTTATTTTTGAACAGCCTCTGCTAAAGCTAAAGCCAAAGCCAGCCCGTACCAGGCCGAGCCAGGCCTCCTGTCATCTCAATGGGACAGGAGTTAAGCCAGTGCTTCCTGTCAGACCACGGGGCTCTCAGGTTCCACTCCTGGTCTGAATTATGCCTGTCTGTCCCAGACTGCCACTAGCCTACACCAGCGGCTTACCCGTCCTCACAACCCCCCCCCACACACAGAGTGTCACTAGTCTCCCAGCGTGCGGCTGGGAAGAGTACTAGATAACCTGCTTGGATACTGAGACAATTCAGGGACAATTCAGGGTTAAAAAATAGAGTTCAAGATTAGTCTTGGGCTTTTCTTAGTCCATCCTAATACACAAAAGAGGGAAATTTAAAATGAAGTTTTTTTGAACATAAGCTTTATTAGTATTTCCTGCTAACTGTTTGTAAGAACGTAACATAACTACATAATGTGCATAAGTAAGTAATGCTTTGCTAATAATATTCCAAAGTTCTTTTCGGTCAAAAGAGTTAGTCACTCCCCCCCTTCATCCAACTGTGACTGGAGACTGCAGAGGTCTGCCCTGTGTCCGGTGGGGGGAAACAGCCTTGATCTACTTCTTGCTCTTAATGTTACACAGACGAGGGACGCCACCACCTGCTCCACCACACTGGAAGCTGCAAGCCATGCCGGGGTGAGCCGGGCTGGGTGAGGCACAGTGTGGCTTTGCTGGCCTTGAAAGGAAAGGAGAGTGACGGGTGAGATGTAGGAAACACAGTGAAACATTTCCCTGTAGGCCCCACAGGGGAATCAGAGGACCAAAGGGGTAGAAGGAGAGAATTATCACAGAGATCATCTGAGGGGGGGCGGGGTTAATGTTAAAAAGGTCACATAACCTCCCAGCTAGTCCCACATGTCAAAGGGAAAATCAAAGGACAGATAAAAAGCATCAACGTGGAGAAGATAGATAACCAAACATGGCGGATGTCTTATCCTGAAACTTCAAATGGGTTTTAAACTTCTACCTCTTGTGGCTCAATTTTCTAAATGTGGTTTGAATATGAGCTTCTTTTGGAAACCAGGAGGCAGAACTGGGGGCTGTTAGATATGATCTGCAGCGTGGACATTTGTCGTGCTTGTGCTCGGGTGGTGGGGTTCACAACAATGGCGTGTGTGGGACGGTGACCCTGGCAGTAAACGGTCTTTCCACCTGATGATGAATGGCGGAGGAAACTGCACTCCAACACGGCGAGAGCCGACCCATTTTGAAAAGAGCTGAATACTGTAATTATTCTCCACTTGAATGTCTCTGAGGCTGCATGGTGGCTACAAGGAACCTCTTGGGCACGGAAGGTCACTGTTTCCTTTGCTTTACTTCTTTAAAGGCGATCCCCGGAGACGAGCCCACATCTCGACATATTAATATATAACTTCCCCCTTTTGTCCTATCAGGGCAAGTAAGTCAAGTTAAGAGCAGTTTTTCACATTTTTCACCCAGTCAACTACCAAGTAGTTTTTCATTTTATTGCAGTTAGTTAGCCAGGTATTGCACATCCACGTTATTTCTATCAATCTTGTTTTCACATTTTGGGACGTGAAAGGTGGACGGTGAGCTGTTGCTATAGTTTCCGGATTCCTGTGTTTAAGAAAAACGTCTTCAGCGATGGCGCTCAGAGTGGCTCTCTGCTGAGAGCCTCAAACACTAAAGGCACATGCATCTTTACGCACAGTCGTGTCGACGCACTCGTTTCAATTCATGGTTCAAAAGGGCTTGCGCGTGTTGCAAAGCAATTCACCTCCAGAACAACAGGTGGAGTAACGTTTTTTGTCGAATACGACCAAGAGAGTCTTTGTTTGTGGAAGTCGTTGGTTTGTTTATTTATTTATCATAGACTTTATTGCCCCGTGCATCGCCACTGTTGCTTTTCATCGGGGACACATTTGTCCCGTATTTTCCTCCACAACTTTGTGCACCTCTCGACCGGGAAACCGACGTTTGCGGAGATCTCCCTCCATGAATCGGAGGCCATCTGAAGGGTTGTATAAGTGGTCATATTTACGCATTTCTTCCGACAAAAGTTCTTCAATCTGATCCATTTTCTCGTAAAAATTCTTTGTCTTAATAATGGCGGTATTGTGCTATGAAACCAGAAATGTGAGACTCCATAACGGATGTAGTTAGCAGACCAATCACAGCCTTGCGGGCTGCAGGAGGCTTGCGTAGCTTTTGGCGCTAGTCTAGAAAAATGGGTCGACACACGCAAGGAGGTGTGAAAAGGCATGCAAGGGGCTCTTGCGTCTGCATGTCCTTGCTTCTCTCTGGAAATACAGAAGCATAAACTAGGCTTAAGGTTGGTAAAGGATCAATTCACACTATAACCCACCGGCCACACCAAACCATCCTAGAAAAACCACAGAGTAAAGAAACAATGCGTCCTGCCAGACTGCTTTTCCTTCTGGATTCCAGTTGGACCCTTTAAGTAAATACACAAAAGACATAAAAGGCCAGATGCAGTAAGTAGCTGCTTACAATTGAGGCATTGCTGTTTATCTCTGCAAGTTCCGGTTTCTAAACAGGACACAAACAGGGAAGAGCTAGGAGGAGCCCAGGGAAAGTCTGGGATCAGCTGATGGACTATTCTGTGAAGTGGTGGAGCAATATAACACTTCTGAAATATGGACCACCTGTGTATTCCAGATGCAGAGGTCGACGAGTTTGAGAAACTAGACGTTCACTCTAAATGTAATTCAATCAAGGGAAATGTGAGACTCCATAACACCTGTGCAGCTGGGACGTTTTCTAGTAAAAAACAATGTTTCCTTAGAATTATTATTATTATTATTATTATTATGAGGGTTAAAAGTATATAGTTTAAGAAAACTTGAAATTGACAAACCAATTTAATTTAGCCAATAACAAAAGATAAATTCTTGGGGTTGTTTTATGTCAAAATTCTGTAAATGTAGTATTTTACATTGTATGCATTAATAATTAAGTAATTCAGGCTATGAGACAAAGAGTTACAATGTCCACCATGCCAAAGTACAAACATTTTTAAATAATTTCCATTCTCGCTCACAGTGAGTGAACAAACTGAGTGAACAACTCTAATCAGGAGGCGTTGACCCCTAAGTGTCTCTTTGCTTCGGGGGTGGGGGTTAAGGGCCTTATGTGCTGGATCACTGGCTAATAAGTATCCGGTCGTCCCCCGGGGGTGTCGCTGCCTGTCTGGACGGAGCGAGGTGGTTGGTGATGTCGGTGTCTGGTGACCTAATACTGAAATATACAAACAGTCTTTTCACATTTTGAATTACGCCAATGTTTCCCTCAGCGACACATTATTCCGTATTCCGTATATTCATATTCTGATTTCTCATGTTTTAGATACACATACAGATAAATTAATTCTGTCAGACGCGGAGACGATGTTAGCGCTCCACTTGCTTTTATCACTTAAACTCTTTTGGCGGCATGAAGTGGCGAGTCTCCTTAGTCAAAACACACGCCCAAGCGTTGTTTTTCACTTGACTCTGCCAGGATAAACACAAGATGAAGAGGGAGTAGTAAAATATGTGTGGATACACAGTCGGCACACGGTATTTAGTCTGTTAGAGTCTAGTGCTCTCAGCTATTATGGTGAGCTATGGTAGATTAGCTTTTCTTCGTGCCTGCCAAAGTGGTCGACAGCTAAAAGTCATTCATCTCCTTGAGAATAAAGTTTTGGAGAGCCATTTCTCTCAGCTAAAAACTAAATCCTCACATGAGGCAACAGTGGAGTGTTTATGTGACTGTCCTCTATCCAGAAAACCTGTGGTCAACCCTGACCTGGCTGAAAAGTCATTAATGTCAATGGGAAACCGTGGAGGTAAGAACTAGATTAGGACACATTAAAGGTGCTGCTATATACAACTAGCATGAAATGAAGTGTGACAGTAAAAAGTATCTAACATACATGTGTATGGAATGTAATTGTAACACGTCCAACTTTGACTCAAAGCTAAAAGGTACTAATTTTGCTGAAATTTCAACCTATGAAACAGCAAACATTCACTATATTTCCTGGGTGAAATATTAGCCCTCCGATTTAGCCACCAGACACACAACGGCATCAACAGTGCGGCATTCCCATTTTAGTTTGAGGATCTTTGTCAAAATCAATTTCTCTGGCAGGAAACCGGTTGCAGAAAGTAAAAAAAACCTTTGCTAAAAAGTTTTTTGGCATTTTGCCCTTTTCTTTGTGCATTCAATTGTTTTTGAAACTAATGTGAAAAAACATTACAGACCTCAGTCCTCAGCGTTCACATGACTTTAAGGAAGTCACTCATATGGATTCAGTTTAAAAAAAATGTGTGTTGGGCACCTTTGGCAACCAGCAATAATTGCATGTTGTTGTTTTTTGTTGACCGTATATTCTCTGGATCTGGGCTTTTTTGGGGGGTTTTAAACTGTTTTATACATTGCTGTTGTCTTTTCATTGTTTGGCTTTTACACTTTCCTTTCAACACAAATGCCAGTCCAACTGCCCCGTCAGTATTTGAGGTTGTGTGGAAGCTGTCAATCGAACCCATGGTGCGGATGTTTTTTTGCCATGGAAGCCAAACAACCAGATGGTTTAGTGATAGCAGATGTGTGATAGTAGCAATGTTTTTCTAAAACCTTCCAATAAATTTCTCTGCTGTTCAGAAATGTGTTTCTACCAATCACTTTTACAGTACACAATCCTTCATTCATGTCATCAGCGAGAGCAGCATGTGGTTTGAGGGACCATCTGGCTCTTTGGGCAGCCGGGGGATGGTTGACATTGTACTGCCATCTGGCCTTCGGAAGGCCCCGTGGACCCCAGCTGATAGATAGAGGTCTGCTAGGAGGAGGAGCAGGACACAACGTCATCTATGAAGCTCCTAAGGTAAAGTGAGCCTGCACCTGACAGTTCAGTGACGGCTCATCACCAAGGCCTAAAGCACTCTGTGTGTGTGTTTTGGGCAGCCTGATCTCCAAAACCTGTTTGTAAAAATGTATACGAAAATCTTGAACATACAAATTCGTAGTGATACATACTAAATAAATACGGACTGCAACTGATGACGTCACCCTATTCAAAGTGAATAGGGACCTGCACCCCGTAAACACACTTTGTGAAGTCTTAACGATGTAAAATAAACGTGTTATGATTGCATTTTAAACGAGAAATCAATGTTAACTTGTAAGAATAGAATACTAACCCTAACCCCCTCAAAAAATCCAACATGGCGGAGAGACGTTCACTCAAGAATCCAACATGGTTGGTGGTGTTGTTCACTCAACGGGCGTGGTTAACCACCGCCAGTTCGTATGTATTGTTACGAATTTGTATGTTCAAGATTTTCGTGTACATTTTTACGAACAGGTTTTGGAGATCACGTCGGTTTTGTGTGTGTGTCGCAAACTAGTCATTCTCTCTGCACTTTCTTGCTCTCAAAACTTTTTACATTTTTGGGCTGTTTACACAGGGTGACATTAAGCTTTGAGAAGCTCCGTCCGTCCTGTAAACATTCCCAACGTTATTATTTTTCTTTTAGGGCAGATTGATGTCTGAATGTTAACAACACACAGGGGTAAATGTTTAGATGGGAGTGGTGGCCCGGGGTATAAGAGGATGTCCACTGGAGCCACAGCGGTATCCAGCGGAAGGAAATGAATAGGCTAAATATTTAGATGGCGTCTTATCCCAGGGGATGTCTGTCATCACAGAGGACGAGTTGTCTCCACAGTGATGCCGATTCGTCAATTAAAAATCTTTTTTTTTCGTTTTGGGTCTTCTGGAAGTTGTATTTATTTTCCGGAATGTCTGTATTTGTTTGTGGTGGGGAACCAGTAAACAGGCTTCAAGGGCCGGTGGTTTGATTAAGAGCAGAACTCCTTCTCTCTGCAGCAGAAGCTCCTGTCCCACAGAGAAACAGACGATCGACTGATCCATGCTTTGTATGTATGTATATTGAAAAAGCTACGCTAACTGCCAAAGTACTAGGGATGGGAAGATTCACCGGTTCGCATCGATGCATCGGCGTAAAAGCTCACGACGCGATGGCCCGGATCAAAAAAGTGTGCACCGGATACCTTGTGGGATGTGCATCGTTTCTAACATTTTTGCATCGGTATAATCCGATGTATTTATATAGAATCGTGTGTAGGCGAACACCAAATGTGTCCAATGATTTGTGACCAATAATTTTATATTTAGATAGATGCCTCCTCTCTAATTGTTTCTGAGCGCGCTCATCTCCACTGCTGTCAGTGGCCGATTCTTGTGAAGTCTCGCGCGAGTTGGAGGAGAGAGCATGGGAGAGCGTTACCATGGCGGATGAAGAGTTAGACGTCCCGAAAACTTGGCAACACTTTGGATTTCCAAAGAAAAATGGGAAATTCGATAAATCCCATGCCGTCTGTAAAATATGTCGTGCTGCCATAACGTACACCGGCAGCACAACTAATTTAGGGACAACCTGAAGAGGCGACATGGTGAGACGTCTGCCTCCTCCTCAGATTCAGGTATGGCTACAGTGGCTAGCTCTACCAGTACACCTGTCAAGCAGACTGAGAAAAGTATTTGCCACTTTTTTTCATGCCCCGCTGGCTACCAAGTCAGCTAGATCAAAGGCAATAACCGAAGCCATTGCCCTATTTTATCTGTAAAGATATACAGCCTTACAGTGTTGTTGAAAATGAGGGCTTCCAATACCGAGAAAGTAAAACAAGAAATAGCTGAATTATTGAGCAATGCCCAAAGAGTTGCAATAACAGTTGATGGTTGGACGTCTTGCGCCACTGACTCGTATGTCACAGTCACGTCACACTACATTGATGACGAGTGGGTTTTGCAAAACTACGTTCTACAAACCAGAGTGTTCAACTCACACAATAATCTAGCAGTTTTACTGAAGGACATTTGTCGCGAGTGGAAGATCAAAGACAAGAACCCAGCGTTGGTCACGGATAATGCAAAAAACATGATACTGGCTGGAGTTCACGCAGAGATTAACCCCCATGTGCGATGTATCGTGCACACATTAAATCTGGCTTTACAAAAATTCCTGAAGGTGGACAGGGTGTCAGAGCTTCTGGTGAAAGTGAGGAAGATGATAACTTTTTTTCACAGAAGCCCACAAGCAACTGAGGTTCTACGTAAAATGCAGGCCCAGTTACACATGCAAAATCACAAGCTCATTCATGATGTTCCCACAAGATGGAACAGTTCCCTTGATGTTGGAGCGTTTTTGGGAGCAGCAGCCTGCTGTGTTGAACACCCTGCTGTCAAGGAAGATAAAGAGAGAGGGATTAGCCAGCCTGACTGAGGAAGACATGACACTGATCCCAGAGGTCATCAAATTGATGTCCCCTCTGAAAGTGGCAGCCACACTCCTCAGTGAGGAAAAAAAGCCCAACATCTCAATGATCTCCCCAATCCAGGCCAAACTGCAGAAGCATTTCCAGCCAGATGAGAGCGATCTACTGGTAATTTGCCTGATGAAGGACCGATTCAGACAGGACTTTGATGGTCGCTACACATATCTCCAAGACCTCCTCTACTATGCCGCCGCACTTGATCCACGTTTCAAAGACCTGGCTTTCTTGGAAGACCCTGGCACCAAGGACTTGATATTCATGAAGATAATATCAGAGGTGGTGATGAATATACTCCATATACTGTAGCTAAACTCTATTTACGCCCCCCTGTTCAATCGCCGGCAAATAATGTTTTTTTAGTCTTATGTTGTGTTGATGGCTGGACACAACAATTTTAGAAGGTTTGGGTCACTTGTGGCACATATTGTTCACTCATTTTAAGCCATCAATCTACCTCAGACTAGTATTGATAGTATTGTAAGTTAATTACATAGTCAGATAGTATTGTAGGTCATCATTTTGACTCCATAATTTTAATCCACTGTGCTCTTCTGTTCCATTCCATAGATGATGTCCCCCCCAAGAAGACAGCCTTGGACCAGATGTTTGGGGATTTCCTCACTGCGAGAGCACCAATGAAGACCACAAGGGAGAGAGCTAGGGCATTCAATTCAATTCAATTCATTTTATTTTGTATAGCCCATAATGGCAAATTACAAATTTGCCTCAGAGGGCTTTACAGTCTGTACACATACAACATCCTCTGCCCCGAAACCCACCATCGCCACAGGAAAAACTCCCCAAAAAATGAAAAAAACCCTTTCAAGACTGAAAAAAGGGAAGAAACCTTTGGGAGAACGTCAGAGGAGGGATCCCACTCCCGGGATGGACAGACTACAATGGATGCCATGTGTACAGAATGTATAATACATGCAATTCCTATGACAGAAATGATTCAAGTAATTGTGAGTAGTAAGCCAGGCGCACAGCAGGACCACTGCAGGGGCAACCACCATCAGATAGAACCACCATCCACAGAAGCCTGTGGGGAGGGAGAGCACAGAGACTTTAGGAGAGGGTAATGTTGGTTTACGAGTACAGTAATATGAATAATATCTAAAATAATAATGATGATGATGATGATGGCAGCAGCAGGCGTCAGCCGGGCCACGGTAGGTGTCAGGACCAGGATCCCGAAGGAACCACGATCTACGGAGACCTGATAGGGGAGAAAGCACAAAAAAAAACTCCCGGAAAGAAGCTGAATTAGTCATGTGCATTAATAAAACTTGAATTATGGTAGAACGAGAGCGTGAGAGAGGAGCTCGGTGTGTTCTAAGAATTCCCCCGCCATTCTAAGCCTATAGCAGCTTAACTAAGGGCTGATCCGGGCTAACCTGAGCCAGCGCTAACTATAGGCAGAATCAAAGAGGAAAGTTTTAAGTTTTACTTTAAAAGAGCTGACCGAATCTGCCCCCCGGACTGAAAGTGGAACCTGGTTCCACAAAAGAGGAGCTTGATAACTGAAGGCTTGTAGGTGAGGAGAAGTACCTTAAAATCTATTCTTGATTTAACAGGGAGCCAGTGCCGAGAAGTTAATACAGGAGTGATATCCCTTTTCTTAGTTCTTGTTAATACACGTGCTGCAGCATTCTGAATCAACTGGAGAGACTTAAGAGATTTACAAGAGCAGCCTGATAACAAAGAATTACAGTAGTCCAGTCTGGAAGTGACAAACGCATGAACTAATTTTTCTGCATCACTTTGAGACAGGAAGTTCCTGATTTTTGATATGTTACGTAGATGAAAATAGGCAGTCCTTGAAGTCTTCTTTATATGCGAGTTGAAGGTCATATCCTGGTCGAAGAGAACTCCCAGATTCCTGACGGTGCTGCTGGGTACCAGAGCAATTCCATCCATAAAAACTGTATCACGTGACAGCTGGCTTCGAAGGCGCTCTGGGCCTATCAGGATAACTTCCGTTTTTTCTGAGTTTAGCATCAGGAAGTTGCCGGTCATCCAAGTTTTGATGTCTCCAAGACATTCTTGAAGTCTAACTAGCTGGTCCGTCTCTTCTGGCTTGATCGACAGATACAGTTGAGTATCGTCTGCATAACAATGGAAGTTAATGCGGTGTTTCCTGATAAGATCGCCCAAAGGAAGCATATAGAGGGTAAATAAAATCGGTCCAAGTACAGAACCTTGTGGGACTCCGTGACCAACATTGGTGGTCTTTGAGGATTCACCGTTTACAAGCACAAACTGGGATCGGTCCGATAAGTAGGATTTAAACCAGCTGAGTTCAGTTCCTTTGATACCAATTAAATGTTCTAGTCTCTGCAACAGGATACAATGGTCTATGGTATCAAATGCGGCACTGAGGTCCAGCAAGACAAGAAAAGAGATGGGTCCTTGGTTCGATGCAAGTAGAAGATCATTCGTAATTTTCACCAGTGCTGTTTCTGTACTGTGATGCACTCGAAATCCTGACTGGAAATCCTCGAACAAAGCATTGGTTTGTAGAAAGTCACATAATTGATTTGCGACGGATTTCTCAAGGATCTTAGAGAGGAAGGGAAGATTAGAGATAGGTCTGTAGTTAGCCAACACCTCTGGAGCAAGAGTAGGTTTCTTAAGAAGAGGTTTAATTACAGCTACCTTGAAGGACTGTGGTACATGTGCTGTCAACAAAGACAGGTTCATAATATCTAATAAGGATGTGCTAACTAAAGGAAAAACTTCCTTAAGCAGCTTGGTCGGAATCGGATCCAAGAGACAAGTAGAAGATTTAGACTTAAAAGATAAAGAAGTCAGTTGATCAAGGTTGATGGAAGAGAAGGCATCCAAACAGGCATCAGGACCCACTGCTGCATCCAAGGTTCCTACATCGGAGGACAGGTCGGCACTGGTTGAAGGCAGGAGACCATCAATTTTCTCTTTGATAGTCAGAATCTTATCATTGAAGAAGTTCATGAAGTCGTTACTAGTGAGGTCCAAAGGAATACACGGCTCGACAGAGCTGTGACTCTCTGTCAGTTGGGCTACAGTGCTGATGAGAAACCTGGAGTTGTTTTTATTTTTCTCTATTAATGATGAGTAATAAGATGCTCTTGCGTTACGGAGAGCCTTCTTATACGTTTTAAGGCTGTCTTGCCAAACTAGCCTAGATCCTTCTGATTTGGTGGAACGCCATAATCGTTCAAGTTTCCGCACAGTTTGCTTTAGGTTCCGTGTTTGAGGGTTATACCACGGAGCAGACTTCCTTCTTGTTGCTATTCTTCTTTCCAGAGGAGCAATAGCGTCCAGCGCCACTCTCAAAGAGCCTGTAGCAGTATCGACAAAATTATAGATCTGGGACGGACTGAGGTTCTCACAGGAGTCTTCTTGTATCTTGAGGCAGGGCACTGAACTTAGAGCAGAAGGAATGGCTTCTTTAAATAAGGCTAAAGCGGTATCCGATATGCGTCGACTGTAGAAACCCTTGGCAGGAGGAGGTGGTTCTGATAGTAGAAATTCAAAGGTTATCAGACAATGGTCCGACAGGAGAGGGTTCTGTGGAAAAATTGTTAAATGTTCAATCCCAATCCCATACACAAGCACCAAGTCGAGAGTGTGGTTAAAACAGTGAGTTGGTTTATTTACACACTGACAGAAACCAATTGAATCTAACAATGAAAGGGATGCAGTACTAAGGCTGTCGTTGTCGACATCCACATAAATGTTAAAGTCACCCACAATAATTACCTTGTCCGTTTTAAGGACCAAACTCATTAAGAACTGTGAAAATTCAGAAAGAAATTCAGAATAAGGACCTGGGGCCCTGTACACTATTACAAAGAGAACCGGCTGGATTATTTTCCAGGTCGGTTGCGAAAGACTGAAAACCAGGCTTTCAACTGAGTTATAATTCACCTTAGGTTTAAAGTTTATTAAAAGGCAGGAGTCATAAATAGCTGCCACTCCCCCCCCCCTCGGCCTGTGCCTCGGGGAATATGAGTATTAACATGACTCAGAGGAGTCGCTTCATTTAAAGAAGAAATATTCCCCATTCAACAACCACGTTTCAGTAAGACAAAATACATCAACATGGTGATCTGATATTAGTTCATTTACCAAAACAGCTTTAGATGACAGAGATCTGATATTCAAAAGCCCCCCTTTAATTCTCCTATTTTGTTGCACTATTGCATTATTAGTTTTAACTTTAATTAAGTTATTTACTATAACTCCTCGGTTGTTTACCTTTAACTTAGATAACTGTGTTCGTGGGGCAGACAAGGTCTCTATAGGGTTCATTATGCTGAGTGACTGCTCAGATTGAAGCGCAGAGAAGTGTGTAAGACTCTCTGCTCCCTGGTCTGAACTCTGGGTCATGGATTAAGTCCACTAAGAAACTGGGTCAGGTTCTTAGAAAGAAGTTCAGCTCCGTCCAAAGTGGGATGGATGCCGTCCCTCCTAATCAGACCAGGCTCTCCCCAAAACGTCTTCCAGTGATCAACGAAGCCCACATTATTCACTGGGCACCACCTCGACAACCAGCGGTGGAATGACGACATGCGGCTGTACATGTCGTCACTTGTCATGTTTGGGAGGGGGCCAGAGAAAACTACGGTGTCCGACATTGTTTTAGCGTATGTACACACCGATTCCACATTAACTTTAGTGACCTCCGAGCAACGTAATCGGGAGTCATTACCGCCGACGTGTATTACAATCTTACTGTATTTACGTTTATCCTTAGCCAGCAGTTTAAGATAAGACTCAACGTCGCTCGCTCTGGCCCCCGGTATACACATGACTGTGGTCCCTGGTTTCGCTAACTTCACGTTCCTCAGAATGGAGCTACCTATCATCAGAGTTGGCTTCTCAGCGGGTGTGTCGCAGAGTGGGGAGAAGCGGTTAAATCTTAAAGTACAGAGAGAGGGATTCTTTAGCTCTGAGTGGTGATGCTTTGCAGTGGTGGAAAAAACAAGTGGATCTTCCACTGCTTTCAGCCTTGGCAAAGTCCATCCCAGCAACAAGTGTACCCTCTGAAAGAGTGTTCAGTACAGCTGGTGACATAGTTACAGCACAGCGCAGTTTGCTTCATCCTGATCATGTGGATCAACTCATATTCCTTAAGAAAAACCTCAAAATCGGACAAATGAGTGTGATTTAGTAAATTTAGTGTGTGAGGCAGTTGATCCATATGTTTAGAATGAAGCAAATTCTGTTGTGATTGCCAGGTATAATACAAATTAAGAGAACACTTACACACATACACACACACACATATACACAAGCATGTTATCTTTTGTCAGAGACCTTGTTTATTATTTGTTGTCTGACAAATAAATAAATCATTATGTACCATATTAAATTGCACAGAATTATATTATTTTGCATCGCATCTCGTTGAATCGCATCGTGTCGAATCGCACTGCATCGCAATAGGGGTGAATCGTATCGTATCGCATTAGTACCTGCTTTGATGTATCTTTAATGTATCGGAACGTTGGCAGTGCATCGAGATGTGTATCGCATCGTCCTCAGTGATGGAGATGCACATCCCTACAACGTACGTGTGTTGCAGCAGGGGCGACTGGTGAGGACTCGAGATCGAAGGGAACCGAGGAGAACACAGGTGGGTTTAGAGCGAGCCTGGTGCCGCCCTGACAGGATCCTTCACTGCACTGAGGTGTTAACAGGTTCCATGTGTTTACACTTCTTATACATTGTTCCACAGGCGGTGGGAACAAGGCCTTCGCTCGGGCCTTTGAGGGTCAACAGGGTTAGTGGGGAGGTGGGGCTAGACGGCTCTTCAAAACAAATTGGGGCCCTTTGGACGGAGGCCAGTGAGCTGCCTCGTTAAATTTGCATGTGAATAAAAACAGCTTGTTTTGCGCTGTTTGCGCTATTTTGCGCTATGCAAAATGGCAAGATTGACAACGACCACAGCCGCCGCAGCACAGCTTGCTGGGCTACAGTACCACACTCCGGTGTGTCTGTGTGTGTGGGTCCAGGTGGCGGCAGCACAAAAAGCAGCTACACGAAGGAAAAGAAATGCGTATCCTCTGCTCTCGTGGAGGTTGAAGCTGACATTTTTTTTAAGGCTTTGCGCGTGGCGATTTTCTTGTCATCTCTTGATGCCCACAAGGTGCACCGGCCGAGGGGAATCAGGCTAAAGAAAGCAGCAGTCACATTAGGCAGGCCAGGCTGAGGATATTGTTGTTATTACAGGGGTAATAGTCCCGGGGGAGGCCCCGAGTGCGGGCCGGACCTCGCTAATACAAGCTGCCGTTAAGTGGTTAGCTGCTAATAGCGTGTTCCTGTCCTTCTAATGGAAAAACAGGGTCTCCGCTCAGCAACACACACACACACACACACACACACACCTTACTTGTGAGTACTGCTTGTGAGGGTATGAACTTTTCAACCCGGGCGTCCGGCATCTCATTCCGCGTGATGTTCACATAGAGATTAGTAAACTCTTTACATATGAGCGACGGGCGATCTGCTTGTTGCACAGAGTTCAGACAGGAAGTAACATGTTTCCTTTAGTCCTTCTACAGTCCCTGGCTGGATTCAAATTGTCAAAATTGGGAAGGTTCCTAACTGAGTGAAATGACCCAGAAGTATTGTAGGTGACCGCCATGATGAGAGCTGTTAAAATTCTCTAAATGCTAAGGAAAGGAGCTTCAATGCATCCTTACTGTAGCTCCTTAAGTGTAGGAACCCCTGACAATCCGTTACAAAAGGGAGATGAATCCATCCCACAATTCCTTGCGGTGGCAATATTTAAATCATGACATAGTATCACAAGAAATAACGATCATGACCGAGAAGCGCAGATCACAAGTAAGTATCACGTAAGTAACCGCACAACTCATGTATATTGCAACCTCGTTAATAACCTAACACTTGGAACCTGGTTGTGTTATTTGGTTGTTTTTTGCGTGACTCAGCACTCACATGGACACATGGACAAAGACATCTAAGATGCTTCTTCGTAGTCCATCTTCAGATACATTGTAGTTTTGCCGCTTCAGACTGATATCACTAACATGAGTTGGACCCTAAATACCGCAGTTTTCCTTTCCTAAATCCTTATCAATTCTCCTAAGAATCTTTCCTTGACCCCATGAGGTTTTCCACAAAGGTCAAGGAATAGTGGTTAGGTAATTTTCTTTTGACAATTCAAACCCAGCCCTTGTATAAGAAACTGTTGAATCAGGCTATAAAAACGGTTTGAGGATGGTTCAAGCACTAAGAAAAACCAGCTAACTGATACATTTGGGAGAACCAGCCTTTTGAAAGATGATGGCGGGTAAAGCCCAAAACTGGTAATCTATTTTTGATGGTTAACAAACCCCAAGAGAAGAGCAGTCCTCCTTTGCCCACTGCACTCAGCTCCAACCTCATTGGTGAAAACTTGGGGTGACAATTTTTTGGAAACGTGACAGCTTCATAAATACAGAGGACTGTTGTGTTTTTTGCAAACACCAGTCAAAGAGAAGGAAATAGTCCCTGAGAAATGCACTATTTTCAGCTGCGGATAAATAGTGTTTCTGGCTCCGTAATATCGTTTTGAGTCAAACTAGGAGTGTGCAGTGAAATGAGAATAGTTTAGGTCAACAACGGAGCTCAAAGTCACGGAGAAAGAAGGCTTTTCAGTCTTCTCAGTGGGATTGTTCGACAAGTAAATAAAGAGCCAAACATTTCAAAATAGGAGCAAAATTAAATGGAAATCCTTCCTCTTTAACACGGTGAGAGATAGTGTTTCTTACTGAGGTCTAGGACTGTGGGAGGTGCTTTGTAGGAATGACGGTTAGTGTAAAATAAATATCAATACTACCTCACGATGAGTCCAACCAGTGAGAAGAAAAAGTTATTAAACGCGGAAACCGTGACCTCTGGAGAGAGTTCAAGAACAAGTAAGACAAGGCCACATTGTCGGTTCAACACAAGATCTGACACTTTGTGTGCCAAAAAATCCCCACACAACCAGAGAGTAATACACATTCCCTTGTTGTCGTCACATATTGTGTGAAAAACACAAGACTGCATAGTGAAATACATAAAAAGTCCTTTTAATGAAAGTTCTTTCACGCTCACAATCAAGCTTATGGTCTGATCACAGAGAGACATTCACCCACAATAAGTTTTATTAGACAATTTCTTTTAATATATATTTAAAATCTGTACAACAAGCTTGAATCATGAAAGCGTACATCGGAGGAGTGTGCTACAGTCAACACTCGTAGTCCTCAGAGAAGTTCGTTTTTTGTACCCTGGCGTAAAATTGTGTTTTAAGCAACAACTTGTTTTCTTTTCTTTACAAATGTGCAAATAAGACAGATTTGGAATCCTTCAGCGCTCAGTGTCAAAGTCCAGGATCCTCGGTAGCAGTGACGAAGCTCTCGGCCCGCCTCAGTTCTGCCCTTCTCCACTCTTAAATACAACTCGTTGCTTTGCCTTTCATTTTTTCAAGTAAAGTGCTCCTCTAGCAAAAAAAAAAAAAAAAAAAAAACACGCCGGCGTAAGATCAGTCTGGTCGTTTTTTTGTCCCCACCGCTGGTTGAAAAAGAACCAACTACCCAAAAGTCCAGTGAACGGAAAAAAACATGGGAATGTCTTCGTTTTTTTTAAACAAAAAAACAAAAACAAAAAAAAAAGGGCAGAGGCCGACGACAAGAAGAAGCAGTGGCGGGAGTCATACGAACTCCAGCTTGCCGTGACCGCTGTACATCCCCCAGTGCACCAGAGACAGGATCTTGTCGTTTCCCAAGTCAGCCTGTCTCATCTTGTCGCAGGTCAGGCAGCAGTTCTCGTGGCCCGTGACGGGCACCATGCACTCCAGGTCCAACTTGGCCACGTGGCCCTTCTTGGTGTGGTGTCCGTGGAAGCTGTAGTGGAGGCGCGACAGCATCTGCTGCCGCTGGTCCTGCAGACGCTTGTTCTCGCTGCGCAGCATCCGCAGCGCCAGCATGATCAGCAGTACCAGGATGAGGCCGCCGGCAATGGGGACGGCGATCACCGCCGCCCGGAACCACACCTCCTTGGCAGAGGCCAGCTCCTGGACCCGCGTCACCAGGTTCCGGTTGCTGCTGTCTGGCTGGTACCGGCTGTGATCTGCAGAACGCACACAAGAGAAGATTCGTTTTAAAAACGCATGCTCCACTCAGTCTTTATGCCTAAGCAGATCTTTGCATGCATAAATACTGCAAGCTCGGTTCTCGGTCGAGTCCGAAACCAGGAGAGAGAAAACAAGACACAGGCGAGAGCGATGATGTTAGAAAGGGCCGCAAATGAGTCACCCTAACCCAACCAAGAGCCAGGAATTAATTTGAGCCAATAAACTATCGTGCCCTCCGGTCGGCATCATGGCAGATGGGTTCCCACAGGACACCCCCCCTTTCCTGTGTTTCTCTGTGCACCTTTTCATTACTCCCAGAGCTCGTACTTCTGTCCAACGGGCAAGAGTTGCCGGGGAATATTCATTCAGGCACATTCCTACTCAGTGGGAAAATGACATGGTGCACCCATAATAAACTGGCGGCTCTCGGGCTTCCTAGGCAAAGAGCTGGAGCACATTAAAAGTCAAATAGAAGTTCTGTAAAGCGAAGAAGTAGAAGCAAGTAAAAAGCAGGGGCCATAAAGAGCAGTGTTTGAAGAAGCCTACAGCTCAACACATTGCTTCTGGTACAGGAAAGATTTTATTTGCTGAGGAGGAATCATGAGATTCCCTGCCACAGACTGCAATATTGGGGAAAAAATGTAATTATAATTTAAAAAATCATTAGCACTGAAAGGTGTCATCTTTACCTGTTGAGTCTCTGGTATGGGCCATGTCGTGCAGGCCTCTATAGTTGCACATGTCGTCGTGGCAACACTCCAGCGCAGAGGCCCCGCCGAGGACATCGGCAGCCCCGGAGCTGACGCTGCTGCAGATGTCTGCCGCGTTGGTGATGGGGTCTAAGCACCCATGGGTGAGGGGGGAGTTTCCACTGAGCGGGTCCAGAACCTTGGTGAAGCAGGCGTTGAGCTCCGACTTGCACATGTATCCAGTCGCCACGCAGTGTGGCGCGTCACAGTAACACCTTATTTCTCCTGGAAACGCCAGATGGGGAAGGGTTAGGGAAACACCTTAACATTACAGGTCTGACGCTTTTATCCAAAGCGACTTACATTGCATGTTTAACCCATGGCTTTTTACATTTTAGCCCGGGGAGCAAGGTGGGGCTCGAATCACCAACCTTGCGGTTCCCGGTGCACCCTCTCTACGCCACAATGACCCCACCTTTAGGTATATTTATAGCTTTAAAACAATAGTTTGAATTCATATATAACATGGTGTGAACTCCAACTTGGTTTGTTTGTCAGGGTGCTTTATCGGCTTTGTATGGGTCGCTATTATCAATTACAACATCTGATAACATAATTCAGATGTATTTATCCCAATATTTATTGGGATAAATTTATTGCACACATATATATCCTTCCGCAAAATACTAATACCGGGGGACCTAATCCTATCCAATGCAACCAGTTTTCTGCTCTACTTTTATTATGAAAGTGACTGCCACGTCCTGGGAATATTCCAGTTTAGCATCAATTCAGGAAGTATGCCTCCATTTAAGAGCTCCTCGAAGCGAGGCGGTCCCCTTTCTGACTGTATTATAAAACAGGAACTGTGTAGCTTATAATTAGTGGTTTGTTTGCCAAAGTCAATTTCTTTCAGCCCAAATGGAAACTTGCAAGGAGGAGGGGAGCCAGAGTCTCCTCCACTCCCCCCCTGCATTCAAAGCGTTACTTGTGGTCATGACCGCCTGAGGGGAGGGGGACCAATGTCCCATCTAAAAGCTCCCAGCTACCTTATCATTATAGCTGTGTGCTTCCTTTTCAGGGGCCCACTCATTACTTCACCCGAGGAGAAGTCTGAAAACAGAAACGTAGGCTCCGGGATCTGCCCTCACACAACAAAAACATGACTTCAAACGATTTACGTCTTTGTGTTCTCTGGTGCCACTGTGAACATGTCTTACACACATATAGCAAGGGTGTGTATGTTGTGTTGCATTGAGATAAGAAGAAGTTGGACAATATTGGAAATAGCTCAATGTGTGTTCTACTTAATGCGGGAGCACATTCATCAGATCAGTGTTTTCCCTGTGACTGATTGGAGAAGCAGGTCATTTGGAGAATATTTCATTAGAGGAGAGGCCCCTTTGTGGGTGGGAAGAAGGGAAGTAGAGTGGGGAGAGAGAGAGGCAGACAGGCCGAGCACTGCAAGCCTTTCAGCCCCGGCTTGGTCTTTTATGAATGGGGCAGTTTCAAACCCGAGTTAAACGGGATTAGTGTTCTAAAAAAGGTACTGCATAACACTTAATTTACACCATTACACGTAGGGTTAAATGTTTTGATTATAACTATCGTATAAAACGCACACTAAATCAGCAGGATTGGATAACACACACACACACACACACGACGTGGACCCGCGGGTCCGGGCTCAACGTCCCATCCGCAGACCGAGTCCGTACCTTTAGTGAGGAGAACCGCCATGGCACAGAGTTCCAGTTGAAGCCAAATTGAAATGAAACTGGGCTGGCGCTCCATTTACAGCGAGTTACAGCGCAGACGTGCTCGTGTATCCAGTGAGCAGCGGCACGGAGTCCCCCGGGCGAAGAGCTGGACGACACCACCCAAAAAAATTGATTTACATGGAGCTACGGAGAAAAGGGAGTCATTCCCCCACGGAAACGCGACAGCTCACGATCTCTTCTGGAAGAAGAAAAATATACAAAAAAAGCAAAAGACAATCCGAAATGTTTCCTCTCCCGCACGAAGACAGACAAGTTACTATGTTTTTTTCTTTAAAGCTGGTCCGACATTTCAGGAGAGCTAAACACAGCTTATTCTGCTTCTTCCAAAACAAGGGAGACAAAAAGAGGTATATACTCCAGGGAAGAGGGTGAAACGGGGTGCAAAGTTGTCACCACCGGTTCTCCTCTGCCTGTATGTGCAGCCGGTAACCACGAAGCATCACTTTTTGTATTCCGGGACAGAGAAATGTTGGGAAACGGACCGCCGACTCCGATGTGCCACAGACTGCACGCAGACTCGCACGGCTTAACGGAGAAATAGTTGTGGCTCGCCAGAGCTCCGCCCCTTACGAGACGATTGGTCAGAGCAGCAAGAGAGAAGTCAATCAACGTGCGTCATGACGTCACATCCGGTACTCTTATTTGGCTAGCAGGATACTGCATCATAGAACAGACACAGGGGAAAACATTCTAAAAGGGAGCAAGGAATTGAAAGAGAAAAACATACAATTAAAATGATAAACAGGTAAAGTTAATTCAAAAACAGACCAAGTTAATTCCCGTTTAAAACGGGGTATGTTTCAGAGAAAATTGTTCTGTACATTCAAATAATTGATTCATACTCTCGCCCCCACTGATTATTATAATTATATTATTTTTCTAAGACAGCTCATCCATATTCCGACTCTGTATTTTGTGCATCTGGACCCCTTCATTCATCGTCCTTCATTTCCATAATACCATGTTCCATGTCATGGTTTGAGTCCATTCGTCACGTAACTGTATTGCACAGTTTGGACATTGACGTTACTATTAGTCTATTGTTTTCATGTGTCGACATTTTCACATGAACATATGAAACCAGAATAACAACGAAAACAGTTCACAAAATACCAAACACTCTCCAGATAAGGATAAAGATGCCTCAATAACGTGTTTTAAGGTCTCTACCCCCCCGCCCCCCCCCCCAACCCTCAAGCAGCCGAGTGGAGGCCGCGTTGAGCCTCTCCCCCTCGGGCCATCAGACCGCTGCTGCGGGGAGGAGCGGGCAGACGTTCAGAGGAATTAGCAATCCAAAAGGACACATGGCGCCACCGAGACGACACGCACACTCAGACACTCTTTAACAATCGGCACACACATGCACGCGCGCGATATGTATCAACCAAATGCCCCCCTCCCACAACTCCCACATGTACCCACACACAAACACGCACAAATGATTCACGTTAACTCTAATTTAACACGTTCTTAGGAGTTTTGATATAACTCAAAATAATCAGTAGATAAATCATAATCTACGGTCTGCAGAGTCGGAGGGCAAATATTTTATTGTATCCCGTGTGTGTGATCATGAGCAGAGACGGACCATTGCCCGACTCCTCGTGCAAGTACAACGCGTCCACAGGCCGTAATTGTGCCCGACAGACAACAGGATGCGGATACCGCTTTAGGGAACACAGAAAACGACTCACTGCAATTGCCGTAATTATCTGTAATTCCAAGGAGGCGCCAGCGTGTATCTATACTGAGAGCTCGGTGAAAAGGGTGGAGGTCAGCACAAACACTATTTCCATGCTGGACGGTCTCCTGTGTGTAGTCTAGTGGAGTCTGTGGGGCTGGGTGGGGTCCCTCTTATAAAGCACCACGTCACCGGTCTTTGAGTAGCACTTATACGATATTGAAGACATTTTGACGCGTACGATGTTTGGATTCTTTAGAGTTCCATTCAAAGTGATCAGAAATGCCCCCTCCACTAGGCTGCTCCATGTCTGCTTCACCTGGTGGTGGATGGTCATACATCACCACCTGGTGGTCAGAACTGGTGTAATATTTTTTTTCCACAAATTAACCGTATGCCAAACACTCAAAATAATTAGGTGTTGCCTATTTAAATTAGACGTTAGGGGATTAGCGTTAGAGAGACGCATACAAAAAATGTCCAAAACATCACTTCTCATCCATCCATGTTCACCTGCTGAGTAGAGCTCCTTGTAGAGCTCTTCGTGACTCGTGAGCTGTAGATATTGAAGACATATGCCAATAAAATCCTTGACACATGGAGGGGTACACACGCTCTCATCGACCAGATCGAGATTCATTACATTTTTATTATATTTAGCTGACGCTTTTATCCAAAGCGACTTACAATAAGTGCATTCAACCTTAAGGATACAAACTCAGAAGAACAAGAAAGTGCAATTTCCTCAAATAAGTCAATTTACAATAGATAAGTGGCATTATAAGTACAATTCAAGTGCTACACTTTGTTCGTGTTGACTAAAAGTCAAGGTAGAGTCTGAAGAGGTGTGTCCTTAGTTTGCGGTGGAAGATGTGAAGGCTCTCTGCGGTCCTGATGTCTTCAGAGAGCTTGTTCCACCATTTCGGAGCAAGGACAGTAAACAGTGGTGATTTGTCGAGTGTTTTGCTCTCAGTGAGGGAGTGACAAGCAGTTTTGCAGATGCAGAGCGGAGAGTGCGAGTTGGGATGTCGAGTTTGACCATGTCCTCGATGTTAGCTGGACCCGATCCATTCACAGCATGGTACGTGTTTTGAAGTGGATGCGGGCAGCCACTGGTAGCCAGTGAAGAGAGCGGAGTAGTGTGGGAGAATTTTGGAAGGTTAAAGACCAGTTGAGCTGCTGCATTCTTGATGAGCTGCAGAGGTCGAATGCCGGTAGAGACCTACTAGGAGAGAGTTGCAGTAGCCCAGGCGGGAGATGACAAGAGCCTGAATCAGTACCTGCGCTGCCTTCTGAGTGTGAAGGGGAGATTCACAAGCCAACCAGTAGGGTAACACAACGGTGTGTCTCGTCATGCTGAGAGGATAAGCGTCAACAAGTCATCAGCACATATGGGAGTGGACGGGGCATGTAAGTGGCCTTCTAGGGAGGGGCTTTACCCCATGGGTTTCATCTGCTTTCACACATTAGGAGACCCTTGTAGGTGTAAACCAACTCACACTGTAAGGGCTTTGCCTAACAAAAGCCCCCACCCACCTCCTGCTGACCTTTAGGTTGCTGTGGAGATGAGTTGAGGGGGGAGAGAGCAGGTCAAGACTACATGAGACGGGGTTTAACCACGTGTACACAAGCTGCTTCCATGACCCCCCCCCCCCTCTCCTTGAAGGACCATCCATCCATCCATTGTCAAACCGCTTATCCTGCACACAGGGTCGCGGGGGGGATGGAGTCCATCCCAGCCAACTTCGGGCGATAGACAGGGTACACCCTGGATTGGTCGTCCTTGAAGGACCCCTAACCTAATTTACCTCATTTAACACAAATATTCCCACTGCGGTGTTCTGAACCTCAAACTGTCTCTGTGACACACCAGGGCAGACAGACAGACTTCCTCCAACACCTCCCGGCTTCCTCCCCTTCTCTTTGATGTGAGCCATATCAAGGCCTCCGAAGACCCAGAGACGGGCCGACCGGCTCCTTCCTGACGCAGCATGTTTCAGTCTCGGGTTGGGGAGTTATCTTGAGGGCCCCGGGGTGGGGAAACCGACGACATTCACCTTTGTCTTTGTTGGTTTTTACACAGAGAGGGAATTCAGCAGCATTCCTGTCCTTTAGGGCCCCGAGTGATAAGAAACATCATGAAAGGTTGGGGGAAAAAAATCATTGTGATACTGTATGTGTGTGTGAAATGCAATAAAGAAAGAAAAATAAATAAGTTAAATCAGGTAAAATGGTATCAGGAATGTAGTTATGCACTATACTGATGTATGATTGCATATAAAGATACAGAACATATCTTTGTCACACAACATGCCAGGCTTCAAGGGTTTATGAGCCAGTAAAAATACCACTGCAGTAGACTCACATTTCATTTTATAAAGGTTACTTCAACAATTAGTGCTAAACAAGATCCGACAAATAGCAAATTGATTCTGATACCATAAAGCAGTCCCATTTTCAATGGTGAAGTTCTTCATAATCATTCCGCCAGATTAATTAAACCTGAATGATAGTCATTTAACACCGAAATGGCCCTTCTCTAGGGCCAATACTAATGCTCCTGACCACAACTGTGCAGGTGGGGGTCATCTTATTTTTAAGTACTTCACATAAAGTTTCTGCAGTGTAGTTGTTATTTGTGAGACACGTCCAGAATTCTCTTCTGATCTTTTATTAAACCGGCCTTACTTAGCGTCTAAACCCCACATGCATGGTAACTTTAACTCAGCTGTACGTTAAGACTAATCATTTTGTCAAAAATGAGAAAGGATGATGCTCTGGGTCTAGGAAAACTAAAATGACAAATAATCAAAGGCGTACGCAATTTGAGACAGTCACTAAGTTCAAGGGAAAAATATGGATTCCATTTTTCTAGATGCAAATACAGTAAAGAAAGAAAACTATACTACAGTTAAGTCAGACGCAAAGTTATTATTTGTTGTCATGCCCCGTTCACCGTGTGGCACAGCAAGTCAGTAAACATCCTGAAAATGGAAATTATCTTGTGAGTTTGCTCAGATGGCCTTTAACTGATTGAAAACCCATAGAGGGCTCCTGAGAGGGTGATTGGCCGCAATCTCCCGTCCCTCCAGGACTTTGTGGCGGGCAGGAAAGATTGCAGGCGACCCCTCTCACCCCAGACACAGACTCTTTAAGCCCCTTCCCTCTGGCAGGAGGCTGCGGCCCATTAGGACCAAGACCTCTCGCTATAGAAAGTTTTTTCCCCCATAAGCAGCTGGTCTCATGAACCAAGTCCGAGTACCCTATTGACCCAAATACTCATTTTGCACATTCTCTCACCATGGAAACATGTGGACATACATACGTTTTTGAACATACTTATGTTTATATTCTTAATTCTTGCTTGTATATTTCTCTTATTTTACTTTACTATTTTATTCTTATATTGCACCAATTCACCAAGTCAAATTCCTCTTTGTGTAACCAACATATGTGGCAATAAATGGCTTCGGACTGATTCAGCAGCTGGCGCCCTCTGCAGTTAGAACATGGTACCACACGTGAGCTGTCAACTACTTTGGCTGTGTCGAAATGCAATATGAAAACATCTGCATCCGATTGGAGTGGAAAAGCACCTGTAACTCAGTTAGCAATTCATTTATTGAAGGTCAGAAAAAAATAAAATTAATACATAATACAATGTAAAATTTTAATGTCCTTTTTGAAATGCCGATTTTTTTTAAATTCAACCCTGGTATGTTTGCATATTCATAAACTATGTAAACTCACAAGTGACCTACAGTGTTTCACTGCTGACTGGATGAGTAACTATTAATAAGCAGAGAAACTAGATGCCATCAGACCACTAAAAGCTCATTTCAGGCCACCTTCAGATTTGCACACGATCATAACCATGAGATCTAAATAAATCCCTTGAGGTCTCACAAGTTGAGACCGGGTCAGGAAATGCCAGGATGATAGAGCCTCACCTGATGAGGTTCCCAGTGTGCAGCGTAAGACCACCAGCAGGGGGACCTGCTGACTACGGTTTAGATAAATATACAAGCCTATCCGCCTCCCCCACACATAGGAACGAAATAGTTATTGATTAATTATGAATTCAGAAATTCTTGGCTTAGTCAACATAAATCAAATGCTACTCATTGCTGCTCAGATTGTTGCAATCCCCTGCAGCTCCCCTTTGGAGAACCACCAGGCTTTTCCTGCCATGGCAGACGAGTAGATGGCATCTTGACCCCCAGGCCTATGAGCCATCTGCAACACAGCTTTCAAGACAAGACAACCTAAAAGAAACCAAGAACAACGGGCCCCTGGAGAGGCATATTTTATTTTCATTTGTCAATATACTTCAGGAAACAATATACAAAGCAACGATGTGGTCATCCTCACTGAATGTGTCGTGCGGTTCAGTTATAGGCTCAATAAGAGTACGGTGGAGAACAAAACAAAAGCACGCCTTTGCAGCTTACAACCCGGCTTTTCAACAGCTAGGAACAAAACAAGTAAGTGAGAGGGGGAAACGCCCTCCGTGCACGACATGCTCACCGAGATGAAACAAAGTGTGTGTGTGGGTGGCGGCGGCAGTGAGACTTAAGACTTTCAACAAGGCACTAGCGTATGAACCAAACCTAGACACTCCCAAGAAAAATAACCAGTGCTTGCTTTAGTTGAACATCTTTATTACAATAAGTACATTTCACATTTAACCTTGTGACCCCTTGTTGCCCTGCTTTGACACTAGGAGACCCCCCACCCCCCTACTCTCTTCTAAACCCATAGCGTCACTCCTGAACTGCAAATGATGGTGGGTTACCGCTCGCCTATATGACTCATTATAAATAAAAACTCCACTGTATTAGCGACTGTACAAAAGGAATGAAGCAGGGTGGGATTGTGCTCCTCATCATGAAAAGTACAACGTCAGAGGGGGTGGAAGAGGAACCAAAAGTGATTGGACCGCAAAGAAAAACCTACAAAGGAAGTGTTGATGCCTCAGGAGATATGTGGCGGGTCAGGGCGGAGGCCAGCAGAGGAGGAGGGGAGGACCAAAGCAGCACGCCATCACATCAAGTTTTTATAGTTTGTTATCACTCCACCAGGCACTGTTTAAAAAAATATCCTTCAAACTTGGACATGCAGGGCCACCAGAAGAGTTACCAAAAGTCTTGTTAGACCTGCAGATAGAGGGTTTGGGGGGTAAAGACAAGAGTAAATCAGCTTACCCATATTGAATGAGGATAAACACTACGGAGACAGCGCGTTACGCTTTTTATGCGCCTGTCGATGTCTCAGTGTCCGGATATAAATGGCTTTGGAACATCCTCCTCCGATGCTGTGCACATCGCGCATGCTCAATGGTTGAGTGATCCATGAATTGACAAAGAAAATGAAGCTGTAAAGAGTGCATACGAGCGATCGTGAAGGAGAGGGTAGCTAATGAATGTAGCCGCCGAGGCATGGATTAGTTTGGATGTCAAAAGCTTTGATAGGCATGGCTTTCCATGGCTCCAATCTACAAAATGTATATACAACATAGATAATAACATCTACAAGAAATCTACATTTTTTTTCCAATCCACCTCTGTGGTTTGTTTTTCTAGAGTCTTGTAAATCGGCGGCGGCTCTTCAGGTCTCCTGGCTCGACAGTCCAAAGCCGACCCAACTTCAGCTCCTACGTGTTACGAGAGAGGAACGCAACAAACCACTCCCTCAGCAGCATCCACCTATGTGCAATGGGTCTCTGCACCGCCCATCCGCCCCTTTAAACTGCTCGCCCCACAAACCCTTGCTTCGACTCAGACCATGAAGGAGTTCTGATTCTTCAATTTTTCAAGTTCTTTGATTTGCTGCCTTAGAAACAATATCCTGTGGAAAATATGTAGAAAACAGTTGTTATTACGTTGTTTTTGCTACTGAGGTTTACTTCCCAAGCCAACACATGGACTAAAAACAGATTCTCACCTCTGCTCGCGCAATGTCGCCTGGATTTCACAGACTCTGACCAAGGACCGCAAGTTTTTGAGTTCTGTGCAGTTCTCAGACATACAGATGCTTCCCATGGTGTGAGCCTCCTCACGTAGTCGTGATGCCTTTGAAACACACACACACACAGCTAATTTTAAAAAGAGTGTCGCTGTGAATAACCACAATGGGATGAGACGGGCCGCTGGTACAGACCTGCTTCTCCGCGTGTTCTGCGGGCCAGCCCTGCACGTGTTTGATGAGATTCTCATTGAAGTGGGTGGCGAGGGTGGGGGTGAAGGTGCAGGAGGGTCGCGCCGCAGATGCGGAAGGGGGAGCAGAGGCGGAGTTGGGGGGGTGACTGCTGCTGCTGGAGATGTGGTTGGGGCCCGGGGAGGGACTCCTGTGACTGCTGCGATCGACATAGGTATAGTTTAGGAAGAAAATGGAGCAGAGATAAAGGAACTCAACCTCCCTTCCCCCAATGCTGTGATGACTAAATACAGGTGTCTGTTTATAGCCACAGGTAGCCAAGTGTTAGCTGGGTCACAACGAGTGGAACATCTGTACAGCCTTTTTCTCCAGATGTGACAGACACTGATGGACTCACCGGACTGAGTGGATGCTTCCTTTCTATTCTCACTTCATCACTGCTCAAATCTACTCACTTTAAAAAACATATCCGTAACATCGAGCGCTTCCTTTTGTAATTGAATATTTGAGTCATATCGAGACATAAAAAAAACTCATCTAGCGTCCAACTTGCATTTGTTAAAACACAAGAATTCAATCAATTAAGATGATTGACTTGTTGTTCCATGGAGACAGCAGCAGATGGTGCCACAGCACTACACATAGAAGATTACACTACAGTGACTCATCATGAGACCTGACTCCACCAGCTCTTTGTGTGTGTGTGTGTGTGTGTGTGTGTGTGTGTGTGTGTGTGTGTGTGTGTGTGTGTGTGTGTGTGTGTGTGTGTGTGTGTGTGTGTGTGTGTGTGTGTGTGTGTGTGTGTGTGTGTGTGTGTGTGTGTGTGTGTGTGTGTGTGTGTGTGTGTGTGTGCGCGCCTGCATGCGTACCCTTGGCGCTGGAGGGTGCGTGGGGAGGCTGTGGTAGTATCCTGACTGTGCTGCTTGTCACTGGAGTGGGACTGATGGGGTGAGGGCTGGGGATGAGAGGGCAGCTTCCCTGGTTGTGCGCACACCTACACAAAGCCAGTTAGACAGATTATTGGACAACCCCCCCCAACTCCACGGGATCCGGATAGAAGCTTGTAGATAGTCAGAACATAGAGAATATTCTATCCAGTCATTCATCTGGCGTCTTACTTTTGTCTGCGAGATGACGGGCTGCGCGTTGAGGAGAGGTTTAAGGGGGCCGGTGTTTGTCTGTGGCGTGCTGATCCTTGGTGAAACATAAGAGCGGGGCGATGATGCGTCCGACGTTAATGACATGGGCGACTGGTTCGATTGCTGAGCTGCTGGACGGACATACGAAAAGATGCACAATCAGAGACATATTTATAGCTAGCAAAAAAAAAAAAACGTGAGGCAAACAGTAAAAATATAAGATGGCCCTTCATCTCATGGGTTTTCTGGTGTCCTTCCTCGTGGGTATTGAACTCACAGGAAACGCACAAGGGTTACCAAAGGTCACCTACCTTGGTTGGAGAGCTGAGCGGCTTGAGAGAGGATTGTGGTGATGTTGAAAGCTGACGGTCCGGCGGTGAGGATCTTATGGAGCATCGACTGTAGTGACGCTTGTGTGACAGCAGCGGTGAGAACTAGAGAGGGCCGAACAGACGCATGGTTATCCCCGCCCCCTGCACTGACATCATGTCCCGTGTTCTGTAATAACGCCACATCAAGACAAAACTTTGCTTTAATAGTGGAGCAGGTTCACTCCGACGAGCTTGGTAACCAATTCTTAGATAGGCGGGATGCATAAGGCCCCGCCTCCCCCCATGTTAACACTAAGGATCGGTATCGTTTGGGTATTTTCCCAAAGTGAAGTGGTAAGTGAAAAGTCAAAGCACACGTTTCTCTCTCCATAATTCAACGCTGTCTGACGGCTAGCTTTTTCAGCAAATCTGCACACTCTTGACGTGGTGGTACAAATTACTTATTTTCAAGGGTACCCCGACTAGTGGGCCTTTTGCATTAAGGATGTTGGATGGACTGAAAAATAATGTGCTCACACCCACAGGAAAGGATGTACACCACAACAACTACTCCCATTGTGCTCAGATTTCTAGCTCGACAGTATACAGTTATTTTCCTGTGATAAAAACCCAGCGGCGTGGGAGTCTGTTTTCTAAACACTCGGACGCCGGTTTCTCTTACCTTCGTTGATTTTCGCCATGTCCACACTGGCGTTGTTCAGCTGCAGGGCAGTCTGGAGCGCGGGGAGAAGCTGTCGAAGCAGGGTGGGATCCTGGAGGAGCGCAGGGCCCGGGGACTGCAGGACGGGGGACATGGGCACTGTGGTGGAGGAGGACGACCCCGGCAGACCCGATGACGGGTTCATGCTCCCTGAGCCGGACGACGACTGGGAGGTGACGGTCGCTGTGGGCTTCTCTGCCTGGGCGGACTCTGCCAAGAGGATGCATTTTAATCAGCATGGGGGTCTCTGGGGCTGCAACTAACAATTATTTAGATTATCGATTAATCTGACGATTACTTTTACAATCAATGAATCGGGAAAAAAATTCCCATCCCTTTATTCCAAAAACAGAACTGCAAATTCGGAGTGCTGGTTGTGCAGGTTGTTATAATGAAAATAAAAAAATGGACTAACACAAAAAATACACAGCTGCCAAATAGGGTTTTTTAATCTTTCTAAAGTGCAAAAACAAAAAGTATTTTATTTTTGTTTTAAGGGACCTGAGCTGATTTCTAAATCAGAAATTTTCATTTAGAAAAAATAAAGAAAAATACAAACAACAGGATTGTTTGAATGAACATGTTCTCTACACCATTGCCACCAGTTTGCGGGTCACTTGTTACTGGGCCGCACAGAAAAACAAAAATAATTCCAGAATCTCTCCCAATTACATGCAATTGTTCCCTTGACACATTTTCCAAGCTTCATCCAAGGTTGTTTTTTTTTTTTGCCGTGCGGTCTGCGAGGGAAGAAAGTTTGAGGACCACTGCTCTACACTACACTCATACGCACACACCCACAAACTCACACTCAACGCTCAGCACTAAACTCAACTTTTAAATACTAATTTCTAGGGGTGTAACGATTCATTCAAACAACGAGTCGATTCGAATCGCGATTCATGGTTGCCGATTCGATTCATGGACGATCTGGGTTAATTTAGAACGATTCGATTCGATTCAGTGACTACTGGACAGTCCAGGCAAAGTTTCTGAGATCCCTGTTGTTTCTTGTAAGGAATCAGGTTTAAATTAATTATGGATATTATAAACAAGCAAACAACAATTAATGGAAAATGTATTAACCTTTTATTTGAATCAAGTGCAATTTTCAATGTAAACATTACACAATAATTACACAATGTTTCGATCAATTCACAGGACCCCGGATTTTCAACCACATTGTAGGGTCGCATGTCTTTACAGATAAACTTGGCAATTGTTACTGTGATGCTGAGTTTCGTGCTGGCGAGGCCTGAGGTGTCTGCAGAGCTGGAGTTACCTTCTGCTGCTGCAGCACTGCTAGAGGTCCTGGACTGTCGGCGTGTTGTTTAATCCCACGGCGCCTTAGTAGATGGCTGGAAAGATTCATCGTGTTTCCGTGTTTTTTTATTTGGCTTTTACATATTCTACAAACAGCGGCCGACTTATTTAGAACACCTCCGTGTTTGCAAAAGCCAAAATGTTTCCACGCGCTGGATCGATAAGTTGGTTTGTAAATGTCTTGCTCGCAGTCGTCTCCTCCACGCTGTGTTTTGTTGTTGTTCCGAGTTTCGTGCGGCCGGCGCTGTGTACTGATGACGTCACAGACAGGCAGACTGAAACGAGTAACGTTTAACGCGTCTAAAGTGCTAAAAAACAAACAAACAAACATCCATACAGTTTCTGTACTTAAATCCAATGTGCAGTTTCCAAGTATCGATACAAATCGATTATGTACCATTGCAATCGATTTGTAATCGATATAGGTCGTCCGGAATGCCGATTTGCTGACCACAGATAGATTCAGTTGGATCGCAGGAATAGAAATCGATTAAGTGGATGAATCGTTACACCCCTACTAATTTCTCTAATAATCGCATGTCAAAACAAATTGATTGAAAATTCGTCAAACTCCCGGGACCAATGTGGGCTTCCATTCAGCCGCAATCATGTGCCATGAGGCCGAGAATACATGGCGGCCGCCCACTGATGGCAAGAAGGGTTCCACTACTTGTGATATCAATTTTTTTTAAATGGTGTTTTCACCACACATAAGACAACAGGGGAGCAATCCAGCAGACCAAACAAGTTTCCACTTGTGCACAGTTGGCTTGTAATATGGTTGAATTTGGGCTGGCACGGCCGATGACTAACTTGACCTCACAGCGACAGTGAAAGAAGCCTTCAGGCTGCAGCCAGGCAGTCTGGAACCTGCATGAAATAACACCCTCCTTATTTGTTTTAATTGGGTCAACAGCAAAGGGCGGCGCCAACACAGGGTCAACAACCCTGCAGGTTTCGTTTTATGCCATGCCCCAATGGCCTACATGTGCAGGGCAAGGTCCCCATCCGCTACGTTCCTCCCGGGCCGACCGATTGGTAGCGGGGCAGAGACGAAAATTACAATAATATTGTTTATCGAAATTCATTCATGGGATTCAGTTGAATATGGAGGTGGTTATTTTTACACGTCATTGAGGAGCTCCCAGCGGTCGGAGCTACATATCTTACTTTATTACATTACAGGTAATTTAACTGACGCTTTTTATCCAAAGCGACTTACATTACATTGCATTTCTAACCCATGGCTTTTTACATTTTTGCCCAGTGCAATTAGGGGTTAGGCGTCTTGCTCAGGGACACTTCGACATGAGATATGGGGCAGCCGGGAATCGAACCACCAAATTTGCGGTTCCCTGCGCACCCTCGCTAGCCCTACTACTACTACTAGAGCTACTTGTCTTACTTGTGTTGTAATTGAATCATGGTTGTAACAAAAATGAAAAACCAACAACAAACACTCTTTAACAGGGTAAAACACCACGACACAACAGCTTGTGACACATAAACAATTTGTAACACTAACAATTGTACATTTACTGCATGCTGGGTAAAGCTCACAACAAGAAGTAACTCTGTTGCTACATGAAAACACGGAAGAGCGAGACCCTTTTCAGGGTCAATGATTTAATGTGTTTACTTGAAAAAGCAATACCGTCAGAATCTTTCTAAATACAGAGATATGGATTTTTTGCCATACTGCCCAACCCTACTGCCAACGTGAACAAACATGGTGGAGCTTCCTGTAAGCTTCAGCAAGTTCTTTTACCACGTAGGAACCCAGGGACTTGCTTGAATCTCTTTAACGGTACGTATTGAATTAATCTTCTGTAGAGCTGCCATCCAGTGTGCGCCAGACATGTCTCATATGTCGCCTCTCTATGTTCCACAGCATTTACTAATGAAAAACATTATGTCAGGTCTACTAGAAAGGAAGTGGCTTTGGGAGTGGTCCACAGACAGTCAGAAACAGGTTATTCATTTCAAATCGCAGCTCAAGTAGCTTGGGAATAACCTAATAGAAGTGCTGCTGTTTGGTAAAAAAAACTAATTTAGCCAGTAATTACCTAAGAGCACATAATATGATGCTATTGTGAGAATTACAGAAAGGTCCACACACACACACATGTGCGGTCGCTTCTGCTTTTTTTAATATCGATTTGTTTTGCATGCCCCCCGCCCCGTCCCCCAATCGGCCGTCGTACCGTACACCAGTCGGATCGTCAGCTATGATTTGAATGGTCTCGCCCGCTTTCGATCAATATGGGAAGTATCTGGCCCAGACGTGAAATGACACCCCTGCCTTAGAGTATATTCTTCAAAACGTCTCCAGAAGACAGTTGCACCTTAGGAAATGGGTAATATCGAGTGCTGTGGCGCTCAAATGTAAAGCTTGACAATCTCAACTACGCAGGGCAGGAACTCCTATAATATTGCAGAAACACATCAGCCATTCCAACCAAGAAGCACAGATTCATTCCCAAGTGTTGACAGCAGGTAAAACCTGACCGAGGCATAAACAGTTTGCCGTGCTAACAAGACAAAACGGCTCTAGAAGGACAGCTGCACCTGGGGGAATGGGTAATATCAGGTGACCGCTATGGGGCTAGAATGCGACGATCTCATCTACTCAAGACGTGTAAATGTATCGAAGGTATGTGATGCAAGCCCGTCGATGCTTGCATTCCCAGCAAGATAGAGGCGTCGTATCACAATTCATTTCACTTATTGGTAGCATTTCTATTTAATTGTGTTCCATGGCATGTTTGTCTACGCAGGGTCACAACGCCCTTTGAAAATGAGATTCCAGACTGAATCTCATTTGCCACTTGGTCTGGCCTTGTTAGGCTAAAACAATGAATTAAAAAAGAAGCCAATTATGGATGAAATGGTGACGATGAAGAATGATGGCAACCAGAGTTCTGCACAACAACCTGGAGAGACTTAATGCGAGTTATGGCTTAGCATTGAAACCTCATTAAATAGGTCTTTAGAAATCCAACCATCCCTGACAACACTCACACTTTTTACTATTGGCTCACAGTTTCTGGTGCTCACAGACAGTCAGGATTCTTCTACCCGGGGGGAAAAAAGGGGAATGCCAAAATTGATAGATATTCAGAATCACTTGCTTCATTTAAGAAAAAAAATCATTATTCACACAAACACCAACTGGTTTTTGGTACGCTGCCAGGCAGCCACGTCAGAATGCGACGCTTAGCCATTCTTAGTCTCAGTCTTTTGGTAAGCAGTTCAAAAGTGTTCAGCCATACATCCACTGAAAAGACTAACCCAGTAGTTCTCAAACTTTTTCTGTCGGGCCCCACGTTGGAGGAAGAAAAATGTTCGGGCCCCACCGCCCCAACAAAAATGGTCCATGCTGAATTTTTATTGAAATAACAACATTTTGTGACTACACGTGTGCTTTTATTAATAATAGAAAAAAGAAAATTGAAGTTACTTTCATGTACTGAAGCAAAGAGGAAATAATCCTCTGTTCACTCAGCTCTATTGCAGGTGGAAAGTAAGGGTGAATTGCTCCGCCTTGATTCACTTGAGGTTGACAGGTTAATAGTATCCCTCCGACGGTGGTAATGGTCTTTTCTTGTTTACCAAAAAATGCCTATATTTGGTCAGGCTTCAACCTGACCATGGTTTAAAAAAAAAAAAAGGTTTACCTAAAACACAAACATGAGTTTTTTTTAAACCCCCACTCCAGCCCTTTTCAGTCTACACAAAGCATTACTGTATGTTTTAACGTAACTCAGTTACGTTCATATCTAAAACTTGTCAGAGCAAGTAAAGTGGACATAACTGAACACGGCTGTGATGTTTTACAGTGCGGTTCGATCCATGTTCTCTCCATACTTTGCATGTCTCAGTGTCCTTGAGCAAGACACTGAAGCCCCAGTGCTTCACAGCAGCACACTGCTCCTTAATTATGGAGGAGGGGTAAAATACAGAAAATAATTTTCCCATTTAAATTTTTTTTTTTTTTTTAATAAATCTACATTTTCCCCAGCCCCTCACCTGTAATACCTCCGCGCCCCACAAGAGGGTAAAAACCCCACAGTTTGAGAAATACTGTACTAACCAGTAGCAGCGACGCCTCAGCTCAAAAAACGGATTCTCTGAGGCCAAGAGGAAAGTGTGTGGTGTGACAGACTTACTTGCGCTGGTGAAGCCCGTTGATGCTTGCATGGCCTCCCTTCTGTAGTCTCGGTCTTTGGGAAAACTGTTAACGACCGCCGTCTTTGTCGCCTCTTTTTGCCGCTGCTCTCTGAGACACAAGAGTGCATGCAAACGGATATTAGCCACGTATACAACCTTCACGTGGTGCTAATTAATGAATACATGCAGCCTCTCCAATGGAGTGCTTTGAGTGAAGCGATACCTCTCGAGCCACTCTTTGGGCCTCTCCCACTGGGACACCTCTGTCCTGCAGTTGTAATAGTATTTCTTTCCAGATGAGCTGATGTGCTCCGACCAGTCATCCCCAGGTTCATAAGGCTGAGAAGAGGAGCAAAAATATTTAGGAACACAAGGCCAGACAGACCAGAAAAACAATTGTGTGTGTGCGCGTGTGTGTGTGTGTGTGTTTGAGCGCGTTGCAGGGATGTGATGCAACAGCTTGTAATGAAATCTGAAATGTAAAGGAGCCATCCACAGTGCCATCCTCAGTGCCAGGGCTCACTACAGGGACATGTCACGATTCTTCCAGTTACACAATAAGACAAAAATACAGGTGTGTATTTTGTGGCAGTTGCATTTCAGTTCAGTGTGTTCTCTGCTGGGCCACTAAGTCCAATGCAAATACATTTTGAAGTAGTTTTGATGTGTTGAACATACTCCACTATCTTGATGTTAATACAAGCACGTTGTATTCTCAACTATATTTAACATTTTCACAAAGGAAAAATGGAATACTGCAATGTGTATTATATCATAATAAATCGTATCAACATAAATATCGTATTGTGCTTGCCAATAAAGAACCCTAATAAAATGGTTCTGCCTCAGCTCTACTACAACGAAAGAGGGCGTGGTAGGTTGCTTCATTCTCCTTCATTTTTCCTGTGCCAATGTGGCTGTTTTGGGACAGAGGATGTTGCATGTCTGCAGATTGTAAAGGCTAATTTGTAATATGCGATTTCGGGCTATATAAAATAAAATGAATTGGCGCTGGGACTGTCACAATATCAAATCTCTGTTGTGAGATTATTGCACAAGCATTTATTGCGATATTATTGCAAAACATTTTTTGCCACTGTTAACATAATGGCAATAAAATAGCATTGTAATACAAGTACGCTCTTTCAAAGGAGAAAGAATGTTTTATTTGTCAGAATAGTTAGACATTAAAATAGAAATGCGAAAAAAAAAATTCCTAAGTGAATAAAACAAAAATAAGTGCAAGGAAGACGGAGCAGGAGAAGCATCGGGCTTGATGCGGTAGGTTTGCAAAAATGTGTGCAGCGGGAAAGCGCGGCAGCCGGGGAGGTTTAACCCGGGGGCTTCAACCGCCGGCAGGGTGACGCGCTCCGTGGCTGCTGGGAGAGACGGAGCGGCCACGCTAACACTCGGCCGGCCCGGGAGGAATGCAGGTCAGAGGTCCGGGGACGGCACCCTGCGTTCTTCCTGGCCAAAGAGGCGAATGACAGTAGTTCAGGTTGAAATACTGGGATGGTTGTTGTTTTAGGTGAGACCGATTGGTAGCGAGACGCTATCCCTAGCGAGACAACTCCCCCAGCAGCCCTGCCTTGGAGCGCCTTTCTGGTGAACACATTTTCTCGAACCCTACCACATCGCAGCAACCCCGATGCTTTGCATGCTATCAAAAAGGTGTATATATTTTTTCAGATTCAGTTTCCAATATTTAAATATTCTGAAGAATGAAACGTTCTTTGAAAGAGCGTACTTGCATCATTATGCTATTGTATTGTCATTATGTAATCATAAAATGGTCTGACGGTGTTACAAGCTCTTGAAGAGAGCAAGCTCTTGAAGAGAGCTTGTAACATCTCTTCAAGAGCTTGTAACATCGTATTGCCCTACAAGGCAGCTGCGCTCCATAGATGCTGGGTTACTTGTTCCTAGGGTTTTAAAAAGTAGGATGGGAGCCAGAGCCTTCAGTCATCAAGCTCCTCTTTTGTGGAACCAGCTTCCACTTTCAGTCCGAGGGGCAGATTCGGTCAGCTCTTTTAAGATAAAGCTTAAAACTTTCCTCTGATTTTGCTTATAGTTAGGGCTGGCTCAGGTTAGCCCGGACCAGCCCTTAGTTAAGCTGCTATAGGCTTAGACTGCCGGGGGACTTCTTAGGACACACCGAGCTCCTCTCTCACACTCTTGCTCTACAATAATTCACGTTTTATTAATGCACATGATTAATTCAGCTTCTTTCCGGGAGTTTTTTTGTGCTTTCTCCCCTAGCAGGTCTCCGTAGATCGTAGTTCCTTCTGGACCCTGGTCTTGACACCTGCCGTGGCCCTGCTGACACCTGCTGCTGCCATCATCATCATTATTATTATAAATATTAATCATATTACTGTACTCATAAACCAACATTACCCTCTCCTAAAGTCTTGCTCTACCTCCCCACAGGCTTCTGTGGATGGTGGTTCTATCTGATGGTGGTTGTCCCTGCAGTGGTCCTGCTGTGCTGGCTTACTACTCACAATTACTTGAATAATTTCTGTCATAGGAATTGAATGTCTTATATATTGTTCATTCTGTACACATGGCATCCATTGTAGTCTGTCCATCCAGTGGGATCCCTCCTCTGACGTTCTCCCTAAGGTTTTTTCCCTTTTGGAAGTTTTTTTTTAATTTTTTGGGGAGTTTTTCCTGTCCCGATATATGGGTTTCGGGACAGAGGATGTTGTATGTGTACAGACTATAAAGCCCTCTGAGGCAAATTTGTAATTTGCGATTTTGGGCTATACAAAATAAAATGAATTGAAAATTCAAATATATTTAGAGTAACAACAAAAAGCCCTAACTGGGGCCTCCACCAGACGTTCCCCTGCATGACACGTTTGGGTTTACCAGGTCTATCCTTAAGTCTTTCCTCATCCTCTGATCACCACCAAATGGTGAGTTGACACCTCGGCCCCTCTCCATACCAGAGCTTCCAAATCATGCGACCTCTGATCAGACAATACGACCACAAAAACCAAGATCGATCAATCGATCTTTGCTGTTTTGAGTAGGATCGAGTCCATCCTATGAGTCTATCCAGGAGTACGATTCCACAGCCAAAGCTGTGGGTAGAGGTAAGCCCCACGAGATCTAACTTGGCGCTCCACATCCCGCACAAGCTCTGGTGGCGAGCCTATTGGAGGGAGATTAGGCGGGTGCCACATCACTCCTTCGGGCTGTGCCCTGCAGCAGGCCTGTCCACCAGAAGCTCGCCGCTTAGCCCTCGATCTGGGCCTGGCTCTAGATGGAGGTCCGAGCTTCCTCCGGGGGCCTGTCAACTCCTTCCCTTTACGGTTTTTTTTCATGGAGTGCTATAACCATTCTTAGACTGGCCCATCAGCCATTAAATGTTTTTTCTCAATCCCCGTTTCCAGTTTTCTTTGGACAATATAAAACACTATACTCCAAGATATCATTATTTTCATCCAAGTAGTATTGCGTTAATAACTTCCACCTTTATAGCGAGATTACACAACACCACCTACCACCAAATCGTCAAACTACAGGACAGCAGTTACAAAGAACAAGCGACTGAAATGATCTTCTCATCAGCTGAGGTAGAGGCAACACTTACTGTGTCTGAGGTCTTGCCGGGGTTAGAATGCAAGTTAGAGCTATGAAGGGAACTGTGGTTGTGAGAATTTTCTTGTGGAGAATAACTGGTCCCTGCAACAAAAACACAAGAAAAGGGAGGGACACTATTAGTAAACGAGAACAACAATACCCTGGCTGATACATTGATCCAGAAATGGCTGGAACGTTGAAATATAGCACCATTATATATAACATAAAATCACTCGCCGCAAAAAAACTTTTTTTTCCATTTTTTAGAGCATAAGAAATGCTTTTCCATTGCGTTTCCTATTTTGATCTGTTGCTTTTTAGGAGATGTGTTGTTTTAGAGTAACAGCTGTGTTTGATTTCAGTCTACCGCTACGAATGTGTAGCGGTAGACACATCTAGAAAAAGTGCTGATTGCAATCAATGTCAGATTGTCCTTCACTTCGAAGGCGTTAACAAAATGCAGATAAGGCCTGAGGAATAACTCAAAAAATAAGGGAAGAGAAACATGTCATCAACCAACGTCATCCATCTGCATCATTTTTGGGAAGGCAACAAAAGCGCATTTGTGCAGCATTTTTTTCTGCAATGTAACGTGAATCAAGATATATTTTACACAAGCAGAAATCTGAGGGAAAACGAGGGATTTCACTCAGCCCATCTTTTCAGCTCTGCGCAACCATTATTAGACGCAATAAATCAATAGATGACTAACAAATCAAATGAATCCAGTACGATTCTAAAACTCTTGACAATATTGTCACGTAACAAAGAACTGAACATATATGTGTGACTGCAAATATAAATAATGTTCACGCAATTAACTAATTCAAAGTACGGCTGCATTTAAAAAAAATAAAATGTGAATGTTCAAATGAAGTGCTTCAGTTCAAAAGAAAAAAATTAAATAATGGGAGAAAAAATCTTGAATTTTCCCTTTTCTGCTTCCCATTTGGACTTGACAGTCTCAGCAAATTATAAATAATAAATCTAAAACTAATTTCAACAGTTTAATATAATATATATCCACTCTCCCACTTTTTTGGTAAGTGGAAGAATTAGTTTTTCCTGCCAGAATTTTAAACCTGGTCTAAATGCCGTCAGGGCCGTTCTCCTCCTCGATTGGTCGAGTGGGATCACGTGGGATGGTTTAACTCGAATGCAATTGGTGTATGCTTTAAGCGAAGGAAAAGTGCACTGTCACGTTTAATCACAACCATCTTTTTTTAGCTTTTGGTCTGGGTCCGGATAGGACGGCTTCTGGGTCCGGATCCGGAACGCTGTCCGCCACTTAGTGACCTCTGGTCCATGCAATGAGAGGTAATTAAATGACTCTGCTTTTCCTGAGACAATCTGCAGCCTGAATTAATGAGGTCACCGTGGATCAACAAGCAGCATAAAAAAAAACAACGTCTACATCTGGGAGAAAGAAGTGCCTCTACGTTAAGGCTGTCAAAATTACTCAAAAATGACGTTTGAATGTCTATTTTATTCATGGAATATAGTCAATACGGGCGCACCACTGTTGTGGGTTTTTTTTTTTTTTTACATTCCAAGATTAATTTTCAATTAATTGTTAAAAACAACTATTCGAATGTACAGGTGAAACTCGAAAAATTAGAATATCGTGCAAAAGTTCATTTATTTCAGTAATTCAACTTAAAAAGGTGAAACTAATATATTATATAGACTCATTACATGCAAAGTGAGATATTTCAAGCCTTTATTTAATATAATTTTGATGATTATGGCTTATAGCTTATGAAAACCCCAAATTCAAAATCTCAGAAAATTGGAATATTACATAAAATCAATAAAAAAAGATTTTAAATACAGAAATGTCAGCCCTCTGAAAAGTATAATCATGCATATGTACTCAGTACTTGGTTTGGGCCCCTTTTGCATTAATTACTGCCCCAATGCGGCGTGGCATGGATGCCATCAGCCTGTGGCACTGCGGAGGTGTAATGGAAGACCAAGATGCTTCAATAGCGGCCTTCAGCTCTTCTGCATCGTTTGGTCTCATGTCTCTCATCTTTCTCTTGGCAACTCTCGGTTCAGGTCAGGCGAGTTTGCTGGCCAATCAAGCACAGTAATACCATGGTCACTGAACCAGGTTTTGGTACTTTTGGCAGTGTGGGCAGGTGCCAAGTCCTGCTGGAAAATGAAGTCAGCATCTCCATAAAGCTTGTCTGCTGAAGGAAGCATGAAGTGCTCTAAAATGTCCTGGTAGACGGCTGCGTTGACTCTGGACTTAATAAAGCACAGTGGACCAACACCAGCCGATGAAATGGCTCCCCAAAACCAACACGGAACTGGAAACTTCACACTGGACTTCAGGCATCTTGGATTGTGTGCCTCTCCATTCTTCCTCCAGACTCTGGGACCTTGGTTTCCAAATGAGATGCAACATTTGCTCTCATCAGAAAAGAGGACTTTGGACCACTGAGCAACAGACCAGTTCAAGAGGAATACGACATTTGAAGCCCATGTCCAGGACCCGTCTGTGTGTGGTGGCTCTTGATGCAACTCCAGCCTCAGTTCACTCCTTGTGATGCTCCCCACACACACATTTGAATGGCCTTTTCCTGACAATCCTCTCCAGGCTACGGTCATCCCTGCTGCTTGTGCACCTTTTTCTTCCACACTTTTCCCTTCCACTTAACTTTCTATTAATGTGCTTTGATACGGCACTTTGAGAACATCCAACTTCTTTCGCAATTACCTATATGCTATAGATATATTGTACTTGTAACGCCACTTAAGTGCTACAATTTGTTAGTTTTCAATTTCAACAGCAGATACGAGTAGACTGCTGGTGTACTTTGTCCTTAAAAGCTACAAATGAAAACCTGCCACAATATTATTGTGAACATATTTAACTTACTCTTCAAATAAATGATCCAGATCTAGCAATAGGTCTAGGTCACTATTGGACGTCCTTAGAGATTTATTAGTTACCCCGGCTCGAGGAACATGAGTAATTCAGGTAATCAGCATACACTGATGTGCACACACAAACACACGTGCCCAAAAAAAACCCAGCTGCTATACTCAAACAACAATACAATTTATCCATAATCCGCAATCAGTATCGCTGGGTCTGTGATCATGGCTCTCTTGAGGTTATATTTGCTCCCTTTTTTGTGCCACGGAGTGAGTCGCTCTACCGGCGGTTGAAGCCTCCCAGGCCAACATCCCCTACTGGCGCGGCAAGCCTTTTCGGTGAACACATTTTGTTGAACCCTACAGGATCAACCCTTATGCTTCGCCCCGCTCAGTGTCCCTTGCACTATTTTGTTAACAAAAGGTGTATTTATAATTATCATATTTATTAATTTAGTATTTTGTTTTTCAAATTCCGATATGGTCTAAATATTCTGAAGAATAAAACGTTCTTATGCATTATTATGCTATTATATTGTCATAATGTAATCAGCGGTCTGAAAATTACAATATCGTTTATCACACTTCATTTTGATGCAATATATCACACAACAAAGAGTAGTTATTGTGACAGTCCCAAAGAGATGGTTCGTGAAAGACTACACATTACAAATCCTTACGCCAACAACCTCTACAGAACTCTCAGCTGTAGCTGACATTACAGAACATGGATCAGCTGTCCCAACAGCTTTTGACTCATTCCTTACACCCCTCCCTCCCCCACACACACGAGTTGATAACAGGAAGCAGAGCTCTAAAGGGCAGAGCGCGTTGGCAATGCATGACGTGCGCTGTTTTCCATGTAAACCCACACACCAGCAGCCGCTTGATGTACGTCAGCTCATCAGAAGACAGCGCTGTCCCAAGTCACGAGCAGATACACGTCAAACTTTCTTATTTGATTTACTGATTTGGCACATGACAACTAGCTGACTTGACAACTACTACCATCTCTGATGCATGTCTGGTGGGGCCATGTGAGGCTGTTGGGGACAGTGAGCTTCTCACTTATCAGAGGAACTTGCAGATTCACCGTAGGGACGTCTTCCATTCTCAGCACAGGAGCATTAAAGTTTCTGATGAGACACAACATAGCACCGTTAAGGATTCTTTTTTTACCTTCACTATGACGAGAAGGACTAGTGACCAGCTGGGAGTCTTCGCTCATTTTCATGGACTAATTTGTTACCTTTATACAAGCATTACAAAATGGCCAAAGTGCACGTTATTTGTTCCCTTATCAGTGTATCTCGTCTAAAGAGCTCCGATTGTGCACGCTGAAGCCTAGTTTATCCTTCTGTGTTTTCAGAGTGACGCAAGGAAACGCAGACGCAAGAGCCCCTTGCGTGTCCCTTGCATGCCTTTTCACACCTCCTTTGCGTACGTTGACCCATTTTCCTGCAGCGCACAAGGCTGCGATTGGTCTGCTAACTACATCTTTACGGAGTCTCACATTTCCGTTTTCATAGCACAATAGTGCCATTACTAAAACAAAGAATATTTACGAGAGAACGGATCAGATTGAAGAGCTTTTGTCGGAAGAAATGCGGAAATATTACCACTTATACAATCCGTCATTGGCAGACTATAAGGACGCGTGGATGGCCTCCGATTCACGGACGGGGGATTGCAGCAAACGCCGGTTTGCCGGTCGAGAGGTGCACAAAGTTGTGGAGGATGATACGGGACAAATGTGTCCGCGATGAAAAGCAGCAGTGGCGATGCACGGGGCAATAAAGTCTATGATAAATAAATAAACCAACCAACGACCACACACAAAAGACGTCACTCTCTAGGTTGTCTTCGACAAAAACACGTTACACCACCTATTGTTCTGGCGGTGAATTGCTCTGCAACACACGCAGGCAGGACTTTTAGAACTATGAATTGAGACGAGTGCGTCGGCACAACAGCGCGTAAAGACACAGAAGCATGCGCCAGCCTTGAGGGTTCACTATGTATGAATTTGGATCAAGGCTCTCACTTGGCTCCGTCCTTGTAATAACCACAGCTGGGATTCAACATTAGACTGGATTCAAATCAAATCCAAACTGAAATGCAGAATGGTTTGTCATCACCTTGCAAGTGAGATTTGATTTGGAGTGACAGACAATTATGTTCAGAGCCTGTAGCTGCAACCTGAAGAGCAAATGAGCCACATTGGATGGCATGAGTTGATCAGCAGAGTCGTTGCAAGGTCCAATATGGCAGAACTCAGTAAGTTCAACAGCACACACAGCACATTTGACCCTTCTTAGGAGGTATGGCAAAGCAATTGAGCCAGAACACATTGAGCATTGTTTGTAAGGAATGCTGCTAGATGATCCCCTACGTGTCCACCAGCTAGCTACCAAAGATCGGTCTGTTGTTTGGTGATGGGTACAGCGCTTTGTGTACAGCAGCTTTATCAGAACAGCTGTCTGCTGCAGCTGGAAACAGGGGGACTCAACCATAACCATTCTCTTCACATTACAGATCATTTGGCTGACGCTTTTATCCAAAGCGACTAAAATTGCATTTTTAATACATTTTTGCCCGGGGAAAAGCAATTAGGGGTTAGGTGTCTTGCTCAGGGAAATTTTGACTTGGGACATGGAGCAGCCGGGGCTCGAACCGCCAATGCAGGCGCACCCTCTCTACCCCTGCGCCACGTCGACCCTTGAAGGCCAGAAAACAAAGACAATGAACTCTGGAAGATGCCAACATATACCAGAGGGGAACTTCACAATTGTGTTATACTATAAGCGGCACCTTTTGCGTAACATAGCCCAGTGCATATAAGTTTTTTATCTAATACCCAGTACTTTTTTAAAGCTTCATCTCTACACAGTTCCATTAGAATGTGAATGCTGAACTGAATCGCTGACTTGTCTGTACAGTAACTAAACTTTGAAGTAAAATATTTTTATTTCATGTAATACATAAAACCTGAAAAGTTAGTTGGCCAATAAAATTGTAATAACATTGTTGACACCCATATTCCCATTTTTTCTTTCAAGAGCTGTTAATTAGTTATGTTCATCACATGGAGGAAAAAAAAAATCAATTCAAGACCACAGGTCGACCCGTTACAATCCTAACTTAAATTGATCAATAATAGTCTGCATAAGGACGGCCTGATCCATAATGGAACGGCATGTTGTGCAGGTATCAGAAACCAAGTTGGATGTGGGAAGGTAAACGTCTGTTGGCTGCCCATATTAACAGCAAAAGACGAATGAATAAATTGAATCTCTCACTTCGGTATTGTTTCTTAAGCCTAGTTTATGCTTCTGCATTTTCAGAGCAACGCAGACGCAAGACCCCCTTGTGTGTCCCTTGCGTGCCTTTTCACACCTCCTTGCGTCCTTGCATGCGTCGACCCATTTTTCTAGGCTTGCAACGCAAGCCTCCCGCAGCGCACAAGCCTGCGATTGGTCCGCTAACTACATCCTCTACGGAGTCTCACATTTCCGCTTTCATAGACCGGCATTATTAAAACGAAGAATATTTACGAGAGAACGGATCACATTGAAGAACTTTGTCGGAAGAAATGCGCAAATATGACCGCTTATACAAGCAGTCATTGGCGGGTTGAATAAGCGGGTTGGATTCATGGAGGGAGATCGCCCCAAACGTCGGTTTGCCGGTAGAGAGGTGCACAAAGTTGTGGAGGAAAATACGGGACAAGTGTGTCCTTGATAATAAGCAGCGGCGATGCACGGGGCAAAAAAGTCTATGATAAATAAATAAACAAACCAACGACTTCCACACACAGAGACGCGACTCTCTAGTTCGTCTTCGACAAAAACACGTTACTCTGCCTGTTGTTCTGGAGGTGAATTGCTCTGCAACACACGCAAGACTTTTAGAACCATGAATTGAAACGAATGCGTTGACGCAACGCAGAAGCATGCGCCAGCCTTTAGCCGATGACAGTATCCTAAGCCTTGAGACTCTAATGTGTCAAACTAAATCACAAAACTGTCACGTAAAGTCTGTGCACAAATTCCTGCGGCTCTACTTGCATTCCACACGGTCATGTTTTCAACTCTTCATCTACAGTTCTTTTTTTTTCTTTTCTTTTTTTTTTTAAGGAAGCTGCAAAAAAAATTGGGGAACTCAACTACCCTTCACAAGCACAAGTTCCACCGCTCGTCTCACAACTAATCAGATATCAAGATGTTGAGGACTGCTCTGCCTCCCTATTTTTTAGGTTAGCTTGGTTGGAAAAAATAACAGTGACAAACTATGCAATAAGATGTCGAATATAGCCCCCTTCTTTTCATCACCCAATCCACCCAAACCTTGAGATAAGTACTTCTGACAGTGTCCATGAAATTAGTCAACTTTAAAACAAATTCAAATTGAAAACCTCTTTGCAAAAGGTATTTCCATCAAAACGTGGGTGCTTGACCAGTGTGCACGGTTAAGATTTACCAAAATAACGGGTGTTGAAATGGTTTAGGTTGCAAAAATCACAACATTAATTTGTTTGGTTACTCTAGAAGTTCACCGGTGCCTCAACTTTATTCTCGATCGGTCCCAAATGACCACAGCTGGAATACCTACTACTTAAAAAACATAAACAAGTTCCAGACGGGCTGCACCGATGTCTGAAGAAACAAACAAAGCTGCAGCGGGATATGGATCACAGCCGTATGAGCAAGGCATTTGTTTGCGACCTGGACCCATTTCGGCGTCCGTGACCACCGTGTCTCACCTCCGTCCCTGTCTCTGGCCCGGTGTGTATGGACAGCCTTCGCTCTGCTGTGGCTTGTGCTGTCGGTGTGTTTGTTTTCAGGGCTGTCAGACCTCCGGAGCACCTTGCAGGGAGGAGTGACATCGGTGGAGTCTCGCATCTTTTCATGCCGGCGGTCCCCTCCCGGATGGCTCTTGGACGAGTATTTGAGCGCCTGTAGACACAAATCAAACACCTCACTACAATCTAGTGTACAAGGATTTCATCACCATCAAAAGGTCCGTCAATACAGGGACACCTTTCTTGTTACACACCATGTTGGGTTTCTCAACGTGAGAAAAACGCATGGCAAAAGTTGTATTATGTTTGGTGTTCATTTGAACAGTTCATTGTGATTCAAAAGCAGCAGATTTATCCCCGACTAAATATGCAGCAATATTAGCTCTACTACTGTGGCTGTAGTCGCTCTTCACTTGGTAAAAATTTACATTTGTATCCTGATCCGGATTCATAATAACAACTGATAATAACTATGCAAATCAAACATTTTGTCCGACAACCGTTTGTCTCAGCTGCTGCTTAACAGAAATGTTTCAAATTTCCATAGTTTAAAACTTTACGTTGTTCTGTAGAAATACATATGGAGCCCTTTGAGGTTCCCACAGCTAGCTAGCTAGCCAGCTAACTATATCCTTAAAATGACAGATTGCGGTCGGGCCCTAATCGGACTGGCTAACAGGCAAGCTAATAGTTACCGGCTATCATTAGCTTGAGCTACTCGGTTCTACCTTTTCCAAACAGCGAAACTAGAAGAATACTTTCAAGCCGATTAGTTTAGCCTACAGTATTCCCGCTGGCGACTCTTTACAGCCTTCAAACGGGATTTTCAAACAAAACCATTTACTTTTCGCGTTATTTTTCCGCACTGACGGGGGGCCCGTTGTGCTTCACAGAAGCCTGAGCTAGAGTGTCCATCTTAATCTTATTTGGTGCTAGCAAGCTAGCAGGCTACAGTTCGCTAACAAGTACCTGATAGGGTTGAGAATCTCTTCGGTCGCACCTGCAAATGTAAAGAAAAAACCGTTGTGAATATAAAGCTTCAATGTCAGTGTTGAGAAACTGCTGAAAGCGGTGCAACAGCTGAACGAGCAAGTTTCAAGCCACTTATTTTGGTTACAGTAAAAAATGGCGGATTGTTAAAGCGTAGCCAGGAGGAAAAGGAAAATCTGAATAAGTAACGTCAAAAACATGTTTACCCATCGCCGAGTCTCGGTTGTTTCCTTGCATACATTACCATCAATGCCGTGTTAAGTGTGTTTGGAGTGGGATGTAAAAGATTGATGACGGTAGTCTATTTATCTCGTTGATTCAGCGACCTAAAACCGTCAATTATTTCAACTTAGCTTGTGGGTATTTCAATGCTATTGGCAGCACTGGACGAAAGAGCGCCCTCACTCAGTCCATCTCTCACTCAGACCCACAGCCGTATCTATCTGCCCACAGAGACGTAGCAGTGGAGCTGCGCGTTGGGTTGCCACATACTAGACACTCACCAGTAATGAAAAGCCTATATAAGTCAACTGTACGTAACAAAAGTGTCTGGTGACAATATTATGTCGTGTTATCAACGTGAAATGCGTTTAGATTTTATTCAGCTATAACTATTACATTTGATATAATCGTAGCACGGCTGCTATAAACACCGTAAAACATTGAAAGGACGGAATATCAAAATCCCATGGTATCAGCATCAGATTTTAATCGGGACATTTCTCATATTAATTCAAAGAAATCAAGTATTTAGGAAATAGTCACCATATAGATGGACAAATGTGGGTATTGTACAGACTTGGCAACCTGACTGCAACCCCCAATCTCCACCTCCCCCTTCCGATGGCAACATCCGGGACACACACCAGCTGTAGTGGAGCGGTCTCAAAAACCTGTGAAGTCAGGAATTTTTGCTATTTTCTTGGCTGAATTGAAATTGTCTATCCTACGGAGTCATTTTTTTCCGTGAACAGCAATACATCTAAAGTTGTAAAAGCCATTAAAGGCTTACAGAAAGCACTGACTGGTTCTCTCCTGACATCTAGCGGTTATAATGTGACATCGCGAGCATCGAATATTACATCGCTTCATTTAATTCAAATTCACTATTTCTAGTTTCTCCCTCAAAAATTATTTCACGTTTTTAATGAAACAATTTCCCTTGTTGCGTAAATGATAAATAAGAGCAATTGTTCAATGTTTGTATTATCATTTTTGTATTCACTGTCTGCAAGAAAAGTTTTGCACATGCCACTTAATGTAAATAATACTATAAAGAGATATATCCCATACACGACAGTTAATGTAATGTCACATAAAAGACTTCAAGCATCATAATCATTACAGAGTGGCAAAAATAGTCACTCAGGAAAAAGTCTTATGGTCAGTATATGGACATGTGCATGTCAACAATTAGACCTTTGTAATAAAACAGTGCATGTGCATGCACAACAGTCTCTTCACATTTTGTGGCTCTGACCAGGTTGTATTGTTGATCCAGAGTGAGTATCTGTCAGAAGAGGACTGCTGGGCTCCATTGTTCCCAGACAATATGCGCCACATCACATCCCAGGCTGAGGACAAAAGAAGCTGCGGTTCAGCGTTTTTGGCACACAACACACTTTAATGTGGGGACACATAGGGCGTATTGCTATTGTTGGCGCATTTCTCGTACTGGTTCACACACACACACACACACACACACACACACACACACACACACACACACACACACACACACACACACACGCACACACACACGCACACACACACGCACACACGCACACACACGCACACACACAGATGGACAATCAAAATGTTTCTCGATCTTACAATAACATGAGATGATGTCTGTCTTAAGATGTGCACTTCTTTGTTTGCTGCCTCTAATTAAAACCAAGTTGATCATTTTAGATTTCTCAAGATCAGTTTCATAATCAATTCCAAGTGTTTTATGGTCATGTACTCGACATATCTCTACATTGTGAGGTGACATGCTTTGCTCCCCTGCCACTGGGCTTAACTTATATATAAGTATTAACCAAATATGAGCTATAGCTATAACATACATTACATGTGGTGCAAAAATTAAAAGGATGCAGAGGAATGGTGGAGGTAAATGTCAACAACATCAGGTGAGTAGTCTCTCAGGAGCCCTAGTGGGATCAAACCCACTTGACCGTGACTGAAGCTACATTGAACTGACATCAATCACAACACATTAATCACAACAACAAAAACAACAACAAAAGCCAACAGTTTTTGTAGTTGTAGAAGTAAGATAAACTCCAACCTCAAAGTGTTTATTTTTCGGTATTTGACAACTTTTTGCGTTGGGTATTAAGATCACCTGTAGGGGGAGCTATCAAACAACATATCTCTAATGTTAACGCAACAACAACACCCAAGAAATAATCAGTTTCAATAGTTTTCGGTTTCAGAACAGCTGTTTAGAGTTGTATGGAGCCACGATACTACGATTTACCATGGTAACAACCACAAAACAATATATTCACCCCTATTGATCTGGAAATATTACGCCGCTACTGCAGTAAAAAACTGCGTGGGAGAAAATTACTGTAAGTTCCAATAGTGTTGTCAGTTAATATTTAATGTACACACTAATCATAATCCATACGTTTTACTAATTTCCAGTGTGAAACATCTTTTTACACTCTGTTAGAATGCACTACACACAGGCTTGAAACACACCCATGCTCATATTTAATCACAATAACAATATCGCTGGTAAAAACTGGTACAATGGTATTTTTAATCAGGTGCATCCTGTGGAACTGCTTTTTAATGGCTTCACTGGTTTGTGTCCAGGGAACAAAAATGTTTAAAAGACGTTTCAGAGCGAGGCACACCTTTCTCACGGCTCTGCACACAGCAGCTTTACTAATATTCTAAGGTTGTAAAGGAAAATGCCGTTTGCAAAAAAAGTAATACACTACACAAAGAATCTGCTCGTATGTAAGAGCATGTCCACCATGAGTGACGTTAGTTATATGAGGACGGGTAAGGTCATGTACATATTTGATGGACTGTGAAGAAAAACGATAGTAGTTATCTGGAAATGACAATATAACTAATCGGGGCCTCAATATTCTCTCCCGACGTATGTTTAACAGCCTGCGAAGTAAAACCGCTTCTTCATCAACAGGATCGTCCAGAATAGGACGTGCCATGTTCTAGAAAACACGTTAACGTAACAGAAATCTTATTTTGTTCATATGTGGAAACTGCGCTAAAACACGCCTGATACAGAGTAGGTGAATGAATAAGAAACAAGCGCGCTGTGTGATTGGCTGGGCTGCTGTCAGAGGGAGGAGACTGTGAAAGAAACCTGAGGTTTATAGAAGAAAACCAGCTCCTGACCAGGTTATGTTCAAAGGCTCAGTTACCCTGGTGACTGACCCTGAGCTTTAGTTACCTTCCTTTGTGAAACAGACAAGCCAGAGTTTCCCACAGCTCAGGGTTAACAAACTCAGAGTTTCCACTAAACACGCTTCTTGAAACGGACCCCTGAACAATAGCTGATCTTAAATAATATACAATAAATATACAATATATAATAAATAATGATACAAAATATGGCCATGTTCACCTTATTCAGATTCTAAAAAGTACAGCTGGATAAAATATTATTGTTTATCTTGGGACCAGGAAGTAGAAACGGACTAAACATTAAAACATTATAATATACAATACGTATAATATGTACAATAATATATATATATATATATATATATATATATATATATACAATGAATAAGAAATCTAACTCACTCCATATGCAAAGTGAAAGATTGATAGTTACTCCAACACATGTGCAAGAGCAATTATAATATATGTCTATAATTAGGTAATTTCTGGTATACAATTGATCAATCATCTCAATTGTCACTGATTGAGGTTGACAATCGATTGCCATTATTCATAATGGAATTACAAAGAGATCTTTCAGAATTAAATAGCTACTCCGAATCCACACATTCTTTGTTTGCGACTTGCAGCTTCAGATTAATAATTGATGTATCTATAGACACTATTTTTGAAAGAATAAGCTGCATAATTCTTTCAGAAATAATGGGGATTGTTCTCTCCTGTCTCTTGAGCTGCGAGTTTACGAGGGAGGCGTTGGTTGTTGATTGACAGTACCTTCAGCCAAAGAAATACAGAAAATAAATACTAAGCACGCCCTTATAGAATACTGACCAATTAACGAACGGGTTGGGGGTGTCTTTAAACAAAAGCCTTTGGCAATAGACTTGCACGGCGCGGATCTCAGACCAGTTTGCGCTGTCACACACCGAACCGGTTAATCTCGTGTTTAAACAAACTAACCGTTTCCAGATCAGCGCCTTGACAGACGCTTTACCCATCTTGGAGAGAGGCACGGCCGAGGCGTAACATTTCTGAGAGGTTGTGTTCAGCTGAAAGTCACACGGAAAGCGGGGATGAGTTAAGGAGATTTAAAAGAACGCCTCGAGTTTTCGACGTTGGAGAACACAACTAGAGAAAAGTGTATTTTTTGAAGGAACCACTGGAGTACATCGTGACCAGCAACAAACCATTCAACTGCGACCTCCGATGCGAAGTGAGTGACGTTACCAGCATCGTTGTACACAGCTGAACAACTCCCCTTTACATTCGTCAAGGGAACGCAAACCACAAGTGAGTGGGGTTTTTGTAGTAAGAAAGGGGAAAACAGTGATGGCTGTGTGTGGTATGCGCGGGCATATACGCTATTAACACGAGCACTCACCTAATGACAGAGCAGGGTTTCCAGACGGGGTTAGTGGGGAGAGGGGGATTAACTACTAACTAGCAGCGAACTTCTCTACCGCCCGGTGCTAACCTCACAGTTAGCTAAGTGACATTTAAGTAACTCTGTAACTCTCTCCATGGTTAACAGGAAACTAGAGCCCCCCTGCCAATGTATCAACACACTAATGAGCCATTCCTAATTATATTGACTTCTTGGTACCATTCGTTTCAATGTGATTTCCCCTGACGTGCTGTGGAATGCTTGTGCGCAAAGTGACGTAATGTTAATTATAACAATATATCTACGTTGTTAAAGCAATGGAGACATGTACCGATGATACAGTAGCACTTTGTGTCATAGTGCAAGTGTACCCTCCCCCAAAGGTATGGCGAAACCGACCCAGCCTACAAAACCCGTTCCTCGCGTCACAGAACTCTCAACTTCCTCTAAAACGCACTGGCACCGTAGACACGCGCACTTCCTCCTCCACCAGGGAGGCCGGTGTGCCGCGCTACCTGGACAGGAGGGGGAGGGGTACACCGCCCTTCTCTCTCTATCTGTGTGTGTGTGTGTGTGCGTGTGTGCGCGCCACATCAGTCCCCAGTGTGACATGTGCCTAATGGCTGCAGTGATATCTTCTGCGTGTTTGATGTGGTAAATAAATATTCAGAGGGATTAAAGCACTCAGTACCAATTTCCCTGGAAATGCTACTGAAATGCAATAAAAATGCAATTTTTATTCTTCTGAGTCATTTGTTCCCCCAGACGGAGTCTGCATTCTTCTGGTTATCATTCGGCAAGAGTGTAGCGCTCCTTATTTTTAGAGGCCGGGAAAGCAACAAAAAAAATCCTTCGGCTGGTAAACCGCTTGTGGAATTGAGGTTAGAGAAGCATCGTCACAGCTAAAATCAATGAACCAAACATCAGTACTCACTCTTTTTTGTGTCGCCTGTGTAGGACAAAATTTGACATTGTCTCGCCGTTATGGTGCTTTCTGTGAGAAAGAAAAAACAACATCCACCATGACCATCCTTCGCTTGTGTTTGGATGCCGCTAAGTGGGCTCTCTAGGGAGCTGACATTTCTCTGTGTAAAGTCCAAGGCCTCAGCGGCTGGTCTGCAGTTTTGTCTGGCTCGTCAAACCTAGCTATTCTTTTTCTCTTTTTTTCTTTTGGTCTTTACACCCTTACAGAGTCCTTGAAGGCATCTTACTAGGGCAAAGGATTCCAAAGGTTAGCTACCTAGACATTGTCTTAGCTCGCCTCAACTGTGTGAGTGGATGTTGCATGATAACAGGTGCTTGTTTCATGGTTTTATTTTTTATTTCTTTGTCACCCACGCAGCTGGAATGTGTACTGTAAACGGCCGAGGGCGGCCCTGCATAGGAGTCTCTGACCGGCGTTGTTTGTCTGGACAGGTGTCTCCAAGCTGGAGCCCTGCATACCTCACATTCCCTGGGTTTGGTTAACGCTGTGGAGGGGTCACCGAGTAGTGGGAGGGAGGGTGGTGTGTGAACTGAGAATGCTATACGCGCAACGTTCAACTCCCAGAATTCCTCAGAGCGACCTGCTGATCGGGACAACTCCTCCTGTCATCGCAGCAGCGCAGTTTGTGTTGATGAGGAATCTGTCAGCGGCCACTAGAGGTGGCTTCCACAACTGCTTGTCAGCAGCAAGACTATTTTCTTGGGGCTTAATGGTGGGAAGGACATAGTCGTTTAAAGCTCCTGATCCAAGCATTCGATTGGATCTCTGTCCCTTCACTCAGAATCACAGGACATGCCTGAAGAGAACCTCGTTGTTTCTTTCTTTTCTTTTCATCTTAATTGTCAATCAGGGACTAAATAGGTTCAAAATTGGGGTCTTAACGATACGTTTTTCAGCAGTTTTTTTCATTGTGAGAGCCAGGAATACAACAACATCTGTTCTGGTAAAAAGAGCATTGCGGCCGGAGAGTTGGAATAAGAGGTTGTTGAATGGTTTTAGCGCTCCTCATCTAGCGTTGAGTGGATCTCAGTTCAGGTCTCCTGACTCTCAACAATGCTGTTGCAGTAGCTTAATCAAGGTTTTACATTTTCATACTGCATATTGTTTGAGAATCTTACTTGTTACATAAAAGTGGATCTTTGAGGTTTTGTGGCTCTGTTGAAATGAGAAGCAATTACAGGACGGGACACCCGTCTTTTCACCTTCCTATTCTACGGTACTGCGCTAATCTCGCGCTGCGAGTCAGTCCGCAGCGGACTAGTGAGCCTCCTGCTGCTTCCGGATGGAGAGGTTAAAATAATTTACTCTGTAGGGTACAGAAAGGAAAGAAAGGTTAGGGGTTTCTCTTAGCACCTTGTAAACGTGTGGGGTGCTGTGCTGGAATGAGCCCACACAGCAAAATGGCATCAGACACCTTCTCTCACCCCAGCTTCAAAGCTGTGCTTGAGCATGCTGAATCTGATGGAGAACACCGGGCAAAACTGCGGTAGCATTAATGAAAATACAAGGTGTGGGGAAAGTAAAATGGGCTCTGAAACCCTCAGGGGGAAGGTCAAGCCCTAACGTTTATTGGCGTAGACTGGAGTGGTCTTGAAGGGTTTAATCATGGGACACAAAGCGCAGACGAAAGCCTAGTTTATGCTTCTGCGTTTTCAGAGCGACGCAGACGTAAGCCCCCCTTGCGTGTCCCTTGCGTCGCTTTTCACACCTCCTTGCGTGTGTCGAGCCATTTTTCTAGGCTTGCGTCAAAAGCGACGCAAGCAATGAAAGCCTCCCGCAGCGCACCAGGCTGTGATTGGTCCGCTAACTACATCCTTTACGGAGTCTCACATTTCTGCTTTCATAGCCCGATACCGCCATTATTAAAACGAAGAATGTTTACGAGAGAACGGATCAGATTTAAGAACTTTTGTCGGAAGAACTGCGTAAATATGACCGCTTATACAAGCCGTCTTTGGCGGGTTGTATAAGCGGGTTGGATTCACGGAGGGAGATCGCAGCAAACGCCGGTTTGCCGGTCGAGAGGTGCACAAAGTTGTGGAGGAAAATACGGGACAAATGTGTCCACGATGAAAAGCAGCAGTGGCGATGCACGGGGCAATAAAGTCTGATAAATAAATAAACAAATAAATAAATAGACGTGACTCTCTAGGTCGTCTTCAACAAAAACACGTTACTCCGCCTGTTGTTCTGGCGGTGAATTGCTCTGCAACACACGCAGAACCATGAATTGAAACGAGTGCGATGACGCAGACGCAAACGCAGAAGCATGCGCCGGCCTTTAGGAGGGCAATAGCTCCAGATGCAGAACATGGTGGTCCTCTCACTCAGTCACATCTGGAGCCTCACTCTGTGTATTTAAAGCTTTGGGCCTACAGAAACTTGTACTGTGAGCCATCGCTGTGGGAATACTGTACCCACAAAATGCCTGGATCGTAGTCTTGCAAATGTGGAGCTTTGCCAGTCTTTGGTTCAAAGTTAAAACATTGTTTGCAAAGCAATTGTCACTTAATCCAGCTGAGACGTGCTTGTAACTAATTTGTAAGTCACCAGTGGAGGATATAGCCTTACAAAGCGAGGCAATGGGTTAACTCGACTGACGTCGAGCTTATTTGTCAAACGTTCCCTTATATATCAGGGGTTTCCATGCGGGGCCCCTGCTAGCATTACTACGCCTGTTCCCCACATGGCCGCCCCGTGAATAATTCAACACACTTGTTCGGGGACGCTGGTTTGTGGCTCCGTCCCGTAAATTGTAGCTGCACAGGGGATTGGAAGGGCGTATGGCACAGCTCCGGGTTTGCACCGTCAGCCCGAGAAGATCTACGTCTGCTGTCAGCAAATGGGGTCCGGTGCTGTACTAATGCGCCACGAGGCTGCTGGAGCTCCTGTTTGATATTTTGAGGTGCTCGGAGAGCTCGGTTACCAGGCGGCGGTCCTGTGACTGATTCACTCTAAAAATTGATGGTAGCAGTAACTTGATGCCGCTGGCTGCCGTTGGTCCAGCGGTAATTAAAACGCAGTGATGTTGTACATGGTTTAACGGTAGTGGAGGGGGAGGTTGTGTAAAATGTAACTTTCAGAGAGCTTGAAGAGATCCTTGGATTTAGTTTTGCTCGTTTGAACCAGCCATTCGGTGACTGATCCCACCCTTTCCCACATGACTCTCCTTGCTTTTACTAGCTGCAGTCATAATTTCTATTGAGCGCCTTTAAACGCGGAGAGTGTAGCGGGTTCAGCGTTGATCACCTCTGAGTGTGTTTTCCCTGTAAATCAAAGAAACGTATAACTTCCTGGTTAGACATTGATTCTACCCTTGTTAGAGGCCTTGAGTTCTTCTGATTAGCCCAAAAGGGGTTTCTTTAGCGGCTTGTTTTTAGGTGGCAAGGACTCCAGACAGCAGCAGCGCTGGGCTAACCCCCCCCCCCCCCCGCCCCCCCATCTGCTAGTGGGGCGTCTCAAGTAGTGTCAACTGTAGCTCGGCACACTTGTTGCCGTGTCTCCTGCCACCTTCCTTCTGGCTGCAGGCCCCGCATGGCTGGGTTTTCATTTGTCCGTTAACCCCCTCCCTCGCCTCTGGACTACACCCCGCGTAAATGCTTGATCGGCAAACGAAGGTCGGTGTGAGCGTAAATGTGCGCTTTTGTGTACGAACTCAAAAGAAATGTTGGTGTGTGTGTGTCGGACAGGCAATCATTCTTCTCCGTTACACTTGGTCTACTCTCTGCCTATTCCCTTGTCGCTCGTTGAGTGCCATTACAGCAATTTGATTGTGAATGCCTTCTCACGTCAACCCCATTATAACTATTTAACTTGGCAATCCTTACTCTTTAATGGCTCCGCCAACGTGATTTAAAACGACCTAATCTGCATGATGGCAGACCAGTGGATAGAGTTGTGGACCCTCTAACACAGTGGTGTCAAACTCATTTCAGGTTCGGGCCAGATACTGCCCACTTCGATCGAACGCGGGCCAGACCATTAAAGTCAGGGGGTCGGTGAAAAACGAATCGATTATAAAAAATAAAAATAAAAAGACACGACCAGCCTCTCGTCTGTCAGTAGCGAGTACCCACTAGCGTGGGGACCTTTCTGTAATTCTCACAATAGCAAAGTCATCGGAGGGCCAGACGGACTCCGGCGAGCCGGATTTAAGCCGCGAGTTTGACATATGTCTGAGCTTAGGTTATTTTCTTATCCTCCCCTAGGTCAGACGCGTGTCTCCAATGTAAGTAATTTAGTTGAATTGGTCACACTGCAAGAGATGAATCGGGTTTAGTGAAATCTGTTGGACATTTCCTAATGTACAAAAACAACACTTATTTAAAAAAAGCTGCTGGAATAAATAAAGCATGAGCAAATTAGGATGCACAGCCGCCGATTGAATGAGTCTAGTTATACTTGGCATACGAAACTGTTCTACAAATGCAGAAGGAACAAGTTTGAGTCTGGTACAACTAGTAGCTTATGGTGGAACATTTCCTTGTGGAGGTGGAACTTGTGGAGGTTTTCACTGCAGTGGAAAATCTTTGATCTTCCGCTTGCCAAAGACACACCTATTATTAGGGCAGGCCATACATTATTATGAAAATATAATCCCCCACCCCACTCACGCTGGGTGTCCAAAAGCCAGACACCAAACCAATGTAGTAGCTGCGATAATTTGAGCCTAACACAGATGTAGTTTGGGACTTGAGAGTTGCCCCTTTTGTTCGAGAGGCATATCATTCCCTGCTGCCTATCGTACTGTGCTCTTCTATCAGAGGACGGGTCTCTCTTCGCCCACCACTAATTGCTGAGTAACCATATGGAAAGGCCATAGAGCGGAGTTTTATTTTGGTTCTATAGTAAAATGAAAGTCATAATTATAGTTTGCTTGCGGGCCTTGATAACATAGGGCGTATGGTGTCTGTGTGAGTGGGAGGGGGAGTAGTTAATGACTGCATCATCGTGCAGTTTGTTGAGTCAGTTTAGATTTGAATGGAGTTTGAATAGATTGACGCCGTGGGGTAGAGTTGAGGTTTGTAGGATCACTGGGTAAGTGCAAAATGTCAAAAGACTGTAGGTTGCATGGGGCGTCATGTTAGCCGATAAACCTAGAGCAGATGTGACACAACAGCCTTCATTTCTAGTGTTTCTGGAGCTGTAGTGGATTGTAACAACTCTCACAGACTGTCATTATCACGGCCCATGCAAGGCCTTTTCTATCCAACCAGTTTCCTTCCCGGGTGGCTGAGACAAAGCGCCTCTTTCTCTGTCCGTTTAGAAGTCGTCCCTTCAGCGGCTGCACGCTAATCCGACTGACTATCAGCAGCTTCTGTCATGGGCAGGGAAGGACAGATGCAGAGAGAAGAGTTAGCATAGGAGGGGTGGGTAAAGTTGGGGGGGTGGCGACATGGAGGGTGATGACTGGATCATTTTGCATCTGGTGAACAGAGAGGTATTGTGTGTCAGAGGGCCACTGTGGAACGGACTGCTTCTTTACAGGGGGGAGTGGGGGTTGGTGGACTGCTGTTAAAGATCAAAAATCTTGTAGGGGGTGTGTTCTGCTTATATCAGCTCACGCTACACAGGAACCACAACAACACTGGAGACCTCCTACCTGATCGGTACTGCACATGTGAAAAGTACTTCACACATGATGGTAGTACACTCTTGTGCAGCATATCTTCTTTTGCTACATTGTGAACAACAGATCTGTGTTCAAATTGGCCGAAGGTGAGCCAGTCAAAGTTACGCATCATTGATTCCCTAATATAAGGTTAATGGAGTCTCCTGGAGTTGCATAATCATGTGTTCAAGCTTGGGAGAAGGTAAATTCTAACGTCGTCATTATGTGTGTGTGTGTGTGACAGTATTTTGTTTTTGAGTGAATTATGCCCAATTTAACTCCCTTACACCGGCTCTAAGTAGGTTTCTAATACACAACTAAAATCGCTGAAATCGAGAGGTTATTCTAATCAGAGCAAATCTTTACGTAGAGATGCAATAATTTACTTTTATCTAATTTTATTTCAACCCACTCACATAATATCAGTACACTGTATTGGGATCTTAATTGATCGGAAGCGTTCACCGGTATTGAAATCCCTGTTAATGATGAAATGCCCACCATTAGCAATATATCAAATTAATCTTTCCGTTCAATCTTTTTAGCTAATCTATGCTGTGAGTTTGTATATAATATTGCAACAGGAGTCACAAAGAAGAGCCATGCTTACAGATTCAAGAGAATGAGATTGAATGAGAAAATACATCCAAACTTCACTTCTAGTACTGTGTATAAATTATTTTTTTTATAATTATTGGAAAGGTCTGTATGTATTAAACTCGAGGTATGTCTAAGCCCTCGGTGCCTTTGTTGTCTTTACCAGAGACAAGTGATACCACAGCAGTTCCGTACATGTACTCCAAAGCCACATAGGAAAGAAAGTGGTTCGTGTTCTAAAAACATAAATGTCATTTTGTCTAGCTGTAAGGGAGTTTCTATAAAGGAACACCAGTTCTACAACCTAAACCTTTAAAAGAGAGCTTCACAAATGCAATCATTTTATCAAGTGAACCCCAATGTGTTCTTCCACATGTTTGAAAGCTCCCACTGTTATAACATAGTGAAAAGGTAAAGCCACGAAATCTTAGTCTTGGGTGTCAAACCGTTTTCGTTTGCCTTGCTGTAAAGGTCCACGAACAAGCTCTCCTCATTATGTCGGCCAGTGTGGATTCTATATAATCCCCAATGCATAGAAAAAAATTAAAACATAATTCAATGACTTTAGATAATAGTTAGGAGAGGACTAGAAATAACCATAGACCCTTTATCACTCATGGTAGAACGATCTGAGTTTGCCATCTCTGGCCTTCAACAAAGTTAAGAAGGGGGAACACAAAAGCTCTACACAGACCAAGTTTCCAAGCAACCGTGAAAGAAATGCCAGCTTCCTCGTGTGTGTGTGTGTGTGTGTGTGTATTTTGTACACACCCGGGTGTGTTTACGCGTGTGAGTGTGTGGTAAAGGTCACTTTGTTCAGTCACATTAGTGGCATCCTTTTAAGTACCCTGCTCAATTTTCTTTTACCTGATCATTTTACCATTCCATTTTTGGGACGGAGAAGTTAATTTCTCAGCACCGGCAGAATCTCTTCCTGTGGATAGTGACCTGAAACTTCTACTTACTCACTAAGACTTATCTCGGCTCCCTCAGCTAAATGGTGAGGTTGTCTAAAAAAAAAAAAGGCCGTGTGAGATGGAATAAGTATGTGAACGGACATTTTAGCACCCGGTGTGAGTCTCGACCGATGTCTCCTCTCTCTCGAGTGCTGATCAGAAGCGGTTGTTTGTTCAGCGTCCGCAGGGTTCAGGAACAGGCGTTTTCCCCTCCTGATTTGTCCCAGAGTCACTGGATTTCCCGGGCTGAGCCAAACGTGGGTTCAGTAATATAAGGCTTCTGTTTTGAACGAGTCCGAGAAAAAACGGTGACATTGCACAGAATTTTACTGCGAAAGAAACAAGGTTTCTCTTCTGCAGGTTATCTGCACTGAATTTAACCCCTCCAACCATGCAACTCAACCTCATAAAGGGTGGAAAGCGATGACTATTAACCCACAGGTAATCTCAGCACTTTGTTACGCTTGTTTGAATTCTTGTGGAGAGTTGTGTTTTTTATTCCAAGCTTAACAAACTGCCCTCCCTCCCCGCGTCTCTGATTTCACTGACAAAGCAATAGTGAGATAGAAACAGCAGCACTCTCTGCTGGAGGTGGACGCTCAGGAGGATGCCCGTCATTGTGCAGTAGAGTGGGGATGGGGAGCGCTTCGGAGTGAACATTTTCTCAAGTGTATTCGGAAATAATTTTTTACAGACTTTAGAAGACCAACATCAAAAAAGTTCTCCGCCTGATTTATGAACGGCTGAACATTACTAGAGTGTTCTCAGCTGTGTTTGACCGACTCCACAACCTCTGACTGATTCAAATCTATATCCATGCGATTGGGCTTTTGTTTATTTTATGATATCAACAGTGGCGACTGTTTTTTTAGATAGTGCTATCCAATCAATGACCTTCTTATCGAAGTCAGGTTAATTAAGAGAAAGCCCAAGCAAAACCAATGTTTCCCCAGGCTGAGGCTGTTTAAGGACGCTGATTGGCTTAATTGTTTGTCACATTTTTTTATTTAATCAGCCATTGGCTTCTTAGACCCTCTTAGATTGGCCCAAGTGCTGGCAGAAAACACATGAAGACAGGGCGTGCGGATGACAAGCAGGGACGGAGAATCAACGTACCTCTGTCAAATGGAATTTTCACAGATGAAAATCCCCAATTCTAGGTACGGTAGCTGGCTGACTGTGCTTATGAGCCAAACTGCAAGGCATCACAGACTGTGTTCAGTCACAGCCATCACACTGACCGGAGTCACATGTCTTCAGAAACGGAATAATTTATTTGCCAGGTATGTTGGACATAAGAAGAAATTGTCATGTGGGTGGGGCCAATGGCAGTGTGATGGGACACAGAGCTGAACAGGGCGTGTGTGGGTAAGTGGGGAGCACGGTTGTCCTCCAATCAAGGGTTGTCGGTTCAATCCCAGGCCCTGCTATCCCGCATGTCTATGTGTCCTTGGGCAAGACACTTAACCCAACATTGCTCCTGTAGCTGTGACTACAGTGTGTGGATGTTAGTTACTGATGGGCAGGTGTCACTGTGTATGGTTCTCCTGCCATCAGTGTATGGATGGGTGTGAATGGGTGAATGATGTCATGTAGTGTTAAAGCACTTTGAGTGGTCAGATGACTAGAGAAGCGCTATACAAGTACAGTCCATTTACCATTTAACTGCACTTAGTACCATTAGTTGACTGAGAATGTTGTTAGTGTTGTAACTTCAGTTGATAAATGCAACATTTAATATTGTTCGTTCATCCAGCCTGCTCATAGCAAATGTGTTTTTTATTGTTTGTTTTGTGTGTGGTTAACAAATAATTTCCTTTTTATATTCAGTAATTTAGTGTGTTCTTCAGTCAATCAAATCAATTTGAAAGTTGGACCAAAGTGGCCAAATAAAAGCCTCAAAGCCTCCTTTGGAAGTAAAGTCTGCACTTTCATTTTCTCTTGATGCCTCAATAGGTAGATATTGCCTGCCACCAAGGTGCAGGTCAGTGATCTTGGGCTTAAAAAGGTTGGTGACCGCTGTTCTAGCCGTTTTGCATCTTTTGTTGGCCGCCTCAAACCAAGGGAGGGAACACGGCACTATAGCCCCCCCGAACTGTAATCCATTCACATTAGTGACACATTCTCCCACCATGTGAGCGTCCTTTGATGCCTGTTTTCCCTGGGTTTGTAGGCCGGTGATATTTAAATGGGATGAGTCACTTTTGGAGATTGGGGGTGCTTGCTGTGACACTGAATCAAGTCATTGTTCTTTTTATGCCTCTTCCCTCCTCCCTACCTCATGCACCATGCACACTCCGCTATTCCTAGCAACCAGAACCCTGATTTGTGTGTGTGTGTGTGTGGTGGGGGGGGATGCGACTGGGAAATGGGGTTACAAACAAACATCCCTGTTTTCAGTAACCGGTCTGACTTGTCAGAGTCCCGCACAGCGTTGGGTGGAGGAATGCGTTAATTGTTGAAAGCTAAAGCTAAAAGATAAAGGACGAGGCCCTCTGATACATTCATTCAGAATAGAGGGAGAGATTCAGCTGGATTCTCCTGTAGTCCCGTTCCTCCCCCATGTCCCCCCTGCCTCTCAGGTGACGTCAACACATACACACTTTCTGCTGATCTGTGTGTAAATGCTTCTCGTTAGCCTTTATTCCCAGCGTCTCACATTCCTGGCGACTAATAGCATGTAACAGCTTGCCTGTTTTTTTTTTCTTTTTTTCTCAGGAGTGCATGATTACTAGAAGTGAAGTGGAAAGGCAGGAAAGAGAGTCTTACGATGAAACACATAAGAAATGTTTGGTTTTCATCCGTGGGATTAAGAGAAGCTCCAGGTGGGCGGGAGTGATCACCACTATGAGCAGATAAACTGTCCTTCAAGAGCCCAGTTCAGATTTTGGCTAGTAATTAAGGTTTAAAGAATGACATGCCCCTCACACAAGTCCGAAGTGATGGATCAAGGGCTAAAAGCTGTTCTAATTGGCCACCCTGACGTAATAAAAAGGGGCAAGGTCTCTGTCTGAAATAATTAGTGATGTTATTTCAACACACAAGAAAGACAAAAAAGCTAGAACCTTTCATTATTGGGGATTTTAGGAATGCCCACGAGGGAGATTTACGTAGTGTCTTAGAAGTACTTTCAATGTTAGGATCAACTGCCTTCGACTGCTTTAAATCACAGTAGCTTTTGGACAGACGTTTGATTGCGTCTTAATCTCTGGGAAACATTAAAACAGTTTTAACATGTCATTGAGCAAATGATTAGCAGAGTCATTATAGTTGCAGCCATTTTTATAATTACACAGTAGTGTATATACGATTCAAGGTAAAGTGTCTCAGCAGCTACTGCAAATTACAGCAAAACTTTTCTCAACCTGCTGCAGGTGGGCCTGTTTTTACTCGCCGTGACTCTGCTTCCAAAGAAGATTAGGATCGAATTTTTATAACCAACGTCTCTTGTCTGATCTTGCATCTTGGCCTGAATTCAAAAGTGTCGAGAAGCCAAACGAGATGTTTGAATCATGCCCCCTTTGTATTGGCCTGACGCTCGGGTCAGGCTCTGGTCGAACTCGAGTCGAGCCCCTCCCGAGCGTCCCAATCTACTGCTGCCACACCCCCAGACAGATTTAAAGCACAACCGTCAGACCCACCATAGTCATCATCATCACCATCATCCCCCCCTTCTCCCTGCAACCTGACCCCCCCCCCCCCTTTATTTCCACAAACCAATACAATTCAGACTGGACTCTGTGTAAGCAGGGGGATGAACCAGCCCCATTATATGCTCAAGCTCTTACTGGATGAGACCCTGAGTACACCGCATGTTGAATGGCGTTGTAGCGGCTGCTGTGAGGGTCTGAGCAATAATAATTGCCAAAGAATTGCAGTCATTTTAATGCAGTTTACAATTTCTAGAGACTCTAAAGTAAACAGATAATTTTGTTTGACCGATGGTCGCATAGCAGAAATATTAGGATTGACCAAATGAACAAAGAAGGACTGTACGGGCAAGCTCACAAAAACCAAAAGGCCTGGGAGACTCCGTAATATGGTCGTTTGGAGTTGGTTTAAGAGACAAAAATGAGAAGTAGTGTAGTGTCTGACCAGTTTGACACAACTCCGGTGTTGTTGAGTTTCAGGAACATTAAATGGTCTGATGTGCTTTACAAATCGTGACCCTTCAACTGAAGTTGTGACGGGACGATCCGCCCTGGGATTGTGCCTTCTATGCAAGTGTGTGTGTGGCCGTGGGGCTCAGCTGTCTTCCTGTCTTGGTGTCCTGGGTAGGGTCCGGTCCAGGTCACCTGCACAACCCCGCCACATTACTCTTGGTGTGTGTGTGTGTGTGTGTGTGTGTCGTTTTGTAGAGTGAAGTGAAGAACAAGGTTCCAGAGTGGCTTCATCTGCTAGGGGGGTTGTTGTGCGTGTGAGAGCTTTGACTGGGAACTAGGACCCTTTTTAAAATGTGACAGGTAAATACAGAGCGATGTACACTCAGACAGAGGCACCTTAAATCTGTTCACAGAGGAGACGCCAACACAAGGCATATCACACATCATGGTCTCTGCTCCTCTTTGTCCGTTAGAGACGTTACTCACCAAACAGCGGGCCCATAAAAACATTGCCAGCTACTCCCTGATTTACGCACAGAGATCGTTTTAAACCTGCATCATTTCTTGTCTTTGCAAGAGCGTCATCTGTCTCTGGGCTCCATGTGGGTCGGAGAAGCAGTGAGGGAGGATTGACGATGCCCAGTGGTTTGGAATTCTCTTGATGGAGTAACGGTACGAAAGGGAAACGTGTGTGTGTGTGTGTGTGTGTGTGTGTGAGAGAGAGAGACAATTCAGCATTTCTTTACTGGATGTTGCTGTTTTGTGGCTAACACATATAATCTAATACCGTTTTAGAGGAGGTTTTGTTTGCAGGATGACTGTTTATTGCCCTGCAATCTGATGACAAAGAAATGCCAGCTGGGTGGCATCTAATTGTCATCGTAAGTGGCTTAGCGCTGGTATTATCAGCCGCTACAAGAGACATTCCTGTTTTCGGAGTGGCTTGTGTTTCATTTCCAAGAGCACCAAGCCCCAATCACAAAGGATAGTCTATCCCTCCCAGTCACCCCCAGGTGTTGCTCCTTTTCAGGAGCACCTGTGCTTGCTGTGTCAGCCGGTCGAGGCTCATCATGGTCAAGAGCAATGACTACACACAAGGACAAAAAGATGGCCTGCATGCTGTTCAAACAGCTGTGTGCTGCAGGTGGACCACACAAAGTAGAATTGCAATCAGAGTAAAGCGGAATATTATATTTTACAATACAGCCTAAGTAACATATGTTACAATAAATACTTTTTTAAGGGATTTTCCGCCTCACACCTTTTTGGATTGCAGGTTACTCAAATGACCCCTGACTTGATATACTGTAGTTATTGCAGCGGCACCCAATGAAGCTTGTTTTTGTGCCTTAATAGTTTATGATATATTTTCTAAAAATTGAACACGTTACAAGCATTATTTTAAGACTGCTCCCTGATAGATGGTAGTTGTATAATCTAGTTGCTGATGGACTAGTAAATGAGGTAAATGTCTACCTGACTCGTAGATCATTCATGAGGTGCCGCGTTATTAACTACTGTCTCAATAATCCCCGGCGTGTTTGTCTTTCCATCCCCTGAGTGCGAGTGCATGTTTATTGGGTCTTCTTTTGGGTGTAACCTAACCTGGCATTGGCCTCTGGCCCTCTCCCCCTTTCCTCTGACTGTCTCAGGGTTCTAGCTCTGCCACCTGAGCTCCCCTCAACTCTCCCCCTTTTTGCCCTGTTTAGCGCAGATGGTGACGCAGGAGACCTCGGGCGAAGAGGTCTAGACTAGGTGACCCGCAATATGTCCATTAAAAATGCACAAAACTGATTTTTTCTTTTTTTCCTTGTATGTTTTTACATTTGCCAAATCAGGCAAAGTTGTTTGCGCTTATACGGCATTTGTTAAAGATCATTTGAAGCCTTCCCCTACAACACAAAGCTTGTATCTGCCGCAAGCTAGTTTTAACTGATATGATACCCAGGTCCCTGGTTGAGAGTCAGACCTCTAGTCTTGTTGATAGGATGAGAGATTGTTTTTTAGCCACAGGGGGCGGGAACGCTGAGGTTATTTTAATCCAGATGTGCGCCACGTGGCTCGAGTGTGCTGAGGCCGAGCTTACAAGTACACTGATTCGGACGTTTCATTTTTCTTCCGTCTCTCTCTTATCTATTCTAACATTCACTTACCATCCTACCAATCCTTTTTTTTCTTCTGCGTCGCCTCTCAACATCTGTCCTGCATCTGTCAAACCGCCTCTTTCACCGTCCACGTGTTTAGGAGGGCTCCAGGTGGAGCCCTGTGCCTGCAGTGATATCTGGTGAGGATGTAGGTTACCCAGCAATGCTGGTACTTAGTAGGCCTTCCAGATTAGTGAGGCTTACAGCTACCTGCTTCTCTTTTTCTCTTTGTCTGTCTGTCTCTCTCTCTCGTTGCAGGTGCATTGCTATTTAAAGCTCAAATTACTCATCTGAAAGTCCGTCGTCATCTAATACATGTTGGCAGAAGGTGGAGTGGATGTACTGTTTGCATTGAGGATTAATGCACCATCCTCTCCCTCCCTTTCAATAAACACAACTCCAGTCCAGGACGTTGAGGTCCTGCCAGGCTTACAGTGAAGGACTCAATGTTTATTTTCTTTTTTCGATTAAGCTAAGTGGGTGTTGCCCTTCTGCCCAACCCCCCCGGTCCATCCGTCCTCTGGTCCTTCTGTCGTGGGATAATTAATTCAACCATTTTGTGTGTGTGTGCTTGCGTGGAATTTGTGAGCGATGACTGATAGCGACTGTGGTCTCTCCCTTCGCTGTTAACGGGCCACAAAGAGACAAAGCGCTGCTGTGTGTGCATGGGAACCAGAGGGGCGGGCATGGGGGCAAGAGGTGTTGGGACCAGGAAGTGTTCAAGACTTCAAAGCAGGTCTATAATTGTTTTTTTTTCCTCTCTCATTTTCGTTACGTTTTCATTATGTAAGCCTCCAAATTATGCTTAAGCATGTCTTAAGCTGAGTTATCATTGGGATATAGAGTTTATTTCTTGTGTTTTTGTGTGGTGTATAATCGGGGAGTTGGATCATAAGTATTACAAGTATTTATCGAAAAGTTTTCAGGGTTTTTTTCTCCAGCAGACATTTTGGCTTAGCCTTGCAGGAGAAGCACAGGTGTTGCTAATCACATTAACGACCGCTGTTTTAATCGAGTGTCCTGGTAGACTGTGACTGAGTCAGCATGCACCACATGGAAGATGCTGCAGGAACGTGTGTGTGTGTCCTTTCTTTTAGAAGTGCTGTGGAGCATTAGCAGCCAGTGGATGAGATTACTAGTGCCCATTTTTACTGGCACCCTGAGGCCCATGTGAGGTCACAATGAGGACAGACAAACCAGCACCGTCTGTGTGCCCATACGCACACACACGCGCACACACACACACGCACACACACGCACGCACACACACGCACACACACGCACACATACGCACACATACGCACACACACAAGCATGCAGAAATACATGGTGTGCAACTTCACTCAGCTGTAGTCTGTTGTTCTCAGTGTGGTCTGGAGATACTCAGCAAGCCGATGGCTCCATCTAGTGGCCACTTATTGGGTTGCATTTTGACAGCAGCCTGGACGATACAGTGAGGAGTAAGGAATTATTGTTATTGTGATTAATATAGTAGGGTATCACTATAAAAAGCTTCAAAGGCCAATGTGTCTTGTCAAGCTGCATCTTCCCTCTTTCTTTGTGTTTTCACTGTTTTTTGTACTGTTGGATGAAAATAAACAGAAGCAAGGGCGTAGCCCCATGGAGAAACAAAAACCTTTAGTTTCAGGTCCGTTCAGGTGTTCCAGCTGTTTGTGTTGCAGGAAAATAGTGTCCCATTTGTTTCCATTTTTTGGAAAGCTGAGAGGGGGGGGGGGCACAGATTTGTATCCGTGTGTGTGCGCTCATAAGCAACACCTGGCAAAGTTCTGATTCTGATCTTTTGAAAGAAAATGTATAATCATAATAATAATCCTCGTGGGGACCAAGAGAAGAGGGATGACTTTTTTCTCCATTTCCCACTTAACCTCTCAACTGCATTTGCTCCCCTAATCAACTCTATTGCTTCTTCTCCTTCACTGATAATCAGGAATCAGGAAACATTTATTGCCAAAATATGTCAAACATACAAGGAATTTGTCTTTGCGGTTGGTGCGTGACAGTAGACAGTGTAACAATAGACAACAAGACGGCAGATGACACGCTGCAGCCTGCCCTTGTCCTTGGCTGTGGCTGCAGCGTACCAGACGGTGATGGAGGAGCAGAGGATGGACTCGATGATGGCCGTGTAGAAGTGGACCATCATCGTCTTTGGCAGGTTGAATTTCTTCAGCTGCCTCAGGAAGAACAACCTCTGCTGAGCCTTCTTTGTGATGGAGCTGATGTTCAGCTCCCACTTGACGTCCTGGGTGATGATGGAGCCCAGGAAACGGAAGGAATCCACAATAGTGACGGGGGAGTCACACAGGGTAATGGGGGAGGGTGGGGCTCTGTTCCTCCGGAAATCCACAACCATCTCCACTGTCTTTGGAGCGTTGAGCTCCAGGTTGTTCTGGCTGCACCACGACACCAGATGGTCAGACTCCCACCTGTAGGCGAACTCATCCTCACCAGAGATCAGTCCAATGAGGGTGGTGTCATCCGCAAACTTCAGGAGCTTGACGGACTGGTGACTGGAGGTTCAGCTGTTTGTGTACAGGGAGAAGAGCAGAGGGGAAAGAACGCAGCCTTGGGGGGAACATTGAAATGTTGTCCTGCGCACGTAAATGAAGCTTCGCCCGCGACTACAGTGGGATGCGCTGACATCGGTCGTGTCGCGTATGGTTGTGTGCACGTGGCTGTAACTCCACCCGCGTCTGACTTTGCACTTTGCGGTTCCTCAAAACCACTACGATGTAGCATATCTGAAATACAAATTGATTTTACATCCAATCTGTCCTCACACCCCCGCCCCCCCTTCTCCCCGTGCCAGTCCGCTCACCAGCAGGACCTGAAGGGAAGGAACTAAGAGTTTTCCATAAAAGGGAAACCCCACGTGGTAGCACGGCCCTCTCCTTCCCAAGCTCTAGGCGCAGCTGTGTAGGAGCCCGTTCAGTATCCTGGAGGATTGTGTCCTGATTGTGGGAAGTCATATGGGTTTATTGCCACGCCTGAGTCAATGTACTATCAGTACTAAATCGATATGTAATATCTAATCAATTTTGTCATTTATTTTTGCCTTTTCTTTGATCAGTTCCCCTTTTTGATTATGTCAAAATCTCTGTTTTTCAGCATAGGCCTTATATGGCTGCGTTCTATGGCTTTGTATGTTTGGAAAACACATAAGGCCTCCAAAAAAAGACATTTACCGCAATGTGTTAACGTTTGGGAGGATCATGAAAACGACACATTGTTGCCAATAAAAACCTGATCTCATTCATTAAACCAAAAACCAAGATGAGTGCAGAACCAAAGCCTCGTGGGATTTAAACGGTTGGTACGGGGGATCTGTAACCTGAACAAGTGTCACACGGTCTGCCCAATAGATCCTTCCTTTGCCCGGGCCCGGGTGTGGTTAGACTCTGATTGGCGCGGTGATCAGTGGATGCTGAGGCTGCTTTGGAGAAAACTGCCCCCCCCCCCCTTTTTTTTTTGAGCTGTAACAGGAGCAGGAGCAATGTAGTTCATGGTCATTCCGGTATAACCTCCCCTCCCCAAAAAAGAAACAGCCATTTGCTGGCCTTCCTTTCACTGAACGTGGGACAATCCAGGACAGGAACAAAACACCTGAGCAGCATCCTGGGGGGGCATGACCTCTGCAGTGTCCTTTTGTTGCACTTCCTGTCTGGGGCCCAGAGGAATCTAATACAATATAACCATGAGCGCAAACCACCCAATGCGAACGCTTCGTTGTGTGAGACTCTTTTGGCCATGTGGTCTGAACGGTGAACCTTCCATGGTGGCAGCCCACCCACGGGAGGAAGGGAAGAAGCAAAAAGTCCAACAGTAAAACCATACTTTCACACTGTTAATGTTTTTCGCCTCCGGACTGTTATCCCCGTCACTAACTTCATCAACATCCAGCTGAGATTTCGGACGGGCCCCTTTCTCCCAGCTGGGCGGAGAGGCTTGCTTTTGAAAAGAGAAGAAGAATACGTTTTCCACACTTCCCCGTTTCCATCTAGCCCCCATCCATCCATCACTCCAGACTATTTCCTCTCTAAACACTGATTTTACCTCCAGTTTCACACACCAACAAGACCAAGCAGACACAGCGTTTCCTGACATCCGTCCATGTGGGTCTCTAGTCTGAGGAGAGGGGGCTTCAGGTCCTGTCACAGCTGGGCTTATCCTGCAGTGGGGAAAGTTCCCACTAGATGGTGGCAGAACCATTCGAAGAAGTTAAAATGCAATCAACTGAGCCCCAGCTCTTGTCCACATAGCGTCTCCTTTCTGGACGCTTTCTCCCCCAACGACCATCTGATATTGTGTGATCTGAACAGATGCGGTTGGAGCATTCTGACAGAGGGGAATGTCTCTTCAACCGTGTCTATCATGATCCTTTTGAGCCCGGTTAAAAAGTCACAGGTGTTCCCAGCCCTGGGACATGGCTTACTGGCCCCCTTTTTCTTTTTTCTTTTTTAAAGCTCCTCAAATGGAAAGATGGATTCCTTTTAGATTTGGAAATATGTGGTCACTCCCCCTTTCTGGATGGAACCAAAGGGCTGATATTACAGTGCGGCATGTCTGAAGAGAATTCATGTCCCTTGTCTTTCCATGAGTCTGTCATTCCAATCACAAAGCCTTATGACAAAACCGTGCTCCGTCAACACTGAGCTGATTTAGCACAGGTCAGTTCTCTTGGCATGCTTGGGTTTGGTCCTCTGTTCAGACCGGCCTGCTCGACCGATTTTGTGGTCACTGTCGGAGGCGCCTTTGCCCTCCTCTGCTGCTCCTCTTAACCTATTTTATTGAAGTCTGCAAGGAGCTGAACAGTACGGACTCCATGATTTCACCAGGTTTTTCCTGTTTCTCAGTTTGTGCTCATGCATACAAATTGGCCCTGGCGTGACAGAGCAGCGGGGTTCTTGGTGGAAAATCAATCTTCTCTGAGTGCTGTTTGATGAATGCACCATATTCTCAAAGTATCAATCCAGACAAAAACATTTTTTCTCCTGATACGCTGTGTAATGACTTGCTTACCTGCTTGCTCAGGCATCTTCTGGGCATCTTCTATGCTTTTTCCACAAGGCTCCTCCTGTGGTCTGCCGGGTCCTGAGCAGAGTTCACCTCAGTGTATCAGACAGGCGTGGTACGGTTCACTGCGAGGGTTGCAGTCTTGGCAGATTATTATTATTTTTGTCTCAACCTCTCTGTGAGTTTGGATATCCAGGGGAAAAACGACAAGAAAATCCGGTGCATCACTGCGGGGGCGAACTGACAGGTTCTCTACAGATAACTAATTTGGTTAGTGTCTCCGGTCCACATTTTGGCCATTTCAAAAGTATGAACCATCGATTGCAGGGGGTCCCAAAGAGCCAGATGGGAACAGGTGTCTTGGCGGCGTCCTTCGGCAGCAGAAAGTCCGATGGGACTCACGGTCCACCCGGATCCAGTACTTCTAACTCTTCAACATGAGAGACACAAAACTTGGCCTATCCACCTGCTGCTGCTTCTTTTTTATTTTGAGCACTAAAGGGAGCCCAAGGCCGTAGGGTCCTGGTAACTGAGCTCGACCGGGCCACGGTCCATAGGAGCAATAGCCAACCGAAAGGCTCAGACCTAATTGTTTTCCATTCCAAAGGTTTCAAATGAAGCTTGTGCCGATGGCAGGACTTAGCTGGGCTTGTTGAGGCTGTTGATGTCATTATGTCATTAACTCGTTGACCGTGGAAACATTTGGAAAAATGTGGTGTTCTTTGAGAGCAAAATGAAGAGGCTGTCTCTGAATTTTGTCAGAAAATAGTTTAGTCATATACACATTGGTTGTATGGACATGAAACACGCCTCGGTTGTCGTCCTCTTGTTGTGCTTTCTGAGGTCAGCAACTGCAGCGTGGAGATCTTAATGAGCCGAGGCCTTTTTGTCTGTGACAACCGCGTCTTCCTTTGCCTGCTGTCTCTGACTTCTCGAGGTTTGGATATGCTTCACAGGCTTGTTGCATTGGCCTCAGCGGATAAAGTCTCCTTTGTCTTTAGCTGAACGCTGAATAAAAGGTGTGTGTGGGGTGCTGTGTGATGTGATGCTGTCTCGTGTTCAAAGCAACCTTTTCAGCGTGTTATCTCATTAGCACCGTGAGTCTACTGTGAGCGTACTGCATGCACACACGGACCATTAAGTGAGCCCTTTATTGTCAACTTCTGGCTCACCTACACACAAATTACCATGGTTACTGGCATGCCAGGTATTACTCTCTCATAACACAGAACACAGTGTTCGCTGGGGACTGACACGCGCGTGCATGTGGCCTGTGGGCCATCTCTCAAGTAGCCTCTAAAATGCTGTGTTCTCTCCTCGCAGGGCTCCATGGCATAAAGCCTGTGCTCCCATTCAGCCAGTCCCTGGGGAGGAGCCCAGCACTCTGACACCCCGCTGCCACTTTCCACAGCCCGAGGGAAACCAGGAAGCGGCCGGCAGGAGCCATGCCCGCGCTGGCCACCGGAGCCGGCCACGAGCCAGGTACTGTACGGACGCCTTTGGGCCAAAGTCCTTTTTCCATTCACATTTTTTAAGTCTACCATCCCTTGGTGCACAAAACGGATTAAATCATCTCGGACTTTGATCAGGTTATTTACATGAAGTACATTTATGTTTAAGAATCAGTACATCCTGGCACTGAGCTGCCACTTCAATTTGAAATTGGAACAGATTTTTCCTGAATCTTTAATTGACACGAGGGCACCTTCTAAAAACTGAGGTTGGAAAAGTCCATTTACACTGTATTTCACTCCCCAACCAAAAACGCACCATCGCAAATATTCCCAACCTACAGTTTATCAACAGAGCTAAAGTACTTGCGGGTGTACGCACGTCAAGCTTTTCAACACAAAGCCAACTGCCAGAAATCACGACTTCTTCTCCTCCTCCTCCTCTCAGTCTGGCCTAATGGTCGACTACATCATCAACACGCACAAACACAGAGGACCCAACAAAGGTAGCAGGGTAGCAAAAAGGACAAAAGCTGTGATCTGATGGATGGATAAAGAGCGTGTGCTCTTCTCAGCTCTTTTAACAGAGTTGCCGTAGCTCCCTCTGTCCTGGAAAATGTGTGCAGACAAAGTAGAAAGCCAGACCGTCAATTACGATTGGAGTCATTTTGGGCAATTACCGTCGTGGGCTCAGGTTTCCAAATAAAACCCGTAAACACTCCGTGGGCCCATCTCCTCTGCTGTCCCCCTGATGGTCTTGTGAAGTCGACTGTGCAGGTGGAACACAATGACCGTTAGCTGGCCAATCCTCACAGGTCTCGGTGAGCTCACTGATACTTGTGGCCGGCCCGGCATTTGGATCACAGGGCATCGGGGCCACAGGGTGGTATTCCTCTCGGCGTAGCAGTGATTCAGTTGAATTCACAGCGAGCGCTCCGTGGAGATGATGTATCTGAGATCCAGTGACGTGTGGTGATGTCAGTAAGGGGCTAGGCTATGCAAAACCAGATTACCTAATTTGTTGTTTAGGCTAACACGTCGAAACAGTAGCGTTAAATGTTACGCACAATGAACAAGCACAGCAAACACGGTCAATATCAAGAAATTTCCAATCAGGATGACATATCGTGTACTGCTCGCTCGCACACACACCTTTTGCTGCAGCAGTCCATCTAAGGCTAGCATAGACCTCCCTCTTTCTATGAACTCCTTTTTGGAATTAAAATAGAGTTTGGAGAAATTCCTCAATTCTGTGATATATCGGCGGACACCGCTGCTGTCATTTCAACTTTTACAACGTATCTGGTGTAGTGACATCAACTGCGCAGATGTCCAGTAATATATTGATTTGAATTGGTCCATGTTTGACACGTAACGTAGGATTACTGGCATAACACATTTACGTGCAAAGGCACAGCAGAGTTGTGCTTTTTGCCGTACATGTTGAAGAATACAGGATCGAAGTGCGCATGCGCAACACAAGTTTTTTGTTTGTCGTCCAACATGAATGAACAGTAAAAGCACTGCTTATCCTACCATTTCTTTTGTATTTGATTATGCATAACTGCTACATATGTCATTGTAACGTCTAAACAATTGGAATAACACACATACTGCATATATAAATCCCAAAAATAAACAGCAAAGATACACATACAAGTTTGATGCTCTGATGAACATTTTTATGTTTGATTTTTGGCAGAGTAGGCAGTGCCTACCCACACTGCACGTCACTGCTGAGATCTGTTGTATTAATTAGTTACTGTAAGAGACTAACCCGCCAGCTTAATATATACTAGTTGTTATAGACACTCTCCTCTACTAATTCTCTTTTTCAAGATGAATGAACAAAATGTAATTGTTTCCACTGTTTAGCAGCATATTAAGAACGTTAATTCAGCATCTATAAGCGGGACCCTGCGTACTCCTAGACGTTAGACGTGTAGGCAGCAACACCTCTGTGAACGAGCATACATCCATTGAGACCAACAATAGCTCCTCCACAAGCGCCGGCTGCCAGTAATCACAGAGACACGCCTGCATCCTGCCAGGGCCTTACTTTTGTTGCATTAGCAGCCCTGCCATCTACACACCAGTCACCACACACCCAGTCACACCGTCACACACACACACACACACACAGAAAATGAAGTACCGGGCCGGCGCTTTTAACATAATGGGGAAAATATTATCATTAATTTAACCATTCTTTAGTAGCAGCTCTATTTCATCAGCAGGTTTTTTAGATGTGTAGATCTTATTAGAACGCTCATTATTGGAGTTGTTTGGAGAGCAAACATGTGGGCAGACAAACAGGGCACATGTAAAACCATACCAGTTCTCTCTCTCTCTCTCTCGGCCCAAATAAACAAAAGGCCTCTGTGCGAATTGGATTCTAATAAATGAGACCGGGAAAGAAAAATAAAAAAAAGAAGTGAGAAAATTAATGTGAAAAACAATAAAGTGTTGGATAAGTGACCTTTTTAATATATGACCAGGGGGAATGTTGGAGAGAGTGTCCTGGTGATTGGGTTACCGTGGAGTCATTCCACTGTGTGACCTTCATGAAGGCTTTGGTAGCAGATTAACGGCGGGGGCTTTTACTTGATGACGCTGGCTCTGTTTGAGACATTTGTCCAGTGCATATCTGATCTACGAACGCACAACCGTTCACGTTGTTATAAGGCGGCCAAGAAGAGACAGAAATTGAGCTTTTAATTTGCACAATTAAAAGCTCATTTTTTATTGCGATTTAGGTGTTTGTTACACCTCGCAGGCCGGATCATGGGAAGACTGCTCCGTGGAGGCAATGAGTCTAAGCTTTGCTCTGATTAGCCTGAACCCCCCCCCCCCACACACACACACCCACACACAACTAACGGCAATGCAGCTGCTCTCCTCCAGACCACTTCTGTATAGTCACTTCCCTGCTCGGCCGGGGACCAATAGCCGTTGCGCCTTCGTTCAGTTTGGCCCGACTGGTCTCACTTTCTTCAGCCCCCACTCTGAGATCTTCAGATGGTGGAACCCAGCCCACTCCTCAGTCTGTTGCACATGATTTATCTCCCCACTGAGCTACGTTTGCTGCAAGGTTAAGTTACCAAATTTGACTGTACTTTGTTTTATTTTTTTATTTTACACAGTGTGGCTGTCTGTGTTTTGAAGCATTTATAAGTAACCACTTTTTATATATAGAAAAAGAGCCCCCATTCATATTTAAGAACTGATGCTACCGTCGGAACACAATGGCAAATAGGAAAACACAACGTCAATTTGGTAAACACAACTTTTATTTACAACACCTAAATATAATTGAACAACAAAACACCGGTAAAACAATGGTGAAACACTAGTAGGACACTTTTAAGACAAACATCGCCATCTCTCCGTGACTTCCTGCTGCTCTCACTTCCCCCCCTCATCACAGGCTCTCAGTCCCGCCACTGATTTATTGATTGCCAATATATCTAGAAAGCGCCATTTCTCAGCTTTCAGAAGCCGATTGTGCAAATAGTTAAGGAGTCACGGTAATTTGAATCCTCCATGTCACTTTCCGTTGCTGGCGAAAGGCTTCGGATTAAGAGGGTTAAAAGACAGACAGACAGTCAGTCCGTCTGTCCAATCAGAGGGGTCCGTCCTCTGCTATCTGCTATAAGGCCCTACCCTTTCCGTAAGAAGTTAATGTTGTCGTGCTTTCCTATAGAATTTTCCTAAAGTCCTAATCTCTATCATGCAGAAATTGAAGAAATTTCTAATAAATTGTGACTTTTTTTTCATTTTTCAGGTTTAAGTAATATAATATATGATATAATGGTAGGAAAAAAACGGATGTATGTATGTATGTGTATATAGGTATGATGAATGAAATATACCTTCGGAGTTAATGACCACTAAAATGTCCTCCTGCATCCAGTTCCACATGAGTCTGAAAATGTCTGCGTGCAGTGTCACGTGAGACCTGTAGTTGGTGGAGTACTACCCCGCCCCAGCTCTTGATGAGGGCTGTGCAGTAATGGCAGCTTGTTGTCTGTGGACGAGGAGCTCCCTCAATCAATCACTCTCCCATCACAGATGAACAACATCTGGCGGATGTCCTTCGGAGGTCAGCGAGCCTCCCGGAGTGAGAGTGGGTGTTTACTACTTGCAGCCTCATTTCCTCCCTTCTTCTGCAGTTATGCGATTGCCGTTTTGTGGGGGAGAGTTGAGTGGGGTGATATTGGTGATTTAGAGCCGGAGACTTCTGCACCAAAAGATAGCTTTAAATCTCTCTCTGATAGCAATGGGTGATGCCTTGAGTCTAAATGATAGGGTCTCTTTTGTGCATCACTCTTTCACAGAGCCCACTTCCAACAGATTGAAATGAACGTGTAATTCCTTAAAATGAATGAAAATGCGACATGGTGAAGAGTGTGTCCCCCACCGATCGCAATATGAGTGTCTAACCCTTCAGAATATTCGTTTTATATTCCTGTGTTGTGGTGTTGGCCTGGAATCTGACATCGTGGCTCCGGTCCCGTCATTATTCTGAAAGGCTTCTCCCTAAACAATGCCGATGGGCCACGTATCCTGCTATTTTAGCCAGTGATTTTTCAAGCTTCTCTCATGAGTCCTGAGTATGTGTAGCAAAAGATCAGACAAGACCGTCAGACCTGTTGTCCCCATTAACAGTGTTTCTTTTTGGCACGTATTTGAAAAGAAGTAACAAACCATTAAATGTCTTTCAGTGTTTTTTAAAAAGCATTCAGATTGACGTTGACGTTTTGATGAAATTAACTCACAAGAACCTTCATGACAATGAGGTGATTAGTTGAATCCGATATGTAAAACTATGGCCAGCCTCCTGATTCAGGGAATGGAACAAAAAAGATGTTGTCATCACTGAAATCTGCAGGTTTTAAACTGACTAGTCTTCCCAATATTGATGCTTTGTTCAACTGCCGGCTGACAAAGCCCCCTCCTGCCATGCGCCATTAGACTGCGTGGTGCCACTTAAACCATATCCAAGACCAGCCCAACGGCGTGCTGTGGAGCAGGCACTTCTGAAGGCCCCGATTCCCCTTTTATGAACCATATTAAAGTTAACTGTGTTATTCCAGGCCGTACCTGCGTGTTCTATCAAGATTTACAGCCCCCGCAATGCATTTAAAGATAAAGGTGGTTCGGACACGCACAGCTGCAGAGGAGGTGGGCGACACTCTCATGCAAGACGACATGGAAACCTTGCAACGGGACAATGCGTTTACCAGACCCTCTAACAAATGACTGGCTCCATGTGTGCATGTTTGTGATAGATGATAGTGATAGATTCCAGCCATTCTCTCCAAGCGTCAACTCCCCCTGGTTGGAAAAGGTGATGGCTCTGTAATGATTCTAGGTAATGAGATGCAGACACTCCTATGGCGAGGCACTTTGTGACTGTGTAGGTTAAAATGCAATGTGATATGATAAGAATATGGTAATTTATTTTTCTTTTCCTGTCAAGGTTAAGTCTTTCCATCCCAATGTCTTGAATACAGAGCATCTGGCCTCGTCATAGGGAAAATTCGGGGGCGCACTTTGTCTTTGGTGGGTGGGTGGGTGGGGGGGGTAGGGAGGTTCCTCTGAGAGCCCTCCATTTGTTGTGGTCGCTGGCCAGTGGCCGGCCCTGTGCCGCAGCTATACAGTACTGAAACACGATTGGTTGCCACTGGAAGATCTATCTGTTTCCAGTAACATCAGAACAAAAATTTCCACATCATTCTACCGAATAAAAGAAAGCACAGCCAAAGGAAGCAGTTTTAGAAGAAAGAAACCAAGTGAGTGCAGCTGAGAGTGGGGAACAATGACTTTTATTTGTTTTGCATACGAAGAATTCGTTCTATTTTTGTTGATCCTCTGCCTAGTCACACATGCTACTAAATTGGTCACTGGCAGGCATTACGTGCATTAGAAAATAACCTGAGAACACTTTTACAGGCCATGTGCGCTGTTTGACACCCGGGGCGGCGGTATGGTGAGTAATGGCCTGCAACTCTGAGAGCTAGGCGGCAAAAAGATTCAGAGTGCAAATGCAAAGCACAATTTTGCGCCCGCTTTGGCCTTTTAAGTGATATTTGCTCGCCCCCCCCCCCCCGATATCCTTCGCTGAAAATAAGTGGCTGGCCTGGCTTTGCATGGACAATGCAGACCAGAAGGAGAGTCTGGCGTTGGTCTGTTGCCAGAATAACAGAGGTGGCAGGCCATTTGGACGTGGCCGGGCTGTTTTGGCGCTGTCAATGGTACAGCGGGTTTAAGCTCCGGCAGTTTGGGCAGGGCCAAACATTGACCTTTAATCTCCATCTGAGGAGCGAAGTGTTCTGGACGACCACTGCCAAACTCTGCCTCCCCACAGACATCTGTACCTTCCCTCCTGGCATCCAAGACTTTCTATCATTTTGTTTAGATAGTCATAACCTCTTTGTCTTTCCTCCATTATCAATTTGTCTCACTTTCCACCGTTCCTTACATTATATATCATTTGTGATTTAGAGGGAAGTTTAACTGCTCAGACCTGGACAGGATTTCAGGCTCCTCTACTTCAACTCCAGCCAGGTTGTAGGTGTGATGGTTAGAACTGGCTCTCTGAGGGACCCAGCTGACTATATGCATTCAATTGTGCTGATTGGACTTGTACTTTTGTCCCGAGCTTTGTTTTCAATGTGCTGACAGCCCTTTGAAGTGTAGAGATGTGACGAAGCATGAAGCAGAGGACGGGTGGGGATAAAGTCCTGCAACCTGGGTTCTCTATACGCCCCATGGAGGAAGCATGATCTCAGCAAAGGATGCCAGATTATTTCTAGGTACCGGAAATGACACACAAGCAGAGTTCAGCCTTTGGGAGATTGACCGTCGACATATGATCAGAGGGATGGTTGATTGGACCTGGAACGGCCTAAAGCGCTCTCAAGTATTGTTTCCATGCTGTGGAGCTCGAACTAACATCTTGCAAAAACCAATCAATCTTTGTTTTTTTTATTTGTTATACCCCTCACCAAATGATGGAGCTATACTGAAACTGCCACTGCTGAGTTATGTTTTAAAGATCACTCAGTCGTTCTGAGTAATTTTAATTGTATGTATGTCAGGTGACATGGGTCATGTTGTCAATAGAGACAACCATTGCGATACTTTCCCTGCTCCTTTGATCGGGGGAAAGTTTTCAATGCGATAAGGCCCTGGTAGTCAGGACTGAACAGTACGGGGGCAGCGAGCTGATGATGTAACAGTCCTAGGTTGGCTGTGAACAACGGGCCCTAAACATTTCTCCTTTTGTTTGGCACCTAAATGGGCTTATTCCATCTTCCCGCCCACTGTCTGTCTCGACTTCCTCCCCTCAGAGAAAAAGGTGTTTACGCTAGAGCAGGAGTGATCGCTGTGATTGTTACTTTTTGCTGTTGCACCTTTCATGGTTTTCTTCGTCTGTCTGCACTCACGCTTTAATCAGATGTCGTTTATCTCTCTGTGTATCTCAGACATTGTGTTAATTTGCTGATTCTGGCTTCAATTTGACTTTCTGTTGCTGTTCTGTGCCTGTCCTCCACTCTGGGATGGAGAGTTTGAGGGTAAATCGAGCCAAGATTGAATTAGGCGACCCACTCGTCTGCTGCTTTTCTTCCCACCGCCGTGCCATCATTTGTTCTGTACAAGAAAGAAAAAAGCTCCCACGTGTTGTCACAGTTCTCTTCTCCCAGAAGTTTGGTGCCCCTCTGAAGGTATCCCTGAATGATATATGAAGGAGTTCAATAACCTATTGGGTGCCTGGGCGAAAGTGATGGGGGGAAATTGAGTCCAAAGCCAGCGTTCATTTCCTGTATCCGAACAATTTAATTTCCAGCGGAAAGTTTCTGTGTGGTTCGGGTACAATATGGAAGTGCGGTCTCCCAACATGCAAAGTCATGGACAGACTGATAAATGCGTCTCAGCAGACCATGGGGCCTCGTCTTAAGTAAAGGGGGTAATTTCCTCGTCTTGCTTTGCCCTTCACCCCCTTTGCCTTTGTGACTAGCAATTGGATGCATATCACGTTTAATGCATTTCACTGTCTCTGTTTTACTGTGTGTTTTTACAACAAAGGGATTTCTGAGAGACTTTCTTTGTCCGATGTGTAGGTGGAGGCGTGACAGGGGGAAATGCCGTTTGGCATTTAAAGTGGTCACTTCCTGTGCGCAGGAAGCTTTGGACGCCCCGAGCCTCTCCGGTTTCTCCAAGACTGTTTGTTTGTTTCGGCCGTCCGGCGCAACATCATGCAGGTTCTTCAGGTTCTCTGGGCCGGGCCAGCGCTAGCCACAACAGAGCCTCGTGGTCCACTACAAGACAATACCCGCTCGGCTACACACAGCCGCCGCATGAGAGAGTGCAGAAGAGTCCGGCCAACACAAACCGATGAAAGCCAGACCAGCCCTGAGTGAAACAAATCGGTCCACCCTTTAGCGGTGAAGGCTTGGCGCGATCGGTTCCCTTTCTTCTTCTTCTTCTTCCCCCCTCTCTCATTTTGTCCCCCACTGTTTGTGCTAGGAGTGGTTTATGATGTCACAGACCTATACGTATGTGTCTATACATCTGGCCATGGATTAAGTTCTCCTTTTCCACTTTTTACAGTGTCCACACAGTGATTTCAACACCACTGTGGTAACTGTTTGGCTCATTTCCCTTCATCTCCTTCTTGTCTGTCTAGCCATACATTCTTACGTTTAATTTCAGCTTTGCAGAGTCTTTGTTTAGCACTTGGCTCCTGTACTGCTCGTTTTCTGTTGTTGGTCAGGTTCACAGGGTTCGACCTGACATAGTGACCCCCAGAAGGTAAGCACAGTGGTAGCCTGTCTTTTTTTATGTCGATCATTTCTGGGTTTCCCATTCATCTGCAAGTTTTTAGGTGGGTTTTCCCAGGATGAATAAGGAGGAATGTTGTCAGAAGGAATAAAGAATTGTATCATTGACCGTGTAGAAAGGAGGGGAGACTTACCACTTGGGGGAAAAAAATGCTTTGATACTCTCACTCTCTCCTTCCCTCCCTTCATCCTCTCCTGCCCGTATCTCCCTGCTGCCGATAGTAATGACATTGCCATATCTACCTGCACACACACATGCACAGTCGCACTTTCACCGCCATTCCTACACTCCTCACCTCATTTCTCTTTAAAAATAATTTCTTTATTTATATTCTGTGTGTGCATGATGTTCTATTGCAGGCATGTGCATAGACATTTTGGGGGGCAGGTGCTCAAACCAAAACAAAAGGGCACCCATCTCCCAAATGATTTATGAAATTAATAGCCCACTGAGCGATGGTGGGGATACCATTTCGATTCATCCCGTGCTCAAAGATCCCCAACAAACCCTTTATGAACCCCAAATGGAAAGCAGAGGGTTGAGAGTGACACGTGGCACATGACTGGCCGTGGGGTCAGAGGCGTCTCCCCAGCCAAGTGCTCGGAGCTGCACACAGTCACTGTACCCAGTCAGAGAGCGTGCCAGTTCAGTCAGTTAGCCATTGTTTTCAATCAATCATCTTCAGCTACCAAATGTAGATATTTATTTTCTCCTCCTCCTTTCGCTCTTCCACTGCGTCCCTAGATGAAAGACGCTCTGAGAGGTAGCCAGGTGTGAATCTGTTTTGGAATTTGTTCACACAGATCAGTAGCATTTCAAAGGGTTCCGACCACTGTGCGGGGGTGTTTTACTGGGTTTGAATTTTGGGGTGGGGGGCTTTTAATAGTGCATTGATAAAAGGGTCTTTGATGGAAAACCAACCCAGCTTCACTGCACTCTATATGGACCTGACCGTTTTAAAGTATCCCCTGGTTTTGTGGACCACAGCCACCCTGCAGACCAGAACAGAGCAGCTGGCCCTTATCTGCCACTGCTCTCCATTAGTGGGGCTTCAGGACTCTGTTGTGCTTGGAAGGGGCCCCGGCTCACTCGCTGCTTTTGTGCTGCAACAGTTGACTGCTGTACTTGCTGATCAGCCCTCACTTCCTCTCTCCCATTTTTACAAAGAACTTGTAGTAATCTGACTTTTTTTTCTACATAATGTTTATTGATTTAAATTTAGTTCCTTTATTAGCTCTTTCCTATTCCATCCAGCTTAAAGCAAAAAAAAGATCAAAAAATAATTTATTTGGGGTCGTCGTGGCGCAGGGGTAGAGAGGGTGCAGGGGTAGAGAGGGTGTGCTGGGAACCGCAAGGTTGGTGGTTTGAGCCCCAGCTGACCCTTGTTGAAGTGTCCCTGAGCAAGACACCTAACCCCTAATTGCTCCCCAGGCAAAATGTAAAAAAACAATGGGTTAAAAATGCAATGTAAATCGCTTTGAATAAAAGCGTCAGCTAAATGACCTGAAATGTAAATTTGGGTTTTTCTTACACTTTCAGTTGGATATTTATTCTTCCTTTGTGTATTGGACAAACAAATCAAAAATATCTATGAATGAAAATGACGTGTGTGGTGATCCTATAAAAGTACATGTTTATAAACTAATTTGCTGTCCTCTTGATGGTGTATAGGAATTTTTCTGCACTTATACAGCAGTTATGCTCTGCTATTTATTATCCAACTACAGATGTACGCGCATCTGTTTCTAGTGGGGTTTTTCCCAACGTGTGACAGTGCATGCATGCCTGCCTTAATTCCTCTCACTGCCATGCTGACTTTCTGCCCCCCTCCCCCCATCTGCAGGTCTGTATGACCTGCTGGCGGCTCTGCCCTCCCAGCTGCAGCCCCATGTCAGCCGCAGTGAGGACAACACCTTCCTCCAGAACATGTTTGGGGAGAGAAGCCTACAGACACTGGTCAAGGTAAAACCTTTCTTTTGGAGTCATGTGACGTCTCGGTGGTTCAGCTGAGAGCTTTTTCACGGTGTCATACATTGTGATTTATAGCAACAATTAGATAAGAACAAATAATTCCATTAAAAAAAACCTCAATGACATTGTCCGTTAATTTGAACACAACAGCTTCTCCACAAGGTCAGAGAATTAGTTCCAATGAAAACGGTTGGTGGCTGGTTGTCTCGCTGTATTAATAATATGTTATATCAGAAATATAAAAGTAATTATATTTTTTAATGCTATTAATTGCATGATTTTCTGATTAATTGGGATTACCATTGTTATGCGCAAAATGCAATAATTAAAAAATAAGGTGCTTTTTCACAGCAGTATTATCTTAACACGGTTGCACCTAAAATATTTTTTAGTAAATCTCAACTTTAGCATCAAAACAAATTAAATATAAAACCACTGCAATTTGACACAGATGTTAACATTTTATCTAGATTGCTATATAAAAACAAGATCACGACCCTCCACGATTGTAACATTCTAACTGGCAAGTTAACATTTATAAATCAGTTTTTATTTTTTTTAGTAAGCAGGTACCTGTGACGCATTAACGTTCCCAGCTTTAAAAAGAATACTAGGGGTGTCAAAGTTATCGCGTTAATCAAGGAGATTATTTTGGCATGAAAAATTCACTCTGTACGATCGTGCTTCATTCAGCCTCCTTTTGGGCAGTTTCATTCACACATTGCTCAGTTTATTGTCATTCCAACAGCCTACCCACCCAGATCTTCTAACTCCCCCTCTCCCAGTACGAATGGGCTTGTGGTCCGTTTACTGCCCGTTAAATCGGATAGCTGCAGAGCTTGTTGAGAAGACGAGCACGCTTTATATCTTTATACGCTTGTAGACAGACGGAGGTAATGAAAGTAACACATTCGATCTGTCAGCTTTAACCTCATTCTCACTTGGGATCTTCCAATCGGCAGCCAAACTCTGTCTTCCTCTGCTCCCGCTATTGAGAAGGGAACAGGAGGGCTTTTGTGCTTTTCAACCCAGCGTGTTTGTCAGCCCCTATTCATCCAGCAAATATGTGTTACCACTGCTTTGCCTTCATCTCTAGTTCCCTGATCTAGCTGAGCGTGCTCTTGTCAATTTACAAAGAAAACCTCTCTAATTGTCAGAGCTACATGTGCCTGTGTCCGTTGTATATGGTCCCCATTACAAGCGAATGCGCTGGTTTCCCCTTTTGGTGGTCTCTTTCATTATGTCACAGAGACGATTGACAGAGAAAAATTGACATAATTTTCATCCCCTCCTTTTTTGAAGAAATATTTTTCTGTGTAAGTCTGTTTGTTCAGGATCCAGGGTGGTAATGTGCCTATGTGCGCGTGTAAAAGTGGCTGAATTATGGCGTACCTCAGACTGCTTCAGAAAACCCTGATGTCGGGTCTTGAGGAAACCAGACGGGTTTCATTTGATGCTTGGATTGTTATGGATGGCCAACGATTAAGGCCTCTCGAACATGGATAATGATGGGCAGGGCCTACCCATGTTCAGGCTCTCATTCTCGGCGGGCCCCAAAGAAAACACTACGCAGTGTGGGCCAGATAGAGTGATGCTAATGAAGGTGGCATTATGTTTCTCTGCTATTAGCCCTCTAACCGCCCTCATTACACCTGGTTAAACTGTAAGCAATGTGTCAATGCTGTTGAAGCCAGAGTGCCGTGTCCTCGGAGGCCCTCTAACTGGAGGACAGAAAGTTTGGCACCAATCTTCAGAAGCAATTGTCCTGCCATCGCAAACAAAGAGTATCATCTCGCTAATCCTGATTATACACAGAAATGATTTTTTAAAAAGATGCAAGGCGTACAGTTGTAGTAAGATGGACCACAATATCAACAAACCGATTCAGTGGAATCATGGAAATGAGGCAAGAGGGAGATTTATGTGGAGGATAAACTCTAATTTTACCAAGCAGTCTTTGATATCTGAGTAGCGGTTTCAAGCTGTGGTCTTCTTTGCATAGCGTTTTTTGGATCATATGAGTTAAAGCATTAAGAAGAGCCAGATGATCTGCAATATCAACCATGCCACCGGCAAAAGGCGTTGAAGTAATGGAAGCAGTTTCTCCATCTTGTTTGTATTGTTGTTGAAACTGCTTAAAGAAAGCAAGACCAGACAAATTGAGCTTAGTGATGGAGCTGAAATGTCAGGTGTGTGTTGTTTATGCATGAAAGAAGGGTTTAATGTCCAATTATTCGCTCCCTAAAAGCCCTTCCAAAGTCTTAATCCCACTTTGTTCAAGTGCCAGCTGGACGGTGAGTGGCTCTCACTTTGGGGCCCTGCACTTCAGTAAGTATTGGTTAACGTCCCAGCTATTGTGATCCATTTCACTATTGCTGCCATGGCAGAATGAAACATTCTTCAAACATCAAAGGACCACAATATTTCTTTTTCTTTCTTTTTTTACCTCTTCTGTTTCATTCAATGGGGAGAAACGGAGCTGCTTTTAGTGTCTCTCATCGTTAACGCGGAGGCATACTTGGAAACCGCCCTGGACCAGACGAGCAGAACTACGTGTTTCCTCTGCTTTCTACGTGGTACGCAGACGGTAACCAGCTTGTCATCCCATGAGCCAAACGGACGGACAGGCAGGCATTGAAAAACACAGAAATACAGAACAACCGTCTCGCCTTACATCCAAGACAAGCTTCAGGTGAACATGGCTAACGTCAGTGGCACGCCATTAATAAAACCTTAATTGTCCCCTTCCTCTAAATCCCCACCGCCAAATCTCCACAGGTTCCGCTTTTTTTCCCTCTTTCCACGAGGCTGTGATGGGGATACTTTGGGAAATGGCTAAACAGCAAAGCGAAAAACACACACTCATCATGTTAATCTGACAGACTCGGCAACCCTGGTTGCTCGAATGGAACCGCTCAAGCATCACCTGGGTAATTAGGAAGCATCAGTTACTGTTCAGCCTGTCTGGGAGAGAGGGAAAGGACCCGAGGAAGAGGTGTCAAAGATGGAAAGAGACACGAAAGAAAGAATACCTACATGAAGACTTAACCCGACTCAAGTTCTGTTTCCCCTCTCTTGCCCTCGTCAGCCTCTCACGTCCCTCCGCACTCCCAGTCCTATTATGTCAGAGATGAAACCAGTATTTTCTAATATCATCTTTCAGCGGGGAGCGTGGCTCACAAGTTTGCCTCATTTAGCAGACTCTTCATCGGCGGGCGGGCGGGGGGCGAGAGCTGAAATAAGATGCTGGCGCGTAAAGCTATCATCGCTAAAACGACGCAGACAGCCCCCCCCCCTCCCCCCTTTCAAATTGAAAGGAGTTACTCAAGTGGGCTTTCTGTTAATTCCACCACTCTTACTGTTCCGCTTCCAAGTTCCAACTCCACGAAAAAACACAGGAAATATAATGCAATACTCAATTTCCACCTGCCTCAGGTGGGACTCACTTTAAAGACCAAGTTTCTGTCAGCAGGCCTTTAGGCAGGCCCCAAGATCCCTCATTTTGTGGTCAAGTCAGTTTTCCTTTAAATGCTTCTCCTGTTAGTTGCTAATAGGCTTGGCACTTGCAACATTGTTACACAGTATCATTGATGTGGGCTTGCCAGTTTGTTCTCTAGTGCTGCAGGCCTCTAATGACATGTAAAGGTGCTGCAACGCTTGTACTGAACTGGAAAGTTTCAGCTATTTTTGGTAAATGAGCTAATTTTCAGACAAACTGGATTGTAGTGCCAGACTTGGTATCCCATGAATAACTGGATCGCGCTGCAGGTAGCCCTCAAGTTTCATGACTCACCCAGTAATGTCCGTTAGCCCCGCTCCTTGACAGCCACAGATTTGCCCTTAGAGCACCTATCTTATCCTTTCCACATCTCAAAACATGCCATGCTCCAGGTACCGACTACCGAGGAAGATCACAGAAAGGAAACCGCTCACCCTGCTGGAACAGCTCTGAGTCATTTAAGCCCCACACCCAGTGTGCAGCTCTGAAACCTGGACAATGGTCTGCTTTAGGACTGTAAACCTATACCACCTCAGAGATCCAGTCGTTCTGTCTGTGGTCAGCACGTACTGCTCGCTGGTCACCTCTGATGTCTGTATTTATTATTTTTGGGGAAAAGGATCCCTCACAGGGAATAAAGCAAATACCAGCAGGCTGCTTTGGGGAAGGGAGACTCCAGCCCTAAAAAGAGATAACCTTCCTATCAACAAAGCCTCTCCGTTAACTCAGAGTAGATTTATTTATACTGTATTTGGTTCTGAAGTAAATTATAAGTAGATACTTATAAATGAAAGAACATTATGTGGATTCTGGTTACAATGCTTAAACTTGTTGCCATTTGTTTCTGAAAAATATTGTTTCGGATACAAGGCGGGTTGTTATTTACAGTGTAAAAACCTCAGTTGAATCCAAAATAAATTCCCCTTTTATACTCCATGCTTAGGCTACCCTCCAAATATTTTCCTTGGAGTTTAATGATCACCTGCAGCATTAAGTCAATCATGCTCAATGTCTACAAACAAGCTGCTCTTAACCGAGCCAGAGAAGCTCGATGGACAGGCGATGGATGGAGCCAAGGGAGAAGTTGTGATGGGGACAGGGGGAAGCGGGTGGAGAACTCCTTAGTACAGAACACAGGGTACAGCCAGGCCTGTTGAGTACGGAATAACCTTTTAAAGTCACTGCTTTCAACCATTTCTGAAGCACTAGTGGGACACTGAGAATGTGGAAAGGCCTGCATATTCACCAGCAACCACTTCCGTGGGTCAGATGTCTGATTTGGTAATCAAGGGACATCTCTGACGCAATCCCACAACCGTTTTTCCAGGTCACATTTGTTAACCCTGATTTTTTTTTCCTTTTTCTATTCCTTAGCCAAAAGGACTGAAAGTGAAACCAGAAGGTCTACACGACACAAAGCCAATCTCAATCGGAGGAGAATAGAGTGATACACAAAATATGGAAAATGAGATTCATACTATCATAAAGTGTATTTGTGCCTCCCACATGGCCTGAGAACTGCCTGAACACATCACATGCTCACATGGGGCTTCACAGGTAGTCTTCACAAAGCAATATGTGAGTCAAATGGGTCCAATCTACTCCTGGCTTTACGGCCCTTAATAATTTAGAATCCGGTTTTCCACCCAATAACGGCCATATGGATTTATCACATGGATGAGTGCTGGATTGACAGGTGCCACCTCCCCAATTATCTTTTTGTACTGTCCAAGGTGTTGGGCTGCGACACAACAGAAAACCTGCAGAGGATTGCAGCCGTGTCTCAACAATGTACTGGTATGTACAAAGTGTGACTGCGTCCTGCTCTGTCCCCGCCTGACCGATTACCTGGTGTCTGCGGATGCGGTGTCCCGGGCCCCTCTGCTCTCTTCTCCAGGAGCGCGAGGAGGAAATGTATCCCCGTCTAAGTGATGTGGCTGTCATGGCTGTTGGCCAGGTGCTCTGCTCTCTCTCTCTTTCACGCTCCCTCTCGTTCGTACGTTGGATCCACTGCGAGTTCTTAATTAACTGTCACGTTCTCCAGGCCTTTTCCATTAACAAATCAGAGTGGGATCAGGCACAGGACTCCTCTGTATGGGGTCTTGGTCAAGGCAAGCTGCTTTTTTTAATCAGTTTTAATTCTCATAAAATCCTTGACATGCACAAAATATAATTTTTTCCCTCATTAAAAAAAAAAAACGTACCTCATGCGGGAACAAGCCACGTTACTCTGCAAACGCACCTAACTTTAAACAAATGTGTAAATGAGCATGCATACATGAATTAACCAGGGTTTTTTGTAAATGAGTGAGAAAATTTCCAATATTCCTACTAATCGTGTTTTCATGGCCGATGAAAAATATGTTGCAATTATATTCAACTTTTCGTGCAGAGATATTATTTTTGCTCATACTCAGAACCTGTTGCTATCCAGGTTTTTCAATGATGTTACTAAAGAGATGTTTCTTTTTCCAGTCAATCAGTTGTTTTTTTACAAAAAAAATCAATAAAAACCTAGCGCGGAAGAATATCCAAGTGTGCTGTATTAGCGTCAAAAGAATTCTCCTAAAACCTGCTTGATAATGGCATATCTAGGACCTATATGGAATATTGGAATGGAAAAAACCTGTTAACACAAACCATATACATTTTCAGAATATTTGGAAATTTAAGAGAATATTAGTGTGTTTGTATTTAGCAAACACTTTTTTATCCAAAGCGTCAACAACCACATAAGATTATTATTCATTTGGAAAGCTTGACCTCTGGTGAAAGATTGTCCAAAGTGGTACCCATAGTGTAAACTGAGTTACCACTAATGGCAATGCCGTGTGGATGCAGCCCTTTTCTAATATCTGCTGGGTTCAGAACTATTTAGGTCTGTTGGAACCTGCTTGCTTCACCCTAAGCAGACTGATGGAGAACTGTGGTGTTGTATCTTGGCATGTTAACGCACTGCAGCGCAATGTCCAGGACCCGATGCCATCTCGCCGGGTCCAAAGCCAGCTCTGTAAACTGAGCCTAAGCTTCTGCTTCTCAAGTAAGCACATTATTTCAAAGTTCTTCTAGTTGCAACCCTGCTCGTCTGTCTGTGATGCCCCCTCATCCTCCTCGTCCTCATCCATCTGCCAGGCTGCGGTGCAACAAGTTGTTCTGGATCAAACTAAGTGATGGGCCCCTGTTGGATCAACTCGGGCCCGTTACTGGATCCGCTCCGGCAGGTTGATACAGGAACGGGAGAAGGATCATCAGGCCCATCCGGTCTGGCTTGGAGTTTTCCGAGCAGAGGCCTTGAGCTTGGGACTCTGAGGCAGAAACACTATCCAACCCTGTGATCTCCAGACCTGCATGCTCTCTCCTTCCTCCTGCGCCAGACGTCTCTCGCTGCGGCAGGTCTGGATTAGCGCTTGCAAGGCTTTTCTTTGTATCCATCGTACCTCAACTCTGACATTGGAGGCTCGGGGCAGTCATTGTCTGTCTTAAAGTGTGCATTTGATCGGGGAGATCAACACTGAGTTGTAAAGGATTCATGAGAGGTCTCGAAGGTATCTGGCCCTTAACCTTCATAGTGATCCTTTGCAGTAGTTGGAGCTCTCGTCTGAGGGAGATGAAGATGTATATAATGTTTTGTTTGCAGTCTGTCTTCATTGAAATTTCTGCGTATCGTTTTCTTACCCGTGTTAGTGTTTTTCCTTATTTTCCCTCTCCTGTGTGTATTTCAAGGCCGCAGGGTATTTCTGGAGGCAAGCACAACGTAGTCGAAGGCCTTCGGAGGAGACCGGACACGCACTACTCCTTTTGAAGCAGTAAAAAAAAAAAGCTGCCTGTGATACCGCATGTTCATTTATATTTACTCACCCTCCACTTCAGCAAGTTCTACCCTCTTAATCTTCAGCATTTTGTTCCAAGCACACACTTTTTTGTGTTTTGCATAGACGTAGACGTATTTGTCACCTGGAAAAGCTTGAAAATCCCAGTCTTTGATTAGTCTGTGTGTCCAGAAGACACTGGTTTGAGCAAAGCCCTCCTTGGCTGACGCACACTGTCTCTCAATGTGCTTTGTATTTTTAAGGCCAGGCCAGCTCTTCCATTTGGCAGGAGCCCCGCTCCCTCACCAAGGGGACAGGGAACGCGCCATGCACAAAGCGGAGTAATGACTTTAAAACACATCCCTGCGTCATGGCCAGGCCCTTGGAACGTGTCCTGAACTGTAAATAAAAAGCATTTCAATCCTGCGTTTTGCTAAGCGAGCGGAGCAGAAATTCCACAGTTACTAAGCAAAGCCGAGGTGGCGGAGCAGCAACTACCTAAGCAGATGTCACCCGGACTGTGGTATGTTGGAGCGCCCGAGACACTGGCAATCTCTCTCGTTTATTTCATCTGTTATACAGAGATGATCAGGACAGATGAAGTAACCGGAGCTGCCTGCCGGGCTTTCATACAACTCTTTTTCTGCAGGAGGACCGGCCGAGGAGTCGGGAGCGCCGGGGGTGGAGTGAGACAGAAAGTTGAATATGACGTGGCTTTGTGAAATAAAACTCATGAGGATGAATTTTCCCGGGAAATATCCCCAGAGTAGCTCTTTTCGGTTTAAGGGCACAAAGCATGGAGCACACACAAACTGGAAGAGTGCGGAGCTGACTCAGGCCTTACGACATCTGAGCTTTTTACGTATGTCTCCACGTATGCCTCCACCAGGCATCTTCAGCAGATTATCTACACATGCACCTTATCGTTGGCCGAGTGATGTTCTGTTCGCAGGGATTTGAACCTTTCAAGCAGACCTCGACACATCGGCCGTTCGGTCGAGATTTATCACGGGAGGCTGCGTGGACAAGTCGAGCGGAGAGCTGAAGTGATGGCCATCAGTTGAGCTGTAGTTCTGGGTGGAGGTTTCAGAGCGGTGCCGTGCTTATTCTGGAGACATTTAACACTTAGTTATGTCGCTTTTTTTCTCACCAGAAAGCCATACAAGGGCCATTGCAATGGTGGCATTAGTGTTGCGTTGTAGATGACATCATGGACTGGTGGATATCAAAGACAGATGACAGAAAAAAAATGAAACAAATGAACTTATCTGAACACGCTTTTCTTCGAATAAGACATTTAAACTGCGACGGTTGATCGATAATTTAAACAGTTGATAATCTGGTCCTTGCTAATTAAATATAAATATATTCTGTCTTTATTGAAGACAAATCAGGACATTTGGAACCATAGGAGCTTGGGGAAACACTGATCCACATTTTTCAACATTTAACTAGTCCCTTGATTGATTAAATAACTAACGCATCAACGATTGTGTCGTTATCTCATTAGACTGACCAGAATCATATCCATCTGACAGTATCCATGGAGTTGCTACCGAAGAGTGACATTGACAGTGTAGTTAGCGGGAAATGTCATGTCTGACAATCTCAAAACAGATGTTTTAATTGCACACAGCATCTGCAGCTGCTCACAATGTGACGGCACACAAACTGGTTTTCTTTCTTCTCTTTATCTTACTGATTGATCTCACTTGACGTGTTTGTGTCTGTGTGTGTTTGGCTTCCCTGTCTCTCCCCATCTGTAGGACCATTAGTCAGACCTGTGGCCGAGCTCCCCTCCACCATGCCGGGCTGAGAACAGACTCAGGAGTGACTGTCCCGGTCTGTTGTTCCCTGATGAGACCAGACAGCGGCCCGTAGGCTGTCAACACATTCCTGCACGGGCTCTTTTTAAATTGCGAAACCTGGATTTATTCCATCTGCGCTTCGCATATGAAGCGATGAAGTGTTTCTGTGCGTGTAAATGAGCCAGCATGCGAGCTAGGCCTAAATATCCATTTCAGCGGAGTCTCCGGAGAGGCCGTTTTTGTCTCTCGACATTGTGCAATCACCGTGTTAACGCTGATAAGGAAATGTTTAGCCAATTTACCCAGACTGTTGAAATGATTTGGAATCCCAAGCAGGCCACTGGGACATATCGAATGCTCGGTGGAAAGCTGGATTGTTTGTACAGTGGCTGAGCGAGCTGCGATACTTAGAAGCACTCAGTCGCGCTCAGCCCTGTGTGAATGAACCGGGTGGCCCTCTGCTTTGATGTACTGTGAGCGTGCGAGAGTCAGAGACGGTGGGGATGGAGGCTGTACATGATTCCGTACATGTGTACTTGTAGCGGTGCAGTTAAAAAAAAAAAAAGAAAATTCTTTCTTTTGCTCACACTTGCGAATGGTGCATGTGTTTGCTCAGAGAGGCCTCACCGTGGCCTCTGTAGCTCGACATTGATCTCTCTCTTTCTGTCTCTCTCATACTGATGAACACAATCTGTCTTTTTAGATCCATGAGCAGCTGCAATTCTACGAAGAGAGAAAACCAGTCCCCGTCCTGGACAGCGCTGCAGCTTTGGCCCATGAAGTAAGTTCTTGTTTTTTTCTTTCTTGGAAGGAGGAAGGCTTTCGTTTATTTGGTTGCACATAGGAACTGCTGGGTCTGATAAGTGCAGTTAATGGAGAAGTGCCATGAACTTCTGAAATTCTCTACTATTGTCCAGTCTGAGAGGTGTATATATTTTGGCTTTTGAACTTTAACCCTTAAACAGTGTGTTTTCACTTCAGGAAAGTTTCCAATGGCAACCTGACTAACCCCATAGTTGACCCTTTACTTGGTCCAATGTTCATACTCCTCTATCCACTTGCGGCTCGTGTCCCCCATGGAGGACGCCACGCATTTGTCCTTTACCTCTGCTTTTTTCTTTATGGTGTTTTTCCATTTAATTTGTCTTCTTCATACTCGCACATTATGTCTTTCCTGTCCTGCATGTCCTTTCTTACCGTTTGTGTTTGAAAACCAACCAAATGTCATTTGCCTATACCCAAATCCAGAGAAACTCTGAGTCAGAAGGCAGTTTGTCTGCAGTTGTGCAGATTGGAATTTAGATGTGTTCATCTTTCCGGGTTGTGAGCGGGATGCCTTGGAGTTCTCCTCCAAGTCGCCGACGAGTGAACCAAGACCTGTCATCTTCTAGACTGACTGTTAGCGGAGGACTGCCCCCCCCTGCACGCGTCCTGCAGCCAACTCATTAATGCCCCACAGAAATACAAAATTTGCCCCAGCGAGGAGAGATCGATTTATTTTCCGAAGGCAGGAACGGACTGGGGTGGCCGAAGATGGATTAGCAGCACGCGTGACAGACGCAGACAGGCTACGGATGATTGTGGAGTTGCATCATATAAACACAAGTCAGGGGAAGAGCGAGCTCATACGACATTCCCATCCAGAGACTGCGATCATTACTCATGCCATGCGGTCCCTCTTCATCATTTAACCTGTTAATGAGAAGTCATCACAGAAGCAGTACTTTCACCACCAGCTCTGCCTGATGAGGCCGTTATGTTGGCCCCGATGCTCTTAGTCAGGCTGTGAAGGATATTTAGTCTGATTGATCGGGTAAACGACCACCATCCCGGCATTTGTTACGGTGTTGTTCGTCTGCAATATTTATCGAAAAACCCACATGTGCACATAAGCGTGCAAGTGCCGCGCCCACGCACACACACCTGTGTAAACCCAAGAACCAGCCTGGCACGGGGAATACAGCGAAGGAGAAGCCTACTTACTGGTGTCCGGGTTTGTTTGAAATTCCCAGCTCTGTTTATTGTAATCAAAGTGCCTCCGATTATTCCACCCCTTCAAAAGAGGCCGCGGCCATACATCATGCTAATTACTACCGAGGCAAGGGGGAAAAAGAGGCTGACGTTTGTACAGTTTGTCGGAAAGACCGAGGCAGGCGGAGTCCAGAGTGTCTTGAGGCCGGAGCGGAATAGAGCCGCCGCACTGTGGGCCGGAGTGGTTATCCCTAAATGTCCCTGAAAGGCCACAAGGGTCGTCGGAGGAGCCAGGACACCCCATCCTTTAAGGCTCCCACTAACCTAAACCAGGATGAGCTACCTTGAATCTTTTGCCACCAGAAATACGCCAGAAATAGAGATTTTAGTCCCGCTTTTCAACATCAGAAGAAGAATTCCTCTAGATTCCATCAAAGTTTGAAGGTCCTTTCTTTTTCCCTTTTCTTCGTCTCCCAGGTTGTGGCTCGAAGCCACTGGCTGCTCAAGAGAACCCCCCTTTCCTGACCCCAAATATTAGCTTCTGTCTTCCCAGATCGGCCCTTCTTTTTTTGTGAAATTACAGACCCTCATACTCATGCTTCCTGGTGAATGACCCCGGAAAGCGTCTCCTCGGGATTATCGTGTATCGGAATAAATCCCAGAGATGGTATATCAGAGCGTCTGGCGGCACACCGCAATCCCGAGTCCCCCTTTCCTCGTCTGGTTGACGAAGAGAAGTGTGTTTTTAAAGCGGATTGTTTTTCACCCATGTCCCCACTCCAAATGAACGCCATTGAAGTGCTGGCTGGGACCTACGGTGCAACTGGGAGAGATCTACGGTTAGATGAAATTCATTTGGGGCTCGGGTGTCAGGTAATGGAGGCTTAATTTATTGCCTCACATAAAAAAAACACGGTCCCCGTCGGCCCCCAGGCTGCACTGTCTAGCACGCACAGCAGGTGACTGCCAGTGCTCAAACAAACGCCTGGAACACGGTCGATACCGCAGCCCGGGGGCCTAAAGCGGTGTATCGCACACACTCAAAGACGCGTCTTATGGACGTACATGCCTGCTTATTACCGCACACCCCGGTCTCCCTCCTGGTCTCATTAAGGCTGAAACAGGAGCTTTGTCGAGGAATGTGAGACACCACGTTACATTAATCAAAAGAGCCAAATTGGCGTTGCATGGGAACCGTCCCGTCGCTCTAATCAGTCTCCACCTGGGCGGTAAGAGCTTGGTGCCAGCCTCATTGTTACAATCGGCGGTCATCGCTTGACCCCCACATCTCCACTCAAACACTCTCTATCTCTTCTCCTTCTCTGGCCACCATCCAAACCTCTTTATTCTTACCCAAATACTTGCTGTTACCCTGGGAGACCACTGGGTGCCATCAGAGGGCACTGGGCTGCAGGCTTTACCTACGACTGGTAATGAGACAGAGACAGAAAGACGCTGAGAGAGAGGGGGCTACATCAATATCAGCTTTCCTGGTTCCACAGACTTTTGATAGATCCTGCATGTACTGGATGGAATAGCTTTTTGGTTGAGCAATCCCTCATCACGCACTATTTAGTCTCCCTGTAATTGAAGAGGGTCATTGTTATCCTAGACTGGATTTGTATTATGTATACCTTGTGTCTTTTCAACATTATAATGGTGGGCCACCTTGGCCAGGTTTCCCTCGAAACATTTTTTCTCAATGTACTTCCAGGTCATATTAAAGTCAAACTACATAAAGGAAATATCTTGAGGATAAAAATGAAAATTAAGACCAAATCACTTAACGGAAAGATAATAACCTGTAAATGGGCCTTTGACTTTTATAATAAAAAGATTGGTTATCCAAGATTTACACTAATAAAAGCATACACACAAATCGTTGAAACCATTTTCTGTTTCTCGTGGTTTAATTCCGGTTTCTTTTTATCAATCTTTCCACACGTTTATCCTTTGTGTTTATGCTTGAGAAAGCTCAAGCTGTAAATAAGCTCCCGTGCATCTCCCAAACCATGGATGGATATGATAAGTTGAGGAACTGCATTATTATTATAGTTTTGTGGAACTGATATACTTTACATATTCTAAGAATAACCCCTCAATGGATTGAAGTTTGTTGAGAGACACCTTTTCTCTTCCGAAACTAGATTATTTGTATTATTTAAAGTGCGTGAAATCCAGCATTTACACCTTGGCACCTTACCACTTTTATTGAAACTCATGAAAATACAAGAGAAAAACATGTGCACTTGTGTGCTTGACTTTATAAAAATAAAATCAAGATCAAGTATGAGAATGAATTTAAGTTAAACTGCTGAGGTTGTCAACCCACGGGTTATTTATCGGGCGCCCAATGAAACCAGTGACGATGCATTCAATCCTTCATATGAAATGGAAAGATGGGGTCCGGTATTTCTAATTTAAAGGTTAGCATTTTTTATATGTTTTAATAAAAGTGCTTAGACATCAACTTGACATGACGAATATCTGTAGCGGTACATCAAAGCGGCGGTCAGGGTCAACGAAGGGCTGTCCCATCCGTCCTCCACGCTGAGTTATGGAGTTAAGGCGCTTTAATTGGACAATATGAGGGACTGGAAAAATGTACAGTTCTCCATTCGTCTTTGTCTCCCCTCCCTTTGCCAGGTTGACGGCAAGGTGATGGATGGCAGTGTATCGAGAGATGCTCCCCTCTAAAGACCCTAACCCTGGTCGTCCACGCTTCTCCCCTTTCTCACCCTCCCCTGGACCCTCCACACTCTCAGACTCCCTTACTTTGTGTACTCCAGAGAGTGAAGCAATGCGGGGTGGGCCGAGGTTCAGTGAGGGTAACCTTGACCTCCGTGGCTATTCATTAGCGCCCTCTCTCTCCCCCACTCAGTGGGGGGTCCATAAGCTACCCCCGACTCCCACCTGACCAGACCTCTGCTGTTTTATTCCCGCCCCCGGGGAGTTTTCGTATAACAAACTGTAGCTTTTTTTCCAAACCTCTTATTGTTCTTAAACTATTGCTGCTTGTTAATGCAGACGTGCCTGCAGAGTACACCAGACGTTAACTGGTTATCTAGACACACAAATTGCAATTTACTGTAAGACTGTCTGCACAAGGATGATCTCACACACAGACACACCACAGGAGACATGACGCTGCGTGTGTGTGTGTGAGAGATCGCCTTAAGCTCTCCCTTCACACCCTGGCCCTTGAGCTTTCTGTGCAGCAGACAGACGGCTCCCGATCCGCAGTCCTCCGGCACAAGCAAGTCTTTGTGTGCGGCAGGCTCGCCTCTCCTCTCCACACTCGGACCACGTCCAGGAGGATCACACATAAATCAGAGCGCGTGGCCCGGGGCTTTTGGGAGCTCCGAGTGGGATTCATCATGGATGCCGTCCCGCCGCTCGTAAACTCTCTCAAAGCTCCCATTGTCTCTGATAAACTGTCCCACCGAGCTGTAAATTAACTCAAGAGCTACAAACTACGAACGAAGCGCGAACTCTTGGCCTCCATAACAAGCTTCAACCTTCCATTAAGATGCATCTAATTTAGGACAATATTGTCTCTATCTGTTGGGCCAGCACCCTTTGAGTTTCGGATATATTCATCGCTGATCTTCACATATAATCACTGTTGAACTCAAGTCAGTAGTTGTTTTATATCCTTCCTTCATATATCCTATTGTGTCTTCACCCCTTTAGCTGTCTGACGAGATGGAGGGGAAATCGGCCAACAGGGAAATCAAAGAGCTTCTCCAACTACTGGGCAGACCCCACGTGAAGGTGAGTTTTCCACCTGTTCATTTATAACCACATTAAGCGAATCAGTCAGCGTAAATTAAAGTACATTTGTTCAAAAAAAAACTTCTATCCTCTCTGATGTCCTCACCCAAAAACAAATGTCACTCGCAGCATTAAAGTGATGTGATCATCAATAACGGCCCTTCGATCCGGGCTTTGTCTCGTCTTCTTTGGCAACATTTCAACATTTGGGTTTTCGGTCATGATTGATCTCGCGAATGAAAACTATACAGTTCCATGCATTGTACGGAGACTGACCTGAAGATCCGCGCATGCCATCCCACATAGAGACATGATGGAGGATACGCACACACCCATTGCAGCCACTGTCCCAAAGACCAGTGGTCCTGATCCATTACTCACTTTGTGCTGACAAATGATTGCTGCGAGAGGATGCCTGTGTGAATAATCTGAGCGATTTTATTACTTTAACTTTGCTTACGACGAAGATATTTGGCGTGGCGAGAAAAGGTAATCAATCTTAACATGAGGAAAAGGCAGCAAACAGGACTGTGGGCCAGGTGTACTGATATCATATCAATCCAAACCCTAAGCGGGAAATTTCTCCCCAGAATGTTCTCTAAAAGGAAAGTGTGCATCTACCTAATGCTTATTATAGTTTATAGCGAACCGATACTGCTAGCTCACATTGCACCACTGAGCTCTTACGTCACGGTTGGCGGGCTTAGGTCAATAGAAAGTCTCTAGACCATGATCTCTGGAAAGAATTATTGCTGTTGATTTTTTACAAATGTATTATTTTGGCACTTTGAGTAGAAGTTGACTGCCATGTAGTTCTATTATATAAAGATATTGCAGGCATAGCTAATATCAAATTAATGAGATGGATTCTAATGTATTCAGATGATTCAAATAATTCTGTTATGGACTTAAGAGTGGCTAGTTAGACTTTGATAAAAACGTCTGATGCGGCTCTACTTTTTGTCCTCTGGCTGAACAAAAGCAAAAGAAAAGTGGCACAGCAAAAGAGTCAACCTCAAAGCCTTTACCCCCCCCCCCCCCCCCTGTTTTTCTGACATGTGTGTCTCAGGCTTGTGTCTGCAGCATGTGTGCTTCAAGTAAGGCACTCAAGTATTGAAAATCTCTTTCCGCCTCTATCTGCCCTGCGGGGCACTTGATACCATACCGGAAACCTCCCCCCCGGTGTAAATCCCAGCGTCGCGGGTGTAAAACACAAGAAGATGGCGGCTGCCTGTGAAGGGCTCGTGCGATATATATCACTCTTAATTATGGCAGAAATGATCCATTCAAACTCTCTTTCTCCTCTTCATCGCCTTTCTCTTTCTATTGACGATGTGCACATGAAAAAACAACATATTGACAGTGATGAAAAGATCAATTACGATGGCTGGCCATTTCATTTTTAATGAGAGGTTGTTGCCAGGAATATACAGGCCAGTTTATTTACTCAAGCACTGTGATCGGTTTTTCTAGGATCCCTATTATGCCTAATGAACACAAACACACAAAACCAAGAGGAGGTACTGGACGTCTGGAAAACAAGGGTGGCTTTACTTCCTCCTTCATCTTTCTTTTCATAACCCCCCAAGCGACAGTGCCTATACGTGGATACAACACAGATTTGATTAGGCAACGGATCTGCCAGGTGACGCTGATACCCACCGACTCGTTTCAGCAAAGGAAGAGAGCTCTCCACACAGGGACCCGTGTGAAACACTGGTACCTGCGTAGCCGCACTCACATGTCAACGGTCAGCAGCCAGGGCCTTCTGACCATGTGCTATCTATTAGCATACAGCTGTTATTGCTTCTTCCAAGAGAGTTTTTACAAGGAATTAGCGGTGGCTCTGTTACGGGTTGTTAGGCACGGCCGTGGGGGAGATTGTGGCGACGCGGTGCAATGCCAGATTCAAGGAAGTACTACCAATGAGAGGACTGGCGGGTCGGAATGTTTGGCCTGATGGATGGAGGTCAGAGGAAATGGCAACTGGCTGTTAGTGGAGGAAAGGTGGAGGTGAGCAGGAGGAAATATATTGGGTTTCTCTTCACCTTGTGTTTTTTGCAGTTTTGGGATGTTTGTTCACAACCAAGTTAAAATAAAAATGTTGTTTGTGTATTCCGTAATTAAGTCTATGAATCAATATACTCAATACTTTGAACAATATACAATATACTTTGAAGGATGAGAAAAGTACATTAAATGAATGTCAGTGGCTTGAGTGACAAAGTGCAGCACTGGAAATTATACATTTCTCATGTGGAAGAAAAATAGAGAAAGGAATGTAAAGAAAAGGGAAAAGAGCATTGTCTTGTGTTATTGCATTCAGCCCTGCACAAAGTGCTGCTTCCATCATCCCTAGATGGAGTTGTCATGTAGATACAAGCGTGGGCAAAATGTTATTGCTGCTCTGTACATGTTGTGGTCCCACAAAACTCGTTAAAGAGTTGCTTTCTCTGTATCCAGTTGCGGTTGCAAACAACCAAAAAAAGGAGACACTAAGGAAATTTCTTCTACAGGAGAATGTCAACATTGACATTCTTTTGCAACACAATTTCACGGCAATTATGGGACATTTCAGATTTTCTTCCCCAAATTTTAGCATTTATATTTAATTGCGGAAGATGTTTGCTTTGTGTTTAATGTGAACACGCCCACCATACACAACATCTATGATCTCATCACTACAATGCGGATACTCCCAACGGCTAACTCTCCATGTGTGCCTTGAGAACGCTGTGTATAGTGTGTTATATATCAATCACAGGTTAGGGATCTCCTTCAGTTTGCTCTCTTTTTATTGTTATCATCTGCAAACATTTTGGGTTTCCGGCCAAGAGAATATTTCAACGGTATAATGACAGCATCCTGAGACAACACAGAACGTGTTTATGTCGGGTGCAGATGAAAGCCAGGAACGCACTGTCAGGCATCTTCAGAGAAATGATACTGATGCCTGGAACATTTTGGGAAAAAAAAAAAAAAAAAAACGTGAAAGATAAAGGTAAAGAAGAAGATGGGGCAATAGCAAAAAAGAAGATGGGCGTAGCGGCAATAGTCAAAAGAAGGGTTAGCAAAAGAAGAGCTCCGTGTAATGAACGGTCCTCACGAGTCTCCACTGCGAAGCGTGTGTGTGGGTAACATGAGCGCTGTACTCATAAACCCCCCTCCCCGCCCCTGTTGTCTGGCAGATGGGTTGGAAGATGTTTTTCTCAGTTTTCTCTTGCTCCTCTCCTCAACCACGGAAAAAGCAGCACGCGTCCAGCTGCGTCTCGATGCCGACACCAAGTTGTTAAATAGTTTGAGATAAGAGGGTCTCAATGGCTTCTTTCTCGTCTGCTCGACGTCTTTTTATTTTTTTTACGTGTCCTCGTGAACGTGTGAGAAATCTGAGTCCACTGAGAATTTAATTACTTTGAGGCTGCCGCCGTACCGTGCAGAACATCGCTTCTACCACTTTCCACCACCTAGTCCCGGAAAGCATCTGCACTGAAATGTGGTCGGTTGGGTTACCTCCTCTGACACACATGCACTTTCAATCTCAAGGCTCCCTGGTTGCCTTTTAATCAGAGAGATGTATGGATGCATGGTATCGGCCTAATGACAATCAACATCTGTAACCAGAAGCTCTGGCTGTAAACGCGTTGAAACTTTGACGGTGGCACTTTGAGGGCGACTCCCCAATTAATTTCCATCCTGCAGCCTCTCCATGTTCTCTGTCCTGTCTAGACACTACCCATCGATTTGAACCCTTAATAGCATGTGTTGCTTCAACTTTATTTGGCTAATTAGACCACGGTGAAGCAGAGTGCTTTTCTGGTTTGACTAATGACCCTGGTTTCTTTGCCTCCCATCCGTCCATCTGTCCCTCCCGCCCCTCCAGAGCCTCCTGTTGGTCCATGACACCATCGCCCAGAAGAGTTACGACCCCGAACTGCCTCCGCTGCCCGATGACATTGACGACAACGAGGATTCTGTGAAGATCATAAGACTGGTCAAAAACAAGGAACCTCTCGTGAGTTGATTGAGGAATGATGTGGTTGGATTCACACATGGCAAGCGCCGCCCAGGAGTTTCGAAGACGGTTATTGGGAAGCTAAGATTATTATTTATTATTATTTAGTACCATGGATGTTAAAAGCCCGTAAACAGCAACATTTCAGGGACTTTTTGGTTGTGTGTTCCCCAATGAATGCCAACATGATCGCATCATCAGTTTTTTTTGTGTGTATATTCAACATCTCAACACTGGGGAAATCCTGCTATCAAAGCTTTGTTCACTAATCCCCAACTTTCCAAATGCCCAAAGCAGCAATCACGCCACAAGTCAAGCCAATAGTGTACATGTTTTTTCAAGACACTTGTCTATGGGAATGCAACCCACAACCTTGAAGTTGTAAGAGCACCAAAACGGACGACAATTACCCAGCTCCTGGCCGCGGATATTTTCAGCCTGTCTAGGCTCGCTGTCTGTGAACAACTTCCCTTTTTCTATCCTGGTCAGTGTCACTCTCTCTCATTGAAACACGCTTCTACAGACGGCAACAACAACCCGTGTGTTTCGGCCCCTTCTGCGGCCCACCCCCGGCCCCCTTACCCTGTGTGTCGCCGCCGCATTTCCATGCGGCCCATTTTGAGAATGGGCTTTTGTAACCTCACAGAACCCAATTGGCACTAGTTCTCTACGCCTTTATTTTGTTCTGTTTTGCCACGTGACTTTTTTTCACTGTCACGATTCCCTCGACTGACCTCAGCGCCGTGCTTGAGATTAACACTCCGGCAGCCCGTCGAAGACCCCAATTTGTCATCGTAGCCCGTTCGCTGCGTGCTGAGGCCCTGCCCTGTTTGATCCGGAGGCCCCCTCGGCCACTTCTATTTTTTCACTTGTGGTTTTTAGCCCTAACCACCATCTTGGCTCCAGGTCGGCAAGCCTACCCTCACCACAACCTCTGAGAGGAAGAAGAACACACCTAATCCATTTTAGGGCTCCCCTCTGTTGCATGTTCCGCGGGGCTGCAGAGCGTAATAATGTGGCTCTTAGGAATTCTCTGTCGCGGGCACTTCCTGATGCAGCCTCTCCCCGAGTCTGATGTCAAATCACATTCCCCAAAACCATAATGTGATTTACACCCATACCCGGTCAGCTGCACCATCTAGCTGCTGTTATTGTTATATAGAATCTTTGTCTCAGTGATTTGGCGCCTGAAATCAACATTTACGACGTGTGATACTCTTACTCTACAATATTGAAGGTGTTAATTATGTAATGCAATGGCTCATTCCGAGTTTCTACAATAATGCTGCACACTTGCGTATTTTAGGGGTCAGCACTAGGTCAGTTTTCTAAATACAACCCTCATTTAAAAGATGTTTCGTATTGGACAACACGTTCTATTTATGAATGGAACAGATACACTTTCCATTGCAAATGATTAACAGAAAAACAGGAATGTAGTTATGCCACAGACCCAACGTTTCTCCCATTTATGTCTTCGTTGTCTGCTGTCGCTGCCCGAAGGACCCACAGCGGTCCACTACTGCTGCCCACAATCTCCTGTGGCCATAATTACGTCAACGGTACGATTCTTTCGCAGGGCATAGTTTTTCTGTGCCTTTCTCTACTCAGCCTGTTTGCATCCACACACCTTTAGGTCAAGACTCTTCACTCTTGACCTCTGGAGTATTAATGTGCCCCGAGACAGCAAGCCAGACATGCCTGCGTCCAATGGTTCCTGTGGGAAAGGAGAATATTGTCGTAGTAGCGTACAGCTCCCGCTATATACCGCTGTGTAGCAAAAGGGCTTTTCACACCTTTTCTTCACCTTTCACTCTTTATCTGAAAAAGTGGGACTGTCAACTTAGAGAGGAATATAGTTTTATCAACATTTGAATTTAATCAATACACGACTAACAAATCAAATGAATGCAGTACGATTCTAAAACTCTTTGACAATATTTATTGTCACATAACGACTGAACTGAAGAACTGAACATATATGTGTGACTGCAAATGTAGATAATGTTCTCTAAATTAACTAAACAAAAGTAGGGCTCCATTAAAAAAAAAAAAATCAGCATGTTCAAATAAAATAATGGCAAGAAAAGCTTGAATTTTCCCTTTTCTGCTTCATATTTGGACTCGACAGTCTCAACAAATTATAAATAAACCTAGTTTATTCATTGAAGAGTTTAACAGAATATATATCCACCAAGAATTGAGAATCCTGCATCAGGGCCGTTCTGCTCCTCACGTGGAAGAGCTCATTGTGCCTCATGATTCAACGGGTTCGAAGAATATGAGACACTGGTTTAGTGCTGCAGTGGGCACGAGTCTGGCCATTCTGGATTAAATGCTGTACTTCCGCTGTCCACTTTTCTCTTTTTGGAGAGCGCCATTTTTCTCACCTATCCCTTTCTCTCACTTTCTCCATCTCACGTCTTTTTATTTTTAATTTGCCGCTCTCGTCTGTCTTCAGTATTGAGACGATATCATCCTGCTTGGAATACAAAGACTTCATTGGTCGAGAAGTATCACGTGGGACGGTTTAACTCGAATGCAATTGGTGTGTGCTTTAAGCTACTACTGTAAAGACGACCAAAGCTGCGCAGGTCGAAAAGTGCGCTGTCACTTGTAAATCACAACAGTCTTTTTTTAGCTTTTGGTCCGGGTCCGGCTGACCCTTTAACTAAGAAGAATATTTAGAGGTCCTCCATCTACCTTTGACCCCTCTTACAGCTGTCATTCTGTACATCTTTAGCAGGGAAACCGCCCCTAATGAATGGTTAAATCGTACGCCGAGGGAACGGCTGGTTACAGCCATTCCATCAACCAATAAAAAAGCCTAATTGTGCAGGGGTCCTCGCTTACTGCCGCACCAAATTGATTTCAATGTGCCATCGCAACTCGCAATTTCACATCAAAATCTCAAACCTGACATCATCATAATGTGGCCATGCAATACCTATTTCCTTTGCATCCCTCCTTTCTTAACTCTTATTTTCTCCCCCTTTTTTTTTTTTGGTTTGTTTCTCTGCCGGCCTTTGTCTCCACCTATACGGCTGTGGTTGTTGTGGGGACCAGGCTGTAGCTAGTCCTGTACTTATTAGAGATTAGTTCAGTGGAGTGTACCCTGTAGCTCTGATGCTTTCATTCTACTCACTTCATGCCACATTTGGGTAAAAAAATGAGTACTAAAATTGATTAGCCCTGGTGTTGGGACAATCAAATAATTGGGGAGAGTCATACACAGTAACATCACTTCAGCCGTGTTCTTTTTTTTACTGAAAGAATGTGCTATTTTGCATCAGGTTTAAGAGGTGTTTTGGCCGGTTGGGTCGGAGCTGAGCATTTGACGCTGGTAGCTAATCTTCCGGTGAGGTTTTGCCTCCAGTAATAAATTGTTTTGAATACAGACTGGCTAAAAAGAAAACTCTGGACATAACGCTGTGTTGTGTAGTTGTGTATCCCGAAACACAACAACAGATCAAGAAGGTTTGGGTAGAGGCCTAAAATGTGAGCTACTTTGAAAAGTTAATTCAGGACTCATTTCCTTTGTACTGGTGTAGTGATGTCCCTCTTTTCTTGCCATCATCATTGCATGAATTATTGGCTAAATAAGAGTACCCAAAGAACTGCATGCACTGCATGGCAAAATAAGAATTTCACTGCCACGGGAGGGCGAACTGACGCTGACCACCGGCGTGATGTGAGAACATCATGGACCGATGAGCCTGCCGGGGTCTGGCTTTGCTCGCCTCACCTGGATGTTCTGGGAGTCCAGATGCAAATAGCAGACTTGGGAGACGCTGTTTTCGCCGGCGCTTGAAATACCACATGACGGGTGGCTCTTTGCCACTCTGCCATAACAGCTGGATCATCTGGACACCCACAAATAGCACCATTGCAATTCCTGTACACACAAATGTAGACGACATTGTGGATATTATCGTAGTAAAGGCTCCAAGCGCTCCATTGATGCCTGGCAGATTTTATTTACTTAATAAGGGAGTGGATAATTACGGAAAGACAAGACTTTTTTTTTTTTCCCCAGACATTTGCAGGAATGAGCTACTGGCAACTAGCCATGCCATGCTTTTCTCATCTGGCACAATTGGGCCGCTCGGATCGCAGGCACTCTGATACCCTTCCCCTGGAGGCCTTTTGCGAAGCACATTCATCCGGATAATCTGAATGCCGTCGGCACTATTAGGTATTTAATTTGCGGCGGTTTGAATGTATACAATAGCAGGTTTACACTGAGAGTGTAGCTCAGCTTTGCAGCGGCACTGAAACCCGGGTGAGGTGCTGCTGATTGAGACAGTTCTCAAACAGCGGGACTAGATCGATGCGTTTTCTTTCCAAAAGTGACTTTTCTACTGTCTGTTTACATCAGCAAGTGGAAAGCGAGGGAAAAGTAATGACTCTCGCTAGGAATTAATGGAGCAGCAAATGAGATTAGAGCCGACACCACACATGGTAGTGTTTTACAGATCGACCCGTGTGCTTTAAAAGCAATACGTCTTTCACTTGATGGATTAGGCCGCAGCGTCCTGGGAGCGTCGCGAAGGAAGATGGAGCACCAATGCTCTAAACCATGAGGACAAGTGCAGAGCACTGCTAGTGTTTGCTGTGTAATGTGTGTCTGTGCCCTAGGTGTAGCTGCCTACAATAATCCTTGCTTGTATAATAAGTGTAATAATTTTTGATGTGTGCGGTTGAGTATGCACATAAATGCAATTTGAATACAGGTCACATTTCATTATGTTAAATTGGGAAATTACTTCAGGTTAATCTCATTAGAATAGTTAAACTCTGTATGTCCCATAGTGAAAATCTGTCATATTTTAAAGGATATGTTTAAAAAATGTATAACTATTATGATATAAGACCCTGAGTACTACTAATGTAAAGCCCCAGGCAGGATTCATATTCACTTTAAAATAATCAGCCGTGCTGCAAATTTCACGTTAACGCCATAGTGACACACGTTTAAAAATGTTCTTATTATTCTTTGACATTTTTTTAATTCAGTTTCAAAATCTGGGGCAGGGACTAGAGGGACTCCGACATGGTCTGCACCTCTGAGAGGGTTCAGGGTCAATTGATGCAAGAGAAATGCCCCCTATAGAAAAAAAGAAATCAAAAGTAACACGTTTCTAACACCGTTAAATTATCCTATACATTCTCGATGGTCGTCCTGCAGCTTAATGCAATATTACTCTTTATGGCAGTTTATTTGACCTTTATTTAACGAGGTAAAATCAATTGAGAACCAATTCTGATTTATAATGATGACCTGGCCAAGAAGCACAGATACAATGCAGTGAAAACAAAATGGCTAAAAACAACATATAGTTAAGTTACTAAACACTATGTACAAAAAAAAGGCATTTGTTGGTTCTTTCAGTAATCTGCCTTTTGGATGACATCAATTAGTTATCAATGACTTTCATTAATTTAAGTTCAGAAAACATTGACATTTGTTCAGAAACTGTTAGTATAATGTTTTTGTATTTTGCTGATCCAGAACAGAAAATGCATTCACAAGACTAATGTAAAAATACCTAAAATTTCTCACAATTCCAACTTGGAAAAGCCTCTGTGTTTGTTCCTAAACGCTTGGTCGTACAACAGTCCAGGCTGTTGAGCTGTGAATGTGAAAACATATGCAGCTTTCAAAATCCACATCTGAGACATTTCCAGATCCTAATCTCCCGGTGTCCAATATCTACTTGTGTGCAATCACACACACATCCCGGGCACTGTGGCCCTTTTCCGCCCGCTCCGTGAGCCGGCAAAGCCCCCGAGGCTGAATGCGACCATTGTTGCCATGACCGGGCCCCGGGTTTCTCTTCGGCGGCCCCTGCTCCCCAGCCCACCTTGGAAATGAGAAGTGACATGTGAAAGTACTGTTTTCTTTACGGTGGGAGAAGCACTAAACAATCCCAGAGCAGAAATCGACGCTCTCTGTGACACAACTGTCTCTTTGTGTGCACTCATGGTCAAACTCTCAGACAACACACACACACACACACACAGACACAGTACATAATGACTAAATATCTGGCACTGTCCAGCTCGTAGCAGAGAGACTGTGATTATTCTCAGTCTACATGATGATTCATGCGGACAGTACAGAAAGAAATGCAGACATCGGGGAGATGGCCACGCTGATCCACACACACCAAATCTACCCGGCACCTGTCTGAGGTACCGGCAGTGGGCGGTTAAGTGTGTTTTTGAAGCAGCTCACTAATGACTATGCTGACATTAAAGTTTAAAGCGGCAGAGGAAATAAAAGCGGGCCAAGGCAAAGATGTATGAAGGTGAGCCATCCCATCACACTTTGCATCACGTTACCTGGCAGCTCCTCCTGGAACCTCTCCTCCTCCCCGTAATTACCAATATAATGACCCGCAATTTGCTTTTTTTTTTTTTTTACTCTGGTATACTTGTTAATTACATCTGTTTGGTCAAGGGGTTGGGGAAACCGGGGTCTGCTTCAGTGCGAGAGCGAAAGGAAGGGCAGAGTTGACTCTTTTATTAGTTGCAATCACAAGTTATTTAATAAAACTGGTGGAAAGGGGTCACCCGGAGGATTGGCCCACAACAGCTGCTCCGTTGCATCAGCTCATGTTAAAACCTCGGCTACCTCTCCTCACCGCTCCGCCTTTTTTCCCCCTCTCTTTGCAACAATAATACAGATTTCTTTCCGCCAATTCCTCACAGGGTCATATTAATCTTTGTAGGTGACCGTGAGGCTACAAAGATGACCGAATGCGCTAGAAACCCACAATTGAGGAAGTGTGTAAGCACTCGTAAAATAAGCTTGACTCGTGCAGCGATCATGAGCTGGGGGAGGGGGGGGGGGCTCTGTGCCATCTTAGTGAGGTAAGATAAAATGACACACTCCAACACCAGATATGATTGGAGGTAGTGTGTTTTAATGTCCAGGAGGCACATTACCACTTAGTTTTTTTTTTCCACCGTGCACAACATCTGGTGCGAAGACCCCCAGCATGTGTTTCCACTACACTTGTATTTAGACCTCCAAACACAGCAGTCAACATGGCAGCAGCCAGGAGTTTATTGTCGCTGTTGCACTTTTGCCGTTAAGTGACATCATGTCAAAACACGTCGGCCTCCCTCCACAACGGAGCCGACTCTCGTTTGTTTGCCCTTGTCGTTCTCAATTTGGAGCGTGACATAACATTTGTCAAACGCCACGCCGCTCTTTTCATAACGGGCCAAGCCCCGGCCAGCATAAAGACGTCCTTGGGTCCTTTCCGTCGTAGCGCTTTCCCTGGACCCCGAAACGCTCTGCTAAGTTGACGAGCCAGCCCTCTCGTCATCCGTACTACTGAAGCACAAGCCAGTTGGATGCTATCGTGTCATCCAGCCAGCCATCCATCCAGTCCGTCAGCTGGAGGGCTCTCTAATTGCCCCGCCACGACATAGCCCACCAGGAGCACACTGTGGCCAAACCCGGCCGAGGTAACAAGATGAGTCCTCTAGCTCCTCTTACCCCTCTTATCAGCTTCATGTCACTACTGTGCGCCGACTGTTCCCTGGACAACCTGCCTTCACTCCATTCCCTGTAATAAACAGATACCCTCACATGTGACGGGATTCACATTTCAGTCCCTGGTCTTGCGCTCTTTTACCTCACTTAGATGGCACCTTTGTAATGCGGCCGCCGTGTCGGCAGGCGCGCTCCGGTGCATGCGATGGGGCGGCTGGTGGCTTCAGACTGACGTTCCGGCTCTCCTCAACGCACTGCAGACTAAACCGTGGCCTTTTGGCCGACCTAACAATAACAATCAGAGGCCTTTATCTGTTGGAGACTGGAGAAATAGGGCTGGGATCAGCGGCTTCATATGGAGCTGATCTCGTTCGCAGTGGAGGCTTCGGATCGCCTTACTTATGACTAATTGACTACAGCTAGGTGGCTGTGCCCTGACCATGATGACCCCCCACTCTTGTCCTGTGTTTCTTCCACCGGCTGCTTAATTTTCGAGTGTGAATAATCAAGTGACTTGCTATCAAGGGTCCGATCCTATGCCCATCTAAAGTGCAAACTGTACCAATGGCGGACAACAGGAAGAGTGAACCAGGCCCTGACCACGTCATCGTCTCTATCTTTTCCGGCGCAAACTGCGTATTTGAGCTCCCTCGATGGATAAGTGGCGCCTCGTGTCTAATTGCTAACTGAGCGTAGCCCATTCATCAGGCTCAGCGACTGTCCGGCATCAATCACCCAGGCTTATGAGGGTTTTCTCTTGGGCTGGTTTGGCTCGGCTTCAGGTGGAAGCTCATGTAGGAACGCAGACATGCTGACACACTCGCGTCCGCACAAAAAACACACCTACACACGTTGTCTCTCATGCATGCGTGTGCTTTGACAGACGTGGAAGTTTCCCCCGTCTGACTTCCTGCACCATTCCAGCACGTGGGGAAAAGTCTGAAATGGCTTCAATGTGCCAGCAGGCGTTGAGTTGCTCCGTGTAAACCCAGCCAGGTTGTGCTAATGCTCAGCGGCAGTAGGGCTGCACAAAATGTATTTAAATTATTAAATTAAATTTTGCCGCCTGCTGAAGAGCACCGTCAGTTGTCATGCAGCAACACCAGTATGAACGGTACGTGAGAAATTCATACCGTATGGAAAGTATGGTATACCTTGCAGCCCTACTTCCTTGTGTGTGCCCCCTTCCCCCGCCCTCCAACCATCCCCCACAAAAGCATGCACACTCAGCATGCAGCTTATTTAGGTTCTAGCCTGTCTGTTTATGTATTGGTTTAACAGACCAGGGGCTCCTCATTAGTGGCCATGCCTGGCTGATCGTAGCACCCATGGGGTATGATGGCACAGGGGGAGGTGATGCTGAGTTCAGATTGTTGTTCAGCTTCCCGCTTCCACCACTGACCCTCCGGCTTCTCAGTGCTTCCAAAGCCTTTGTCAAGCCTCCAGGAGAGGCGGATATACCCCTGGAGGATTGAGAGAAGGAGGGCCAACTGTGGATTGTAATGAGGTGGAGGGTGGGAGTGTGGTTCCCAATATAATCAAGGACTACGAGGAATAGGGTACTACAAAACTTAGGAATTGCAAAAGAAAAATATGGTTGGATTTTGAACATTAACTACCTGTTCCATCTTATATACTATGTCTCTGGGAAGACAAAAGCCACATCTCTCCGTGAGCTTGCGCAGCAAAGTTGGTATACGTAACATAGGTCTTGGTTGATCCTAGAAAGGCAGCCTTCAATAAGCATAGATACTGTGTGTCGAAATACTACAAAAGTAATCATCTTTATGTAATTAATTTGTTCATTGACTTCTGATCTTAGTTCTTTCATAACATGTCTGTTAAATCTACTGCTTACATTTGGAACTGGAATGCTCAGCATAACGCGCCAACTTTTTAATTTGTACATTAGTTTGTACAGGAGTTATTGAGATGGATATTGGCCAGTAACATTCTCTCTCCATTACCAACATTCTTTCTATCTATATCCGTGTCACTCTCTGTGTTGCTCTCAGTCTCTCGTCATTTCTATCTTGCTCTCTCATCATATAATTTTCTTATTATTCATTTGCGCTTCCTCTCAACTCCGACCCCCCTGTGTTCCTCTTCACTTCCCTCTCAGTCAACTTGTCAAGTCCTCGCTCTCCACTGCTCTTCCACTTATCCTCCAGTCTGGCCTGCGCGGGTTGCCACTGGAGTGCTTTGGCTTCTCTCCGTTCTTCTTATCAGACGGAGCTCATTTGGCTACCGTACCGGGACTGAGTTCAAGCTGGGGCTGGCCAGATGAAGAGGGAGGCTCCCCCCTCTCTTCGTGACTATTTTGCTGCTGGCTTGGCTTGCCCGTGAATTCCCATCACGTTGGAGGGCGCTGGGTCAACAGTGAATCGCATTGAATCAAGGCTTTAAAAGCATTGCCGGTCTGGGCGGCCGTGGTTCATGGAGCAGAGAGGGTCCGCCGGGAAACGCGGGGTTGGCAGTTCGAACCCTGGCTGCTCCATGTTCCTGTATGTGTAAAATAATACTTGGCTTCTTATTCTTTAAATAACTCCATGCAGAGAGCCATTGAGGTGTAAAATGAAAATAGGCAAATGTGTTTCTCTCCCGCCGTGAAAAGCATGGTGATTTCAATGAGGACAACTGCTTCCCCCGAGATCTGGATTCGCGACCCCGTCCGTTGGTGTTTGCACACTTAATGTGTTGCTCTATAATCACTACTGCCACTTGCAGTAAAGGTCGTAAAAGTGGTGTTTCTGAATGGCGTTTGATTTAAGCCACATGTGTCAAAACACAATGTATATACACGCACCATGTGTGAGCAGATTCTATATGAGGACAGTTTATGCAGACCGCCTGTTTTCCTTACAAACTGAGTCCAAGGCTCTCACTTTCTCTCTCTCTGTCTGCTGTGTAGTTGGGCTTTAGACTGCCACTAGAGATCCCAGGGGACACAATAAAAACATCCATCCCACCGCTGGCCATCGGCCAGCTCCACAAAAGGAGAGGAGGAAAGCAAAAGTAAAGAGAAAGTTAATGACCACATGTCCTACTTCTGCAAGATTTTCTGCAGACCTCCTATCTCACCCCGTCCGTCTCTTTCTGCAGCGCCCTATTCTCTCAGACACACCCACGAAGGCCTTTGTGTCGGTCTAGGGGTATCACAGCCAGCTGCTTTTAGTCACACTGAGACGTTTTATGTGACCCTGACTCAGGGGTCTGACAGTGCCTTCCCCTGTCACTGACCTCTCCACCGGTTTCTCTCCTACTGCCGCCTCCTGGGGTTTCTTAAATTAGCCCCATTATTCTATTGGGTCCGCAGATCTCCGCGGACCGAAGCCCTGTCTTCTCCTGGTGTCTTTCCCAATCTCCACGAGCCAAAAAGTCCTTGAGGAAACCATTATCTAGGAGGAAAACTATTAGGTGTGAACCGGTCGTGAAAACAACCAAAATGACGTGCTAATCGCACCGGCAAAGTGGCACAAACCAGAAGCTCCTTTGGTCTTTGAGTTTTGTTTTGCTTTGTTTTAATATCTCCTCCTGTGCCTCCGTTGTTGGTAATAGCCAGAAGTACTTTGGGGCTGTCGCGGGAAGGCAAACATTAAAAAAGCAGAGTGGTATGACACATGGTGAGCTATTGTTGCACTCCAGCAGGTCCACCTGGGCGCCAATGGACTACGACAGCTGGAATTAAAAACGGCTGGTGAGCAGAGCGAGGAAGGCTTTTCTTTACAGTAACGGTAGTAAAAACAATTTTTCGTGATGATCGGAATAGCAGCTAGGAAAGGGTGGAAGGATAGGTCGCAGCCCCGGCAAACTCTGCGTCATCTAGACGCCGCATATGTCTGATTCTGGCTGTCCGTGCCCAAGCAACAGTTTTCATTCCCGTTCCATTCCAATTCTAGCCAGGCTGGTGCCTCAATGGCGTCCGTGCAAGGGTCCGTGACAAGGGTCCGTGACAAGTTGGCACAGCTTAAGCCTATTGTTTTATTGTAAAGGAAGGAGGCTGTTTGGGTTTACTGGAAAAAGCATCACCGCTGTCATTTCAAATGACGATGTTGAAACCCCATCCTCTTCGTGTTTCTTTCTGGCTGAGCACCAAGCCATTGAAGCAGGACAGCGAGCGCTTGAGCAACTCTGTGTGTGTTTTGAGTCTGCTGCCTTTTGTCTGTTCTGCCCCAACCCTGAGTCCAGGCCATTGTGCCTCCACAAGTGGAAATGCCATGTCATTGTGTTTCTCGGGTGCTCAGAATGTGTACCGCTCTTTGTTTTCAAAACAGGCATTGTTTGGGAGCTGTGAATATTCACATTATTTGCAATTAATAGGGAAGTGTGTAAACAGAACCAACTGTTTTCAACTTTAAGAAAGTACACCTGAAAAGAGTCCCTGTAAATAAGACAATAGATAAAAGCAAATCAGCCATTTGGAGCTCATGTCTTACTCTACCCAATTTTTGAGCTGCAGTTCCAAAAAGCAGTGTAGAAATCTGGTCCAGTTTCATATGATTCTCTGTGACTGCTTTGCAGGGAGCGACGATAAGGCGTGACGACCTCACGGGAGCCATCGTTGTGGCACGCATCATGAGAGGAGGAGCGGCCGACAGAAGTGGTCAGTGCTATGCATTTTTATCTCAACATTTGTATTATTATCTGCAGCTTTACAATAGACATCCGCTGTGTAAGAAAGTAGAGATGTGATCGGGAATGACCCTCGCTCCTGAATCCCAATTTATCCTTTTTCTCTCTGTGAATATGCACGTTTAGTGGCGAGGACGCTGCAACGCTCTGCTTGCTGTCCACATGTTTTCGGTTTGGTTTTCTGTTCATTGTGTCCAGCCTGTTATTCAGCCCCGCCACAGCGAAGCCGGCGGCAAATTTCCACATGTGCGGGCAATAAAGCTTTGATTCTTTCCCAATCTCAAATGCCACCACAAAGATAAACAGTAATCTGGGGTACTGTATACATCCCTGGGCTCTTAGCATGCGCTGTACTTCTTCACAGTAGCTCACTTATATTAGCATATAATAAGATGCTAAATGCGTAAAACGCATGCTTGTGTGTCTGACAGGGCTGATTCACGTAGGAGATGAACTGAAGGAGGTCAACGGGATCCCCGTTGATGACAAGAAACCAGAGGAGATCATCCGTCTCCTGGTAAGCCATATGCATTAAGCCCCACTGTTCCCTCAGCAAGAGATGGGTGCTTCGCCGGTCTCTTAAACTCTGGAGACGTCTGTTAGACAGAATGGCCTCCAGCACTCCATTTACCCCCCCCCCTCCCTCCCGCCTAAGACCCACACAATGTATTCCTGCCCAGCAGAGTCATCAAATCCTAATAACCCTTCCATTGTTGAAAAATGTCAACAAGCTTTATTAAATATATGACTTTCATTGTATTAGGTGCTACACGGACGACTGATGTTTCCACCCCGCTATCGGTACCGAAACATTTATATCTATCTTTCGCAATCAGGCCCAGTCGCAGGGGGCCATTACCTTCAAAGTGATCCCCAGCGTCAAGGAGGAGGAACCAACCAAGGAGCCAAAGGTAGGTCTTCTGCTAGCGTAATCCTCATGTTGATTGGATTACACTCTTTAATAACAGGGAGAGATTTTTCCTCCAGTGTGATGCCTTTTTTGTTCAATGCAGAACATTTCTTTTGTGCCGGAATGAGGAAATGATGTCTGAACAAGGGAAGACGAGATTAAGAAACTCATAGAATGTGTTAATGCAGAGATGTATTTTTGATTAGATACCAATAACATATAAATTGATACTTATGTAAAACCATTTTTTTTTTTTTAAACGAAACCCTGTTTTAGCTTGCGCCACTGAAATGATGTTTATACAAATTTCTTACTTTTAAGATTGGTCAAACTGTTTGACTAAAGTTTTTTTACCGGATATATACCGGAAACTGAGATTATATCATAGTTTGTGTTATTTGTAATTCACAGGAAAATATACTGTTTATTACTGTTTTGTCCCCTCTGATCAATGGTTTACAATGTTGTTTGAAGTCGATTTTTTACTTCTTGTAATGATGTTCACGCTTTAACAAAATCATCAAGCTTTGTTCTTGACATAGTGCAAGTATCGACACATTTGCAAAAAATAAATAAATCCCATTTTGTTTTTGTAGAGAGAAAGAAGGAGATTATCACTTTGAGGGAAAGGGGAGTGCTGCATGGATGAAAAATTGTCATCCATGCAGCACTCTATTGTACTCATTTGTGTGCACCAGCAGACAGTAGCTTGTAGTCATCGATTCCGAGGGGGGTTTAACTGAAACCTCTGTAACCATCATTCTCACCCTCGGGGGGGGGGGCGCGATTAAGCATTTCTCTCGCACTCATCTATCAGTACCACACAAAAGCTGGGTCCACTTGTGTTTTTATTTTTCTGGGGTTACGGTCGTTTTTCTCACACGCAGGTGATGGTGGGCTACTGTATGAGAAATAGGTCTGCCGGTGCCAAATGCTCGACGAAAACAGCCCACGTTCCTTACTTCAGTCAGCTGGAAGTATCACGATGTTGCACCAGTGTCTGAGCACATCCATGCCAAATGAACCAAGCTGGAGGAGAAATGTGTAGATGTACGTGCATTCTGCCGGTAGCGGCCGAATGGGCTTCTGTGACCCAAACTAAACAGCTCAGTCTGAAACATAACTTTACTACATGGCACAAAGCGCTCTTCATCAAAAAATGTCATCTGACACATTCACTCTTGCACATGTATTGAGGTGCCATAACTCATAGTGATAAATCTCAATTTGGACAACAAGGAATCGCGAGGTGCAAGTTCGCAACTCGCCGCCCACAATGGAGGTGGGAGTGATTGAATTGTCTGAGATTTTTCCACCGTAACGTCCAACCTCCTTTGTGTTGATGAGTTGTGTCCAACCCTGCTGCCAAAGCAGATGAGATAAGCTCCCTGTTCCCAAATGCGGAAAGCTTACTAATATTAGATTGGGTCAGCGGGTAGAACAAAACCATTTAATTTAAAACCGCAGCCGCTGACTGAGGAGATGTTAAGTCTCGCCACACTTTGAAGATGATGATTGGGGCTTAGTCTGTCCTACGTGTTGACGGCACCACGCGTAGGACTAATTTGGCACGCCGTTGCAGCTTTCAACTTCTGATTGCACTGACCTTTCTGGAATAATTTCCCAGAAAGCTGGAGAACCACATTCTGTGTTTGCCATCATGACTTCCTCCTCAGAGTTCCCCTTTCCCCCACGGGAAGGGAAAAGGTAGTTTCCAAAGAAGCGTCACTTTTTCCTTTTTATGCCCGCAATCCAGCTCATTATTTTCTGCTATGCGTCCAGGTGTTTATGAAGGCGCTCTTTGACTACGACCCCAAGGACGACAAAGCAATCCCATGCATGGAGGCCGGACTGGCCTTCAAGAGGGGCTCCATCCTACAGATCATGAGCCAGGACGATGCCACCTGGTGGCAAGCCAAACATGAGGGGGAGGCTAACCCCCGTGCTGGCCTAATCCCGTCTAAGCAGTTCCAGGAGAGGTAAGAGACAAGGCTGTCCTGACTGTTTGTGCTGCTGTCAAGATTTACCCACTTTCTCTCCCTCCTTGCTTGCACCACATTGCCTCGATGTCTGGTTCCCAAAATGAATAACGAAAGAGCGAAAGATAGCGCTTGCATTGGATCCTCTGAGGATGGCATGCGGATGGGAAAATAACACATCGTTGTGCACGCTCACACGTCCGCACGGTGGTGACGTAGAGCTGAGTAGCCTAGGGCAGTTTGTTGGCAACTTCAACGGCGCACGGAGGGAAAAAAAGCATGAAGGAGGGAGGAGAGCAAAATAAGAGAACATATATGCATTCAGTTTTGTCAACAGTTTCTCCTTCACCTCCTCAATCTGCTCCTTTCACCAGCTGACAGCGTGAAACTGCTGGACATCGAAGCGTAGTGTTTATCATCCCCCCGGCGGTCATGAAAAAACGTTTTATTGTGCCTATTTCCCCCCGTCTTTCTTCACCCTCTTCTCTACCTCTTCTCTTCCAGGAGATTTGCACTGCGGCGGCCTGATGCAACTCTCCCGCTACAGAGGACCTCCAGCCGGCGATCATGTAAGCATCCCCTCTCTGTCACCGACAACCGTAACACACTGCGGGGTTTAGGAGGGGAAGATCAACTAACAAGCGGTGGAAGTCAGGACTCATCCCTGCACTCCGAGGCCGCCGGTGCTGCTTGGTGCCTGTCATCGGAGGAAGCGCTGTGTCTGGATTTACCTTCCTGTCTGCTCCACGGTTCGCTCCCCCAGTGTACCGCCAGATTCTCTCCACTCGGTCCCCCTTCTTGCCTGTCTCCACGTGTTGACGCAGTCGGCTTTTTGATGCAAAGAAGAAGGAAAGGGGTGGAGGTTTGCCCTCTGGAAAACATCTCAGAGAAATTACACCTTACAGGCAAAACATCGGCTTTCTGCATCTCAATGCGCCTAACGACGGATTAATGGCCTGGCGCGAGACCCACAGTGATACAGGGGAAGCGTTACGTACCTGTTTACTATTGTGAGCCTAGACACTGACCCCAAATCCCAGGCCTGTCAGTGCAGGAAACGTTTGGGGGAAGAATGTATCAGTAGGGCTACTTAGCAGAAACGTGCTGTAAGAATAGGGGATCAGGAAATGGTCGGATTGAGGGGTGTGGGGGGCGTGTAGCTAAATTGGCTTCCACACCATGGATCAAATAACAAATATAGGAAAGTAGCGCAATGGATCCATCCAAATTCAAGAGTAGAAATTATTCTACCAAAAAAAGTAATTACAGTTAAACTCATCACCTCTCACCTATGGAAGGGGAGTGTGCTTTTCCCTCTATCAAGCTGCTGAGTTCAAAACCGTTACTTTGATTTCTGCTTTTAGAAGTTTGAGAAATAAGTCCTAATCGACCCAAGTTGCACTCTCGCAAACTCTGCCCACTTGCTACATACGCCACACTGGTTAGCGGGACTTTCCCTTTCTACCTGAGAGTCCCTGTTAATGTGTGCCTGCCCGATGTGCAGAAAGCCATCTGCTGAGATTCACAAGCGCTCGCCAAACAGCAATTTAGTTTGTATATGGGGAGCCACGGTGCATGAATGGAAGCCCATCCAGCTGGCTCCAGGACCGCCCCAGTACAATATGAGTGCCTGTGCACGCCTGTATCCACGAAGGAGGGTGAACATGCTGCCAATATCTGCAGCCAGTGCGGCAAATTGCATAGACTGCCCCCACCCCACACACGCTTGATGTTTGTGCTTTTGGATTCTTCCATTTAAACATACAAAAATTAGTAGCACATCAGTTGTCTACCCCAGCTACAAGCTTGTTTGCTGAAAAAACTGTCCTTCTTTTGCCGCTTGCGTCCTTGCTCCGTCCTCACATCTCTGCTCATGACTTCATATCCACAGCAGCGCATTTATGTTCTCCTCCACAACAGCTCGCCTCCTTTCCTCTCACCCACAAGCCCTCAGGAAAAATACACTATGCTTGTACTCGGCCCCTCTCTGGTTTCCACAATGACCCCATTGAACCAAAACCTGGCTTCTTATTGGCCATATTTTTCACTCTAGATTCCCACTTTGGGATAGACCGGTCGATTTGAATGCTTGTTTTCCCTTGACATGGCGGAGAGCCCTTAATGTAATGTGACCCTTTCAATATGCGGCTTCCAAATGATCAGCAAAGCTACGCTGGACACCTCCAAACTGCACAGGGCTCTTTTTTACCTCCCATCTCAATCCCTCGGGTGAATTATGGATTTTTTAATTTCCTGGTTATGTTCAACCGCACACTGGCACACACTGTGCAGGAAGGCCAAAAATAGCCAGCCGAAATGCTAAAGGCAGACAGTGCTGGTTGCATTACTATTTCATTTTAATGGCCCAGTTCCTATTATGAGTTATGGGATTCATAACCTTACCAACACAAGTACCACCCACTCTCTTTGCAAATAAGGCAGGTGTAAGATGTAGTAGAGTCCACTAATGTCATGCATGCTGTACGGTGCTGAGTGCAGCAGCAGAAGCAGTAGTAGGAAGTCCCTTGACATGGCCGTTTCAGGACTGGATGAATAACGGGACAGTGATAAGTTCACTCTGCTCTTGGAAAATGGAGAGAAATGTCAGATCCAGTCATGCAAGTTGAGTGAATAAATGTGAAGGGTGTAAAAGAGAAAAACTAAGAAAAGAAAAAAAATGTGCTGACAAGAGCGTTATGGATAGATTGAAAGAGGAATAGATGGATAGGGTCACATTCGGTAGCAGATGTGGCCCCTGCAAAGTGGTAGCGGTGGTAGTGGTGGGGGGGCTGGAAGGAGAAGAAGGCTTGGATTGCATACCGGCCCCGGGGCCATAAACTACAACCTACTTGAAGGATACCACGGAGACCCCGCTCGTACCGTAGCATGGGACTGATTTGCTGATTGAGGCGGGGGGTCCCTTTTTTCTCTCTTTCCAGCTCGGGAGCTTTGTTGACTTGAACAACATTGGTCTTGGCGAGCGTCGGCGTTTAGCGTCACTTAACCGTGTCCATTTACGCCTAACATTTGTGAGGTATAAATAATTGTTCTCCCGGTCCTTCTCGCTGCTTTACTTCGCCTACCTCTGTTATAGAACTAATGTTTAAATGTGCCATCAAGTTGATTATTAACTTGGGTTAGATCAACTGTGTTACATCTCCGGTTGTCAAAACTCACTTGATCAACACCTGGCCGTCCTCCAGCCTCTCCATCTGTTCTCTCTGAATGTAGGGACGGCTCTCTGGGCTTTCTTTCCTTTACAAGACGTCTGCCTTGCATGTCTGCCTCCGTATGACAAGCGCTCCTCTCCCCCAAAGTGCTATACTAGTACATCCATGTACCATTTTAGTGGCCACAGAACCTGGCCTATTTTAGTGTATTCATTTAAATATTTTCCATACAGTGCTCGCAGACGCTTTTGCCGATTTGTAAAGTGTCCGTCGCAATGGTTTGTGACAGATAAGGGAACACCACACTTGGTGTCATTTGTTTCTGTTCCCTTCATGTAGCTCATCGGTGTCCCGCATTTTGTGACGTACAAATTATTTTAAATGCAGACCAGCTCGACTCCACCCCCTCACCCTTTGAATAACCGTCTCTGCCTTTTGAGGGCCGAAAGATGCAAGACAAAGCTTCCCCTGGAAAGTGCTACTTGTCATATGTTGTTTGTTAAAGACAAAAGGTGAGTGAGGGAAAGAGAGACAAAGTGACAGCGCCCAGTTTGCTCAAGGACAAGGCCATGTGTGCACTGGCTGGCTGAGAGTGTGACATCAGCTCCATAACTCGGGGCATTTACAAGGGGGCGACTCGGGGGTTATCCTTGGCCTCCTCCTGCCTCGCAAAGGGGTTAGCTGAAGGATTGTCCCGAAAAACTGACAGTCTGCACACAGCTCCACAAAGAGGACACCAAAAGAAGATACATACAGTTTGATGTTTCCAGTATGACTCTTGACGATGACGAGGATCGGTTTCATGATGAGGTTACCCAAATTAAGTCCTTCAGATTATCCGACCATTCGTGTTTCTTTCCGCCCTGTACCCCGTTGCTACTACCATCACATTCCAGATCTGATCAATTACAATGAGTACAGGGTATTCATACCCAATAAAAACGACAGCCAAAACCACAAAAGCTCTCACCAAAGGTGTGATAAATTGGATATATGTTACAACCTCCTCACACTTCCTGTTGTCGTCCACCTCGCCACTCCTACATTCTGACTCTACCCTCATCTCACCCCTCTGCCATACTCTGTGGTGAAAGTATGTGACAGACATGGGATACACCCCTAAACACAAGTCCCTCTCAAGGGGGGTGGCGGAAATTATGCTCTCATCCAGATCCGTTTCTTTGGGTTAGCATTTAAGCTTCCTCAGATAGGCCGTGCTCTGTCAATTTACATTCAGCAGTGTAATCACGCGGTGTTTCATCAGACTTGGAATGCTGCTGAACAAGGCCACTGAGCCATTAGGCAAAATGCAAACCATTCCTTTGGCAGATAGGCACCAGATGAAAAAGCGTCCCGCTAGTGCAGTCAGCGCAGAACAGAGTTTTCGAAATCTTTATCATTCTCATATTCTCCTTGTTGTTTCCCCTCTTTCAAGTCTCCCTCTTCTATTTCCTCTCATCCCACTGGAAATGGGCTTCAGGCGCTGGTTCGACTTAAACTGTCACATTAGGCTGGGATGAGGGCAACATCAGGGGGAACATTGCCGTGAACACTAACATGTGAAACAAGATGTCAGATGAAGGCAAGACACGTTTGGTGCTGCACTTCAGAAACAATTCCGGCTTCCAGGGGCCTGATGTTGTGTAGCGTGGAGCGACCTCCGCCATGATCGCTCCTGACTGCTGTTTGGGCTGTTGATTACATCTCTGACGTAGCGGCTCCCTGAGACTGAATGTGCTGAATGCGCTGTGGTCGCTGGTGTTACGTACGTTTTTTTTGGTTTAACCTTCTTTGGCCAAACTGAGAACATGTGAAAGGGGAGGAAGCATTCATAAGCGCCTACAAATGTTGCCTGCCATCCTAAACTAGTACACATGCACGCACGCGCACGCACGCACACACACACACACACACACACACACACACACACACACACACACACACACACACACACACACACACACACACACACACTGATCCTGCATCGCCCACCATATCCAAAAGCCATCTTGTAGCTTTTTGCATGGCACTCTTAAACATGTGAAAGGGGAGGAAGCATTCATAAGCGCCTACAAATGTTGCCTGCCATCCTAAACTAGTACACATGCACGCACGCACGCACGCACACACACACACACACACACACACACACACACACACACACACACACACACTGATCCTGCATCGCCCACCATATCCAAAAGCCATCTTGTAGCTTTTTGCATGGCACTCTTAAACCTGTGGAGTGATCGCAAATGCTACCTGAAAGCTTTTTGTTTCTCTCCGTGTAGTCACAGCGGCTCCGCTACAGACATACACCACAGACTGTGTCTCACTAGGTAACCAGGGATGTAAATGTCTTCTAGATAGTAAACTGTGGAAATGTTATTTAGTCTAGACTCTAGTTCCATCTCGAGGCCTTTACACACCAGGGGCGGTTTTTTTACATATTGACATTGCTCTTGACTGGATTGTGAATACTACGTGGATAAAGAGTTATTTAATGCTAAGAAAGTTATTTAATGCTGAAAGAGGTAGAACTCAGGCTATACAACGATTCACTTCAGACAGACTGAGTGCGGCTGCTGCGCGTCCAACCTATCTCGGTATTTGGGCCAATATATAGCATTAGATTATTTCGCATTTCCGCGTTGTTTACACTTCACGTCCCCAATGTTTAAAGGTCTCTAGTTTGATGTAAAGCTCTTTTTAGCTTTCAGCTGCATCCCATGGTCTTCATCAGTGGTACTTGGGGTTGTCATCACCTAAGCTGTATAAAACTTGGGATCGGGGTCAGGACCTCCCACCTAAGTTACATGCTTTGTCAATGTAAAGACAGCTGAGCATACTTGACCCACTGATGGACACTTTGGAAGAGCTAGTAAGTGGACCTTGAGTTAGTATTTTATGATAGATGAAGTACAATTACAAGCTATTTCAGTTTGATATGAGGACAATAATTCAATATGAATTTATTTACTAGTTGAGTTACTGATGGAGAAACACAAACTAGCTTACTTGTGCGGCTCAAATTCCAGTATTTCAGTTGAGATATCAGGATGCTAACTCTTTTTGTCATTTGTCTTTTTTGCTTTTCTAAGATGATGTGGCTATAGACTTTGGTAGGTGTCCTCTTCTTCTTCTTCCTCTTTATTCTCTCACACCGTCCCCCAACGTACTTTTTGTAACCCAACAATTGCTGTAACAACTGTGACTCATTTCCATTCCTTGCTTCTATCGCTCGTACACAGTCAAGGAGATGGAAGGTATGGTTTGTCTGAGGTCCCTCTCATTCGAGAGGACATTACTACCTGATAGAAGCCATTTGTAATTCATTCACCTTCATCATTTCTGTCCGTAACCAAATGTCTACCCTCTCACCTCTGCTCTGCATCCTTGTTGTATCTCAGTGTTCAGGGAAACACTATCTATTTGGCCTGTAGCCTCATATGAAAGCTAATTGCTCGTATCCTGCGTACACATCAAAAGTGAAGCGAATCATTCGTCATGCAAAGTCCATCTACAGATGCAGAGGAAGAGAAAAAGCAAATAGAGCGAAGCAAATAATTTGCCTTTTCGTAAAGCCCTTTTAGTGTGAACGCAGCAGAGCAGCAGATGCCCCTGTCCGTTTCTCCCTTCAAACACTCGCTCTTGCATTGTGCAAAGACTAACTTTTACCAGCTAACTAATTTTTACCTCCAGTCACTTTGTGCGTATGGAGTGTACAGATTCATAAACTTCAAAAAGAAAACATCCAAAGCAATGGTCACTGTGGATTGTAAACCTTATGCTACTTTTTATTTTAAATTAATAGGGTTTACCACAAGCTTTGGTAAATGAAGTTTATTGTATTATCTTTGTGAGGAAGAACAAGGAAAAACATATATTTTAAACAACCCAGTCACACAGCAAAACGTCTAATAGCTACGTTGTGGAGCGTGGTATTCTCACGCTTTTGGGGAGAAAGCGTGACAATACTACGTTTTATTTTGGCCCATTCATTTACATTGCCTTGCAACTACGTCACTAGAAACTAATAAACGGAAGGTGTTCTACATTCTCTGATAGAAGATGAAAATATAACCCATACTTCTCGCTAGAAATGCCATCGAAATGCATACAAATGCTGATGCTTTCTTAAAATATTTATAATAGATGTATATAGATAATGGACCGACAGTCCGCCATTTTCTTTTTTTAGCTGAGGGAAACTTGATAGTCACGTGACCTAGTTGCAAACAAAACGTTGTATTGTCACGCTTTCTCTCCAAAAGCGTAAGAATACCACGTTCCACAACATCGCTATTACATGTTTTGCTGTGAGACTGCGTTGATTTTAAATGTTGATGTTTAAGATTGTACGGAAGCCCTGAGAGGCAAGTGAGAAAAATAATTTTGATTTACACAATTTTCCATTTTGTATTTGAATTAACCTGGGGTGAAAAAGTTTTGCCGAGACGTAATTTAAATCAATGAATTTGCCATCTTTCTACAAACTCACATCAAACCCGTCTTTGAAATTTGCTGGTTTTGAAAAAAATTATGTTCTTAGTTTTAGTTAGTTCAGTTAGTATTCATAAGAATTGTGTTTTAACTTATTTTGTTTCAAATTAGTACAACAATAACAAGACTTCACTGAAAATTATCCTGGCCAAACCTTTTCTATTTCACCTGGCAAAACTTTTCTCCACCTGTTTTACAAATTCATTTTTAATTATAAACAGAAGAGAAAACCACTCCGATCAGACTTGAGAAGATCAACAGAATGTCTTTTTTCTCTCACTTGCCTCCCCTGACTTGAGGTCATATTTAAACTTTCCTTTTTTACCACTACATCTCTGGCTGTCACTCAGAAGCTCCGCCCACATCAATAACACAAACGTCTAGTCAGAAGTCTCAATGACCTTTCTGTGTGTTTTTTCTCTTGTGTATGTATTTGTGGTTGGAGAGGTGGGTGCCTGTTGCACTCATGACTATTCTCTTTAACATGATGTTGTGCCTCTATTCTGGCTTCTCCTTTCTTTCCCTTCTCGTCACCAGAGGACGCTGACTATAGTAGCGGGTTCCAGCTAGGTGAGAGACACTGCCTCCTACTCCTCCTTTTGTCATCTTCCCTCTTGACGTCCCTCTCACCAGAACTGTGTTTGAATGACATAAAATAGAAATATAGATAATAGATATATACTTTATTAATCCCAAAGGGAAAATGTCTGTGCAATAGCAGCAGTACAGTAAATAAAATGAAAAATGCATAATATATGTACAGTAAAATAAAATAGCAGAGCAGAACATATTCAATTAAAGTGGAAGTGAGATAGGAGTATGTACAGTGGGGTGGAATATGTATTAAATTAGAAAATTTAATTAAGACAGTAGTGTAATGTTATTGATATTAAATTAAGACAGTAGTGCAGTGGTTGTTCAAATAAACAAGGATTTAGCCAGAGGTGTTTTTTAGCCCATCATTCCTCATACAGGCTCCATAGCGTGTGCCACGTAACAATTACATTATGACCCTGACAAACCTGCTTCTGTAAATCTACTTGGTGTGTTCCCTCTCACTCAATCAACCTGGACTCCCATGTAAAAGCCCAAGTAAGTGGTTCTGTAGTGGTTCCGGAGCCAATGATGTGCTCTATTTTTGCCCTCTTGCTGAAAGCCACTGGCAAATCGCGTCGGGGATTTGCAGAATATAGTAGTTATCCTGTTCCGCCATCTTTGAGAGTGGCTCTGGATGGGTTTGGCTTGAAAGGACGCCTCGTTTGTGCACGCTCTGCACCGGCATCGTTGATGTGGTTCTGGTTAATGACAATTACTGAGGGCCGATTTGGTTTTGCAGCTGCTTCCAATTCTGTGTCTTGTACAGAAATCCTGATTTTATTACCACTGTCGCTTTCGCGACAAATCATAAGGTATCGTCCCTCTGGGGGACCACAGGCCGTCCTAGTTGGCCCGTACACAAATCGTATGTCTGCCCATCGGCCTTATTTCTTTGGTCTTTTTTGTCTCTATATCTCTCTGCGTCTCCCTCTCTGTGTCCCCTTTGGTCTATATTAAGAGATTTAAGTTGCACACTACACTGTTCAGACTCCAGATTTAACATGATGTCCAGTGCATGCGCAAGTTTATAAATACGTTTATAACATTGTGAGTTTGAGCAGGGTCACTTCCCATAGCCGAGCCATGCCAAAAAACAGTCTTTTTTTCCCTCTCCTCTCTGTCTTGCCTCTTCCACGAGGTCAATGACCTCAGCACCTCTTATTCCTCTTCGGTACCCAAACAACACCCAGCGCTCTAGCTAGTTAGCAGCATTTTTTTAACTCCAGCAGCCCAGAACGAGGTTTAACTAAAATCAGAACCTCAGGAGGAAGAGAAGAGAAAAAAATGTGTAAGATATAATAACATCTTGTGTATGCAAGTATTTGCTGCATGGCTTTTCAGCCTGTTGGATGTGGTTGTGTGATTTTGAGTTGGCTCGGCCCTAAAGGTTTGAAATCCTAGAACTTACAGATGCTTTTGCAATGCTACTGAGGTTTCATTGGGAAATAAAAGAGGTGGTGGGAGGGGGTAGGCCGTTGTTGTCCTTCATTTTTGGTTCCTTTTCCCTTCATGCCTCTCTTAGTGATGCAACGTCTGTAAGGTCCTCAGCCAAAAGCGATTCTGGAGCACCAATGAAGGGGGGCGAGCAGATTCCTTTGTTCTCAGATGTTGATCGATTTTAGAGCCACAAGAACTAGAGAATAAAATCAGAGGAGTAGGAAAACTGCGTCCCATGATGTCTTCTTATCAGCCCTTTCTAGAAGGCAGTGTCTTGAGACTTGAGATACTGGACGGATCATTAAAGAGCAGTTTGGCATATTTTTTTGTGTAGAAGACTTATAAAGACATTTCTTTTCCAGTGACCTGTAGGTGCACTCTGCTCGAGTCCAAACACTTGCACTGTGACAAGAAGGCATATGCGCGATGACGCATCATTACCATGATCTCAATAGTCACCCGCACAAAAAAAAGATGGACGGATGAAGGGCAAGCAAGTAGCTCCAAATCAGTTAAAGCTGAAAGATCCAGGGCTGGAATATCCATCAGCCCCTCTCATTCCAATTATGTCCAAGTTATAGGGAAAGAGTTCATCAGGCTGCAGGTTCATAGTTAGATTTGTTAGTCCATTTTTTCCCCCATCTGTGTCTCAACACCTTATTTACGATCGACGTGGAACGGTTCTTTAATCACCAATTGCACCATTTTCCAATACCAATTTTGGAAATTCCTCCAATACAGCCTAAAATGCTGGTTCAGGCACCTGAACTGAAATGAGAACTTTTCTCGTTGGCTCAAGCGCAGCACCAATAGTGCAGGTGAAAGTGAAAATAAAAATGTCAGCAATTAGGTTATAATTGGGCAAATTAGATGATTAAATAATGTCCTATCACATTGCTTCTCTATATTCAATTAGTTTTTATGATTTACAGTGTTTTGTAGTGGTATCGTTATTGGTATTGAATCGGTACTGTGTTTGGCTGATACTCAAGTTTAGGTACGAAAAAAATCTCTAGCAACCGATTATTGGAGTTTAAAGAGCCTACAAAGGGACATTGAATATCCTTGAGCGTGACTTTGTATTTGAGCATCTTCCCCATCTCAACATTAGACTGATGAGGCAAACAGGAAAGCAGGCATTACAGTATTTTTGACCCTCAGAGGAACCTTTTAGCATGTTGATCGTGGCTTCAAGGACCCCTGTAAAACCAAAAGTAAGTGTGTATAGTTTTTTTTGCCAACACATACAGCATCAGGGATCGTTTTGAGACAAGACATTCCTCAGCCCAAAGAGCTGTGGGATAAGACGGAGGGGAAAAACAAATAGCATTTGACACAAATGGACATTTTGCAGCCAAAGGTCTAGAGTGCTGTTCCACCGTGTAAGTCCATAACACTTGGGTCGGGTACCACTTTCCAAATGCTTAGTGCGGGGGCTGTGGAAACTACTCCCAAAATGTGTTCCCCCCCAGATAACACTCTAATGGGTTCACCACCCTGGACTGCTACACGTACAGTTCGACTGACAGACCTACAAACCTTTTGCCTTCTGGGTGATTGAAACTTCCTTAAAATGCGCGTGTTGGGTCATGTACTTTATGTATACACTGTCCCAGAAACCGTTAGACCTTTGATACCATCAAATATTCTGAGATCAGCCATGGAGCCCACTTTACAACATTACCAAAATCCCTTTCACAGATGGCTGTGAACAGTTGTGCGTAGGGATCATTTCAAGGACACCCGCCTGTCTGTCTGTGTACGTCCCCTTCCTTCTTTTCACTTGCTTTCTTCAGAATTCTCCTCTTGTCACGGCATTCCTGTCATCTCTGCTATTTTTACATTTTCATGCCCTTTTCCCTCAGTACATATAGTCCAACTCTTCAAGGATGGCACATCATCACCATGCGTGTCGTTGCAAGGCGATTTGATGGGTCTGCCAGCACAATCTCCAGAACATGGAGGAGATTCCAGGAGACAGGCAGTTACTCTGGGAGAGCTGGACAGGGCTGTACAAGGTCTTCAACCCATCAATAGGACCAATATCTGCTGCTTTGTGCAAGGAGGATCAGGTTGAGCAGTGCCCAAGCCCTACAAAATGACCTTCAGCAGCCCGTTGCTTTGAATGTCTCTGCCCAAACAATCAGAAACAGACTTCAAGAGGGTGGCCTCAGGGCGCGACATCCTGTAGTGTGCCCAAGGAGAACGCTATGCTGTCTGCAACATTGTTCAGCATGAGTGATATGGTGCTGGGGCAGTGATGGTCTGGGGAGGCATATCCATGGAGGGACACACAGGTATCGGGATTAGGTATCAGGATGAAATCCTTGAACCCATGGTTCAGTAGGTTCTGGGTTCCTCCTGATGCACAATGCTGCATGTGGCAAGAGCATGCAGGCAGTACGTGTAGGATAAGGAATTGATACCAATGGTCATCACAATCACCTGACCCTAAACCCGCTAGAACACATCTGGGACATTATGTTTCATCAGATGCCGCCAAGTTGCTCCTTGGACTTGGACAGGAGCTCACTGATGTCCTTAGACCGATCTGGCAGAGACGCCATCCGTTGTCTCATTAGGAGCATGCCGATAGGTTTTCAAGCCTGCATACGACCATGTGTGGCCACACAAGATATTGAGAAGCATTTTTAGTTGGAGACATTGAATTTTGACAAAATGGACGAGCCTGCCACATTATTTTTTCACTTTGGTTTTGGGGGTGTTTATAAAATGAAACCCTTTGTCGCCTGAAACTTTTCATCAAGATATCAAGATATGTCCATCCTTTTGTTCCTAAGACATGAAACTGTCTATATCCGTATCCAACATGATTTTTTTTGCACATTGAGATCTGATGTGTTTTGAAATTGTTCCTTTTTGGACAATGTCATTACGAGCAGCAACCCTCCCCATTCCCTTGACTCAGGGCTGGGCTAATAACAGCTGACGATGTGGAAAGCATCTTTGTCCTGCCCACCATGAGCCCTCCTCATTCCCTCCAGCCAAGCTGGCGGTGGGCATGCGTAGTGGGGCCGAGGGAGTCTGTAATGCTTCCCACATTTGGTACCCAGGAGTCTTAACAGCGTCAAACCGCAGCATGCGGCGCCGAGCCACCGCCATAACGCTTACTTAATCTCCAGCTGCCACGCGCGGTAGATGCCATAGATGTCGTCTCTATTAGTTCAGAGAAGAGAGAGGGCCCCCGTTGGCGGGAGACCCCGGATAGCACTGGAGCTGTCTGCGCAGTCTCCTGTACATGGGCCATGGGCCTCTGGCGGCAGCCCTCACAGCACCGGGGCCTCGCAACAGGTGGTTTCACTAGAGCCCGTTCCTCTATGCTACACTGCATGTTTTGTTTCTGCCTCCCTGCACTAAATTAAGTTTGATTGGAGGGGGAAATGTCGTTTTTTTTGTTCTTCTTTTCTTCTGTCCTGTCATCTCGCTGATCGCCTACGCATGATGTCTGGAGGACCTGATGCTGGTTCTGTTCTCTTCTTTCAGATGTCTGAATGCAAATGTACCACTCAAATCATCTTTGAGTCTGCTGTTATTTTTTTATGAGCATTTGTCTTGTGGCGCAGTCTTTTTATTTTATTTTATTTTTTTAAGCAGCCATTTGGCTTTCACAGATGTGGGTCCGCAGCACCACACAGCACAATGCTGTCGGAGTGGGCAGTTTGCAGAAACCGACGGGGCGCTTTCTTTACGCACATACTGAAAATCTCCTACGTGGCTGTTAGATATTATCACTCTGGAAAATGGGCTTGAAGGACTGCTGGTGACTTCCAAGCTCTGTCTGTGTGTGTGTGTGCTTAGTCACTTCCCCCCCAACTTATTGCATGTTTCTGTTTTGATGAAAGGAATTTGAATCAATGTGTGTGTGTGTGTGTGTGTGTGTGTGTGTGTGTGTGTGTGTGTGTGTGTGTGTGTGTGTGTGTGTGTGTGTGTGTGTGTGTGTGTGTGTGTGTGTGTGTGTGTGTGTGTGTGAAAGATGGTGTGTGTTATAGTTTTGGAAGTTACCCAATCACAGGCCTTATGCACACCGTTAGAAGTGTGCGTGAGCGGGCTTAAGCCTTGTGCTTGGATGATTCTGGATCCTCCTTTGGCAAGCGGGCCGGTGTCCCAACACAGCCGAGGCTTTCCATCACATGTCTGCGTTTGTTTGGGACTCGTTCCTTAACTCAAATCAACCCCCATTCCCTTCTGTTTAATGGAGTTGAGCCAAAGATGAGGCTGTTGTTGGGTGGGGGTCGGGAGGGTTTTGGCGAGGGATAGGGCGCTTTGATTTGTGAGGCAGCGCTTAAGGAGAAGGCGGGAGAACTCTCCGCCCATTATTTGTACGGAGCTGTCTGTAGAGGTTTATGAGACACTAGATTACTAAGGGCCATCCTTATGCTGAGGGCCGACGATTTATAACCGAATAGCTTCCGGCACCTGCAGAAAGTAGAGGAGGTTGTCCTTGGTCCGGAGGCAAATGGGATCGCAGACAGGAGCTATCACGGTACTGCCTAAAGCCAAATTAACCAGGAGAGTTTATAACGTATGGCTGACCAGACAGCTTGTTGAGAAAGTTTGATGTCTTCACAGGAGAAATGCAAATGAGCGGTGTGTATTTTCCACTGTGGGACACTGACTCTCCGCGGGCAGGGGTACGCTGGTAGGATCGGGCGGCGAGGTGGGGGTAAGGGTGCTGAATGAGTGGATGAGCCGCAGTAGGAATGGCACAGACGATGCAAGCCGCAACTTGCCCACAGTGGAACAAAGTCTGCCCCTGAATGTTCGGTGTAACACTATATGCGGTACATATGTATACGCCAGCTCCATTAGTCTGCTCCAATGACTTACAGTGTGTTTCATTTGTAACTCAGTAGTGATCCGTAGCGGTATCCGTTATTATGGGACCACTTGGAAATGAACAGGCAGAAGGCGGAGAAGAATGCATAGCTCTCTCGCTCCCTCTTTCTTGATCTCTCCCTCTCTGCACAGCGTGGTTTTGAAGATATTGTGGAAAGTATTACAAGTGCGGGCATCAAGGGCCGTTTCAGGGTCTGATCATTTGATATAGCACCTTTATAGTATTTTCAAGTTCAGTCATTACCGATTTAATTGTTGGAATAATGAAAGAGAACGCTGCAAACAGGCCTTGGGAGTACGCAGAAGTAGCTTATTTAGATGTCTTCCGTTCGGGAGTTTCAAGATTTTTATTAAGGCAGCATTTTTATATGCAGCATCTGCGAACATTGAAAGCCTTAAAACCTCTCTGCAGTCTCTGAGAAATGTGGATGAAGAAAAAGAAGAAAATTCAGATCCTCTACACGTCACCAGGGGAGAATGTGAATTAGGGATTTGAGTGCGATATCCAGGGACACGGCTTTGTCTCGCTTTTTGTGTTTCACTTACAGCAGAGATAAAACGCTGAGCCATACAGTCGGTCAGGTATATTTGAGATTAACTCTGCTCTTTTCTGCCTCCTCCCTCCCTTTTTTATTCTCACCTGCAGCTGGGTTCAGGAGGAGCTTCCGTCTGAGCAGGAGGGACAAGAAGACTAACAAGTCCATGTACGAGTGCAAGAAGAGCGAAATATACGACACAGCCGACTTGCCCACGTACGAGGAGGTCACCACATACCGGAGGCCGAGTGGAGCCAAGCACAGGCTGGCGGTCCTAGTGGGTGAGTAGAGGGTTGGACTACATCAAAGAATCTAAAAAGCCAGCATGTCACTGCTTTCCTTTATATTTCCAGGGGGATTTCCATTGATCAAGGGAAGAGGTGCGCTCAAATTTCTACCCCAGTGATGCTACTTTTTAAACATTTTATAAGGTCACTCTGGGAATCAGCACCACTGGCTGGTTTTATTTCTTGTTCTCACGCATGCTCTCTGCAGAGTTGTGCTCCTTGGTTCACGTGCAGCATGGACTTCATCAAGCGTGTTGCAAATTAGCCGGACGCCAAAGCTCTCCCACCTGTCACACTAATGTAAATATTTTCAATTAACGTCCACAATTTGGAGGACAACCTACATGGACAATTTCAGACGTAATGAAGCGGAGGGCCATGGAAAGATCTGCTTAATGTTGCCTTGCGTCCCTCTCCTTTCTCCTCTCTCTGGACTCTCTTGATTTTTATTATCTAAAATATTTTCCCTCCAAAGGTTACTCTGTAAGTGTTCTTTCCCCTTTCTGTTCAGGGGCGACAAACGCTATTTCTCAACATAAGCGCACATGTTCTCTATTCATTTAATCTTTTAAAGCAAGTTGATTTGTTGAGAAGGTCTGCACGCCGGTGTAGGGGCAAGAGGGTCCCGGAGTCTCTGCTGGATCCGGTGGCCCTCCTTTGTGGAGTTTGCATGTCTCCCCCCAGCTTATCTACGGACTTGTGGAAGATGTGGAAAAGCTAAGCAGTGAGTGGGGGCGGTGGTGGAGTCTCTAACACTGCTTTATTGACGGGACACGACCCTCCACACGACCTCAACCGTGTACATTTGTCATCTCTTTTCTACCACAACCCCCATTATTTGTATACCAAATATCCCCCTCCTCTCCTGAAGCTTCACACAAATGCCTGAAGGCGGTGCTTTATTGATGTGGAAGCACAGGTCCACAGAACCCAATGAATGCTGCCCACACAATTCAGACAATTCTTTTTAAATTTTTATTGTGGCATTCAGATTTATGATGTAAGCTGTTGTGTTGGAGCATTGTAAAAGACAAACAATACACAAAGAGGTGGCACAGGGCACAGATTACGCTTTTAAAAGACCCTGTGGTGGGTCACTTGGGCAGGCAGTGGCACAGCTGCAATACGCCTCAATCACCATTTAAGGTTTTCTTATGTAGGGCGATGTAAGGGGTGAAAGGGGGAGCAGTGGAGCAGAGACGGGCAGAAGCAGCCCCCCAGTTGGTTCCCCCTGGGCCCTGATGTCCGCATTGGGATTCAAGCAACCAGCCTGCGTGGGGGCTTGAGACCTGCCACGACGGGCGCTGCGATATGCCTCATGAAAGGAGCCTCCTTTATCACGCGCCACCACCTGCAGCACCTACAAAAAGATCGGGTCTGCAAGCATCTTCAAATGGCACCTGCCGCATTCCCCCAAACCAAACACGAAATGTGTTTTCCCCTTACTGAAAAACATCTTTCCAGCTAAGATTGATTTTTGTCTTGTGCTTGTTTATGAGCGACGGTAACCACAGAATACTTTGCGCCGTCGCTCCGAGGAGGTTCTGGGTATTGTTTTTTCTCTCCCCCCCCCCCCCTTTTTGGATTCACAGTGCGAGCGCGCTGAGGAAACAGTTTTTAACTCTCACAGCAGTCACACAACGGGACCCAGACCGCGTGAAGGGTCCAGACGTAAATTTTGAGGAAGAGGCCTGCTAAACATATTTGCCTAGAGAAACCAATATCCAAACCGGGTTTGGAGGGCGATTGTAGTCCCTGCCCAGAACGTCAAGCATGTGAGGAATCCAGAGCAGTCTCTCTCGCCGTCTCAACATGCCGGAGCCGCGGTGAAACACCGAAAACGGCGAGCCACGCACTCGTCGCTCCAACACTGATTTCTTGCCCGTTTATGCCAGTCGGTGTGAATTGAATGACGTAGCTCCAGCGTAACGTCTTTTGGAGACGAAGGGAACATGTGGTTATCAATTCAGTAACTTCCACCAAAAACAAGTGCAGTGTGCCATCATTTTTGTGTTAGTGAATGTTAAAGTTCCACACATGACTCCATTGTCAATATTCCAATAACCTCTCTCGCCTCCCCCTCTCTCTGGAAAGTCCTGAATAATACTGGAAAGAAGCTTAAGTACTTCTGCTGTGTAACCCTGCTGTGTTCCTGTGCTGTCTACCTCTCTTGTGTACCTCTCTTGTGGACCTGTAATGGAAGTGTAATGTTCCAAACTACAATGAGACAACCTTGTTAAAAAACAACCTGTAACTCCAGAAGTCCTGTTGCTTTTTCACATCAAAACAATGATCTTTCCCCTAAAGGCTTTGACTGGATTGATTTTGATCATTAAAAAGATTATCTTTTTAAGATAAAAGATTATCTTTTTAATGGTCATGATTAGTAGAATGTTATGAAAAAGAGGAAAATACATACAGCATGAAAGCATAATGATTAAATACAATGCAATATCAAACAAGCTAGTGTTGGACATGTAACTATAGCTCTCATAGGAATAATAATACTAGCAATACTTCGTGTTGGGTCAGGAGCGGGTGTATTATTGTAAAGTATTGTTTACTTGTATTTGAAGAGACACACCCATCAGTTCAGTTAAACAAGTGATGTCATCAGGGTAACTGTATACTGGCTTGGGTTTGAGACTACACATTGATATACCATGATGGTCTGTGTTCTCATGAGAGAGGGTGCTGATGGGTTCTGTGACTGCTGTCCCATTACTGATGTGTCTGTGCCTTTGCAGGACCCCCAGGAGTTGGCCTGAATGAACTCAAGAGGAAACTGTTGATCTCAGACCCTCAGCACTTCAGTGTGACCGTCCCACGTAAGTTCCCTCCACCCTGGTTGGATCAAGCCCTGTTTGTGCATGTGTGTCACTGCTATGATGCTGGATGTTCCTGCAGTGGTCCTGTCGTCCCGGCTTACTACTCGCAATTATTTGAATCATTTCTGTTATAGGAATTGAATGTATTGTACATCTTTTACATTGTTCATTCTGTATAATATACAGAATATATGAAATAAGTTTAGAGATATTTTTTAATATTTCATTTCAAGTGTTCCTTTTATTGTGACAGCGAGCCCTGCTAAAGGCAGGCAACATTAGGACAGAGAGGACTAAGACGTGGACAAAGTGGAATACAGGCATTGCACTTCTTAACCACAGGGCCACCACGACCAAACAACATCTCTATGTTGCGTAAATGTTTCCCGCGGTAGGCAAGCTCTCAGCGTAACTGATGTGACCTCCAGAAGGCTCACTTCAAACATGGAGAAGCTCACAAAGATGGAATGAGGATGACAAAGCGGTAGTGCTGGCCAGCTCCTGTTCTATGGAGGAATGAGCCTCTTTAAACAACAGCACTCCAGCTGTGTTGTCATGGGGATGAATCGCCTTTTCTCTTCCTTGTATCAGTCCATTTGTGCCCAGGAAGCTTGTTGTACACAAACATGCTGGAAACCAAATCTCAAATAATCACTTTAGGTGAAGGATGTTTAGCTTAACTTGTTCCAGTTTATTTTTCACACAGTGTGAGAATGCTGCTGCTGTTTGAGAGATGATGGTGCTGTCAGAGACACACACACACACACACACACACACACACACACACACAGGCGAGCTGTCTGGCAGTGAGTAATCCGTGTCAGCTTTTCACAGTCGCCCTGACAAGCTCCGAATGACCGAGGAAAGCGCTTTTTTCTAGCACATGCCATTCCGCTGCCTCATGAATTGGCACTGAGCTACCCGCTCTCTCTCTGGGCTTATTTATCACTTTCTTGTCTCCTGTGTCTCGCTGTCTCTTTCCTCCTCTTCCTCCTCACTTTGTTTCTCCATTTAAGGACCTAAAGACAGCCTGCCGTCATGAACGGCATCCAAGTAGACTGGCTCTAAAAACCCTTCCAAAGTTTTATTATTTAATTTCTTCTTTTTTTCAGTTCCGAGGCGTCCCGATGCCAGCACATTGGGATGAATAAATCGTTTTGATTTATACATTTTTGCAGGGCAGTGGCATTAGTAATTGCATAGCCACCATCTGGGGGATTTGAGGAAATACGAGCGGTGCACACATTAATTGCTGAGTTTATTGGACGCCGTGTTGCATAAGTGATGTTTCCAAGTCAAAGTCTGACACTTTAAAAATGTTGTCCCCTGGTATTAAAATCCCATCGGCGGGGCCTTTCTTTCTTCATCTTTTTCCCCAACGAGGCATGTTAATTGTTCTCAAATGTGACCTGTGATGCTGCGTTTAATAGAGCCCAGACAGCCTGATTCTGACCCACATAGAAGTCGCTCTGTGTGGCTCACATTGAGAGGAAGGAGAGTCGGAAAGTATCTGGTCTCCCTCATTTCTTTTTTCTTCTCATGGTTGATTGCTGCCAACGGGCACATGGATGCGTTTAACACTTGCCTTTGTTTTTGAATTAAGGCGTACCCCCCCTCTCTCTTTTTTTTGGTGCTTTTGGACACCACCGCCTTGCGGCCCCGATGAGAATGTCAAATGTGAACCATTTTAGAAGCATAGGGAGCGTTGCAGTAAACCATTAGATCGGCAGGTTAAGCATCTTGAACCCAATCCAAGTATTTTACACTGTTTAGGATTTAACGGATGCATATTCTTTTGTTGCACTATAATTATTCTATGTGCCGCAGCATGAGGAATTGGTGGATGACGGCGCTGGAATCTAAATATATGTTATCTAATGACAAAGTGAGTTTCGCCGCTGTCCTCGTGTTTTTCTGCCATACCGACGGAAAGCCACTGATCACTGACCGAAGCTGGATTTACGGCCGCCTTTCCCTCTCAAGCGAGTGACGTTGGATAAATCACCCCATTGGAAGCCTGTAGATCACTCTAAAGGCCCGAAAGGGAAGGCCCTGGTCCGCTAACGGGGAGCGGTCTCGACACTTGATGACAAAGGCCTGGCAGCTAGAAGGTTTAATAGTTTTTTCTCGAAGGGGCACACGCTCTCTCCTCCAATGTTTTCGAAGCACTTACCCAAAAGAAGCCCGATGCCCCTCGCAAGTCCTATGGTGCGGCCCGCTCACGGCGCCCGCTCCCCACGTGCCGCCTGCTTTTTACAGCGACGCTTTGTGGTTAACGGCCGAGTAAATGTGGAGACTTGATGTTAATGAGAGCTCTCCAGCTCAATTACCTCAAAGCGGCTAACGCCACGGCTTCTGTTGCTACAAGAGACAAGTTTAATAAGACGCCGTGAAAACCTCCACGGCCGAATGTCACTTAAGTGTCTGAGTTTAGTGGCGCAGCGCTACAGGTTGTGTGTTTTTATAGTGCTGTTACACAATAATATGTACAAGGGTTGGCACGGCGGAGCGTGCTGCGTTTCAGCCGTGTTAACAAGGGGCTTGTTGTATATGGGTTTATGGGACACGCAATGAAAAATAAATATCTCTCTCTCTCTCTCTCTCTCTCTCTCTCTCTCTCTCTCTCTCTCTCTCTCTCTCTCTCTCTCTCTCTCTCTCTCTCTCTCTCTCTCTCTCTCTCTCTCTCTCTCTCTCTCTCAGACACCAGTCGGGCCAAGAGGAACCAGGAGAGCGACGGCGTCGAGTACCACTTCATCTCCAAACACCTCTTTGAGACGGATATCCACAATAACAAGTAGGCACAGCTAGAAAAAAATAACAGAAGACCGATTCAACAAACTAGTCAACATTTAGATACACTTTTAGATACCCCCATTCAGACATAGGGCCACAAATGTTCCTAATGGGAATATCTGTCTCTGGAAGCTGGTTGTTGTATTCTCATATTTCTAAAGCTCAGCTGTCCCCATTAAATTAAAGACAATCATCTGTCTCCCAACCCCCCCTCACCCAGGTCCATCATTTCAAATAAAAGCCTCAATGATTATCTGTACCTTAACCATGAAGCTTAGGAGAAAGCTGTGTCTATTTCAGCTTTTTTATATCTTTTTTATACGTTTTTATACGTTAGCATTCCAACGCATTTTCAGCAGGACACGAATCTTCGAGTTTTCATTTTTCTTTACATTCCCTACAACAATATAGACTGTTCTATAACATAGAAAAGGAGCAGGTCTTCACATGTCACAAATGGGATTTGAGAGGCTGACAGAAACGGCAGAATCCCTCGGTCTGAATGGAGAGGGTGCATGTCTCTCTGACCGAGCCTCCGCTGGCGATGGCGGGGATGTGGTTGAGCAACGTGTCGGTACCGATCTCCAGGCAGTTGTCCCCACATCTCCTGTCTCTGCTTCCTCCTCCTCTATTGGGCGCTCCCACTCCCTTTCTCTCTCTCTCTCTAAGCCACTTGACATTTGCGGCCGACAACGTGGACTGCAGGTCCTAACCGTGAGAATGATTGATGCCTTTCTGCCGCTCCCACATGATCTGCAGCTGACATACTGTAATGGTGCACATGCAAAACATTTCTGCACGCACACACACAAGTGTGACACGAAGGGGGAAGCCTGTGGTGGCAAGGGGATATAGAGTGTCAGAGCATGCAGAGGGAAGAAGGGGGAAGGTGGGGTGCTTGTATATTTAGTCAGTGTTGCGGTGTCGGTCGGAGACATGCAATGTTTTTTGGTGGAGTCGGAGGAGCTGTGATGTGGGGCGGAATGCCGAAATTACAAGGCAGCACAGGAGACGAGGTGAACTCGTTTGAGTTATGCCTGCAACAGAAACAATGCAGGGATAGAGAAAAAAGGAAGAACAGAAGAGTGTCCACAGTGAGGACGACCGCAACAACTTGCGTTCAGCTCGATGGACTTTTCCCGAGGGAAGCCGTGTTCTGTGCAAAATGGCAGCAGAATGCATATTCCCTCAAATAGGCAAAGGTCCCTTCTTCCCCTCTGACAGGCTACTGTACGCTCTTTAATGAATTTCCCATAAGCCAAATTTCTTATAGAGCCTCCTTTCTTTAAAAAAGCTGAGTAAAACTTTCTTACATGGGCAATTACCATAAACGTTCTCTTTACATGCCATCAGTCGGACGGTGGCGATCCCTCTGGCCGTCATAGGCAGCCTGCATGCATGACGCACTATTAGCTTCACATTCTTTCCACACTGTTACTCTGCCTTTTTTCACTCCTTCATTTCAGCTAAAAATAAACTAGTGTTTTTTGGGGAGTTCTTTTGTCCTTTTTGTCTTACTCATGAAGGCTGGTGTCAAAAGGGAAAAGAGTATCTAGTGGAAACGTGTTTGCTAGGTATGGAACAAAAAGGTGTGTTGCATGGCATATGAAAACGCTGCGGGTGGATGAAGATCTTCAGATCTTGTCAGCAGACAAGAGGTCTAATACAAAAAGAGGAAAATACATGTCTAATAATAATGATGTCTAATACACTCTGATGTCCCTCCCAGAAGGGTCATTTATGTGGCGATAACTGCGCCCTGCTCCAAAAGATTGTGTTTTCTTGAACCCCTCTCCTCTCTCTCGTCGCAGGTTCATCGAGTACGGAGAGTACAAAGGAAACTACTATGGAACGGCTATAGACTCCGTCCGCTCCGTCCTCTCCAGGAACAAAGTGTGCCTGCTGGACGTCCAGCCTCACGTGAGTGGTGCAAACCTCGTCCTCTCCATCTCGCCGACCATCAGCCCTCGCTTTCCTGCGTTTGTGTGTAGCCATTTTGGGCCTGAGAAACAAATCCCTCTCGCTTTCCTGAGGCCTTGGCCGCTTTTTTACCTCTAATTTTCCCTATTTGAAGATTTCCTCGTAGGCGTATGTGTCTTGGGTGTAGCAGCGCTCAAACCCCTCAAAAAAATGGCCCGGCTTGTCGCTTAGTCACGGCCCGGCAAATCCTCCCTCCCCACCCTGAGCAACGATTAGTCCAGCGCCGTGGCCCGTGTGGCCCCAGTCCTTGGCCCCACCAGCTCCTCCCTGTTTGTTTTTGCTCAGTGGATAATGATGGCCACAAACGCACCATTATACAGATTAGCTGGGCAGGTTCTCAAAGCGGAGACTCGGCCCCTGCGCCCCCGCTAACGTCTGGAAGAACGAGCCTGTGGAAGCTCATGTGGGTGTTTGTGTGTATGTGCCGTTTGTTTCTGCTTTTGGTATACAGTTGTTACCTCGACGACACGCCTCATGGGCCGCATCACTGCCAGTGTCCCAGCATGTTAAAACTCCCATTGCTCCCATTGCCGACCTGTCTGGAGATGAATGCCTCTCAGTGCTGCCACTGCTTCGGCCTGCCAGCGCATTCTCCTATCAGTTGCAGGATTCATACCCTTCTCTTACTCCCACCCCCACCTGTTAGCACGGTGGGAAACCCTGATTTCCAAAAGCATGGCAGAGCCCAAACGCCGCCAGATGCCACTACTAACCAGCTCTGACCTCTGTCCCACCTCTTGAGAACCAGATGGGCGGTGGCGTGTTGTGCAACTGTCACCAGGAATGAGAGGCAAGAAGACAGATGTGGACAGAAATGTACCACATGTGCTTTGCAAGCAGAGACCGCTGGTTGGCTTTTAAGGAGAGACACCTCAGGCAAAATGATTGTTTTTCATGCTCTGCTCAACTTTGCGTTTTTGGGCAATTCTTTCCGACTAGTGGAATGGAACTGAGAAGTTTTTTCTATTTATATCTGGATATTTCTCTTAAAGTTTGGCGTTGTCTTATTTACATATTTCAAAATAACATGTCAGAAAACTTACCACAAATAATTGATTAATAGTTCATTTTGTCTATTTTTTTCTTTATCAAGCTAGAAATCTCAGTTTAATTAGTCCTATCTTTATTCTGAATGTTCACACATCATTCAGAGCCTAGACATGTTTTTTTTCTGGCTGTACAGTATTTACAGAGTGTTACCAAGAAATATGCAACTCTTCTCTATATAAAAACAATCTTTTATTTTTTTTAGATTACTGTCCGATCTAATAAGATAAAGCCTGAATGTACTGTATGTTTAAAAAGACCATCATATCTAATTCCAGACCATAAAGCTCCTGCGGACGGCAGAGTTTAAGCCCTTTGTCGTGTTGGTGAAGCCTCCAGCGATCGAAAGACTGAGGGAGACCAGAATGAACGCCAAAATCATATCAGGCAAGGATGATAAGGGCTCTGCCAAGCCATTCACGGTAAGAGGACCTGAGGGGAACGTTTATCTTTTACAACAAGGCTGACATCCATCAACGTGACGTGTTGTCTGTCTTAATGCGATAACGTAAATCTGACCCATCTGGTGCTTTGAAGTGGTTTGAATAACTCCAATCAAAGGGAATCTATTGAATCAGATGAGATTAAGTTAAATGAAAGTTTAATCACGGCTGTGGGTAAAATAGATGGCTATAACAGGATACAGATAATAGGATATACATTGAGCTGGGATGAAAAGGGATTTTAAACATTTGAAATGGCAAATACAAATGATGTTCAACCTCAATTCAACGGCAAGAAGAAATCTGCAACACTATCTGGACCTTCTCTCTCTCTGTGTGTGTGTGTGTGTGTGTGTGTGTGTGTGTGTGTGTGTGTGTGTGTGTGTGTGTGTGTGTGTGTGTGTGTGTGTGTGTGTGTGTGTGTGTGTGTGTGTGTGTGTGTGTGTGTGTGGTGAAGTCATTCCCAACACACCTCCATCACAGCCCCTACCCAGATGAAACCAATTAACCACCGCTCGGTGCTGCAGCCGGGTGTGGAAGGGAGGGGGCTGATGGTGAATGATGGTTTTCCCAGCTCCATGCAGCCTGCGGCGAGCGCGTGACTTGCTCGCCGCAGGCTGCGCCACGGCCAAGATTTTGGTCAGCGACACACTGTGGAGGTCCTGGCAGGACACCACGAAGTGGGATGGGGGGGGAGAATGATAAAGCAGGGGAGGGGGGCGAGGAAGAGAAGAGGCTTTTGCAGAGAAAGGAGATTAATCTGTAGCCACAGAATGAGTGAAGAAAGGGGCCCGTGGTGATGGGGTGTGAGAGCAGGTGTAAATGTCTTTCTTTATTGGGAACATATGCAAATAACGTAGCATGTGAAGTTTAATTTCTATTCGCCACCTCCTGCTTACTTTCCTCGTCAGTCTAGAGCAGTGTTTTTCAACCTGTTTTGTGTCAAGGCACACAGAAAAAATCTCACGGCACACCAACAACCGGAAATGAGATGAAAATCAATCCTAAACATAGTTTCAGCATGAGCATAATATACTCTAAGAAATCAGGGAAACTCGTGTTCTATTTGTTGTGTTTTATTAAACTTAACATCATCCTAATGCCAAGATGGCACAGGCTTTATGCCAAGGTATCTCTTAAGCCTAGTTTATGCTTCTGCGTTGTCCCTTGCGTCGCTTTTCACACCTCCTTGCGTCCTTGCGTATTTCGAGCCAAAGCGACGCAAGCCTCCCGCAGAGCACCAGGCTGCGATTGGTCCGCTAACTACGTCCTTTACGGAGTCTCATTTTCGCTTTCATAGCCCGATACCGCCATTATTAAAACGAAGAATGTTTACGAGAGAACGGATCAGATTGAAGAACTTTTGTCGGAAGAAATGCGTAAATATGACCGCTTATACGAGCCGTCTTTGGCGGGTTGTATAAGCGGGTTGGATTCACGGAGGGAGATCGCAGCAAACGCCGGTTTGCCGGTGTTACACCCCTACTGGTTTTTCCATCTACTGGTTTCCCTACGCGTGCGTGTTTGTGTTTACTCCACAGCTGCAGATGTGTCCGCCTCAGTTCCCTGATTCGTCACACATTCACAAACATATTGCTGAAAATCTTCAAAACGCATCACAAATCCATTGCAGCGTTTACGATTGTATAAGTTAGCACCACATCACGGCCACGTATGAAAACATTTACATAAAAAAATATATTAAAAGAAAGATTGGCACAAGCTGGATTCGAACCCGGTGGATCAAAACATTAAAATGTCAATCATGTGCAACGCTACTTCTTCACGAGGCTGCAGCCTTGCAGCGACACATTTTGATAAAGAAAGGATATTGTTTTCTTACGGCCATCGCGTGACGTAAACCACAGACACGAACAAAACAAAGTTTAGAAAATATATTATAAGATCGAACCGACCAGGTTGCGAACCCATGCAGCAAAATGCAAACACATCACAATGCTAGTCATGCTGTGTGCTGCGCCACAGGGCAGTACGCAGGACCTGGTCTTAATATATTACCAGATAGTGATTGGCATGGAGGAAACCTTCTGGTGGAGGGGATCTAAAACAACTGGTTACCTTGGGCGGGTCTTGGAACACATCCAAAGAAATGTATCAATTCTTAATTGTCACCCAATTAAAGTTAACAAGCAGCATCCCTATAAAAACGCCATGAGGTCGTACATACGATCTTTCCGAACAAGAGATGGCCCCACAAAAAGTGAAGGAATTGAGTGAAACAGATTGTACACTTGCAAAACTTCTATTAGGAATCAAATACCTTATAAAGCTCCCAAAAGGAAATTTTATAAAATAATTGTGTTTTAACAGTCACAATAAATAAATCATTGAAAAACAAAATAAAGTAGCTCTAAGGAAAGCATGCGGGACAGCAGAAGTCCTGCTCCAAAGGTGGTTTCCCAGTGCAAACCCAGTGGAACCACAGATGGATGTCACGGAAGACCCGCCCAAGGTAACCAGTTGTTTTAGATCCACGACACCAAAAGGTTTCCTTCATGCTGATCTACGTCAACGAAATGAATAAATTATACTAAGGGTCAAATGATTGCTGTGTGTCTCCGTGGCGCACTGCTAAGAGCAGCCACATGACTGATATTTTAATGTTTTGATCCACCGGGTTCGAATCCAGCTTGTGCCGATCTTTCTTTTAATATATTTTTTTATGTAAATGTTTTCATACGTGGCCGTGATGTGGTGCTAACTTATACAATCGTAAACGCTGCAATGGATTTGTGATGCGTTTTGAAGATTTTCAGCAATATGTTTGTGAATGTGTGACGAATCAGGGAACTGAGGCGGACACATCTGCAGCTGTGGAGTGAACACAAACACGCACGCGTAGGGAAACCAGTAGGTGGAAAAACCAGTAGGGGTGTAACACCGGTCGACAGGTGCACAAAGTTGTGGAGGAAAATACGGGACAAATGTGTCCGCGATGAAAAGCAGCAGTGGCGATGCACGGGGCAATAACGTCTATGATAAATAAATAAATAGACGTGACTCTCTAGTCGTCTTCAACAAAACACGTCACTCCGCCTGTTGTTCTGGCGGTGAATTGCTCTGCAACACACGCAGAACCATGAATTGAAACGAGTGCGTCGACGCAACGACGCAGACGCAAACGCAGAAGCATGCGCCGGCCTTTAATCTCACTTTTTTAAATTGTCGCTTTAGCAAATCTGCCTATTAATTACGCTGCGTACCGCCACCCACAGGCAGAGGGGAGTATTGAGCCTTCATACCACCAACAGCGCGATGACACACACACAAACACACAAGTTGGCTCTTTTTTTTTTCACCAATGAAGTGACAGTATGTAAAAAATGATTTTTTTTTTTCACGGCACACCTGACAGGCTCTGCACACTGGTTGAAAAACACTGGTCTAGAGTCCCCACTTTGAGATGCAAAATGCCTGGCTGCCAAACCCAAATTGCCCAATCAATTAAAGTTTCAAGTTATACTTTTCATTGACCTCTAGATGGTAAGCATCTTAAAGAGACCTAACTAAGTCCAACCTCCAAAACATGACCCATATACAAATAAAGGCATCTTAAGTGCTGACCTCAAGTTGCACGATGAAAAAAAGAAATTTGCCCCAATTTTGACCATTCAAGTGTCTTCTCACTCCATCAAATCAGCAACCGCTCCTCATGTCACATAAGGCATAATTCATGTTCAATGAGAAGCAGCAAACCCCTCGCATAGGGACATGATGGGATAGCCTTGAAAGAGAGTTCAAATGGATCCCAAAAAGTGTGATGGAACCTTGCAGAGATCCATTCACTTATTCTTTTTCATCCAGAGAAGGATACGCTTTAGCTGTCAGACAAGATGGTTACCAACAAGGCGGGCCATAGCGGTTACTACCCCCCCTTTTATTAGCCCTTGCTATTCTCTCAATTGTACAGATGCTCCTCCATAAAACTCAGATGGAAGACAAACGGGGTCTTGCGCTCATGTTCCTGGGTTTGCTGTTAAAGACACAGAAAGAGGCTCTTATAGAAGCTCTGAAAGAAGATCTGCTGTCGGCAAGGACGTCTCAGTCTGTCCACCGCCGGCTGTATTTCTTGCACAGCAAGAGACAGGTCTGCTTTAATGATAACGGCCAAGGAAACAGTGGTCTCATTGTTTCGGCAGAGCAGTCTGACTGAAGCGCCCTTTTTCTTTTTCCTTCCGGAGCTGGAGATGATTTGGTAGGGGGGGGTCTTTATATAAGGGTTAGGGTTAGGAATTCCCGTGGCCATCTAAAGCTGATCTTTGGACAACACGCACACAGAAAAAATGCAGCGGTTATCTGGGAGTCCCCACGGGTGGGTAGGGGGATACCTGCGGGGGATTTGGGTCCAGATGAAGACCTCTCTCCTACAGGCCAAGCCTGTGCTCCTTCTCGCAGCTGAGAGAACCATCAAGTTTTCCTAAAACTGTGTTATTTGTAAAGTAGATCAGATCCATCACAAAGCAGAAAAGCCACCACAAATATTCTGAAGATTGGCACTCTAGCGGGGCCGTGGTCCTGTTCATACACAATGTGAGCAGTGTGTGCGCTTGACATCGTGTGCATGAATGTGCATCTGTGTATATTTATAATTTTATTATAGGCGGAAAGGGGAAAACTCTAAAAAAACATATCTGTCCCCAAATCCATCGCCGAGCATTTCCAGTAAAAACTCGAGGCTAAATCAGTGCAGCCACATCACCCCGCTGTTGCACCGGACCAGCCAGGACCCACATGGCTGAAAGCCTCAGACGGGACCACCAGGGAGAGATACCTGCCTCAGAATGCTCCTTCTATTAATACAGGCGCCCCAGATAGGCGACGTGTTTACCCCTGCCCTGATCAAAATATGTTGTTTGGCTCCCCCTCACACTTAGCACGTGGTTTTATTCTGTGCACCGGACGGCTGATCTGTATACGGACCTGCATAAACTCTTCACCCCCCCCCAGACTCAAACCCTATTCAAACCTCCATGTGGCAGCCTTTTAGACAGGTGTATTCAGACAGACCCTGTGAGGAATAGAACAATAAAACAAGAATAGAATTTCCCTTTAAATCATCAGATCTTTTATTACAACACTCACTCACTAAGAAGAATGTAGGTAAACTTTTGAGTCTCACGTCATTCTACTGAATTATAGATGTGTGTATATATCTATACATATATAGATATATGTATACAGCTATATTTCTGTATATAAATGAAATTATATTTGCTTTATTTTATTTTATGTTTTAGAACATTTAAAAAGTAACTGATGGGGTGTGTATGTAATAGCCCAGAATCCTGTGTAGAATGTACACGTTACATATCAGTCTTTTCATGACCGGTATGTTTTCGTCCCCTGCTTTGAGGACAATTCTTTATTTTCTTTGTGAATTGGACGGCCTTGTGAGGAAATGATTAAAATTCCTTGAGGTTGGGTTGGTGCATGGGGAGCTTTTAGTTTGTGGTCTGTGCCAGGGTTCATGTGTGGGTACCATGCCTCTGGGAGGTTATACAGGGCTTGACACGGGCCTCTTTTTGTTTATTTGCGTCTTCAAGGCCGTCTATTTTGTGTTTACAGTGTGAGAATTCATCTCCGCTCCTGTTGACTGAGGCTGCCCTGATTTTCCCACCATCTAAGCACTTTGTCTCTCTCGCCTCCCGTGTCCTGTTTCATGTTGTCCCGCATGCTGCAGGAGGAGGACTTCCAGGAGATGGTGACCACCGCCCAGACGCTGGAGGTCCAACACGGCCACCTGTTTGAGAAGATCATAGTCAACGATGACCTCTCGACGGCCTTCGGCGAGCTGCGGGGGGCGCTGAAGACAGTGGAGACAGAGACACACTGGTTGCCGGTTAGCTGGACTCACTCCTGAGATCCACATGCACTGTACAAGGTGAAAAGGGAAGGGCTCTGACTTAAAAACAAATCTTTCTATACCTGCTGGGGAGGGGTTGTGGTGGTGGGGTTGTGGGTCTGATACACAGGAACAAAACAAGACTGTTGCGTCACCATACAATAAAACAGTCTTCCCCAGGTCTGGCCAGATCCGACAGTCGGGCCTCCGTGCAGAATATGGCCCTTGGACATCAATCTCGCTCTGTCTGGGCCGTCATTCCAGAAATGGCAATAGGGTCGGAGCTCCTCGCTCGAAAACGCTTCCATGACTCTTACTCGAAACAAAGCATCGTCAGGTACACGCCCAAGGAAGGGCAGTGAGTGTTGTTTTATTTAAGAGAAATTAATATATTTTTTGAAGTCCGCTTTTTGTATAAGCATCCTCCTGATCTTACCTGTGTCCTCCACTCTGATAGTGTCTCGGCGTCTTGACTCACTGTCAAGTGTTCGGATTTCACCGGCCCCTTAAAAAGCACTCAGAGGCATTTTTTAGGTGTTATATATTCCATTTAGGAGCGTTTTGGAAAAAAAAGCCACCCCTTCAAACTAAGGTGCCCAACATAACAGCTTGGTCATTTAATGTCACAAAACTTTTGGCTGTGCTAGAAGAAAATGTTCACAATTGTGTTTTATTAGGGTGGAGTCTTTATTTTTATTCACATAAAAAAGAGCTTCAGCGAGGCTGCTATTAGAAGGTCTGCAGCACACATCCAAGGTTTTAACTCTAAGCAATGCTAAGTAGCTGCCCTAGACTTTATGAGCAAGTTTATTGCTAATTTGAGCCGTACTCATTTTTTACACAGAAAGTTTTCTCTAAATGATTTTCACAGCAGCCAGTTATTAATCCTGGCTGTATCATTATTATTATTATCATTAATGGGACAGCCCTGGTAGCTTCTGGTTTCCTTGATGAACACACACTTGAATGACAAAAAGCAATACTTTATACTAAAAAGGAATAGTTTGCTGCCTTATAGTGAGACAAAATGTTTGATGCCAGTTTTGTGCATATACATTATGATGGACCTAGAGCCAAGAGGCTATTAGCTTGAATCAGTTTAGTTTAGCATGAAGAATGGAAAAAGCTCTCGGCTGCAAGCTTGGCTTCGTCCAAAGATGAGAAATGGGCAGCAGATCTAAAGCTATAGTTTTATTTAGTTGCAGTTGATTTAATTTTTCCTTTAGATTGTTGTTGTTGTTGTTTAATGGTGGGTTAGGGTTAGGGGTATATGTTGTGTTTATGCTGAGCTAAGCTAAGCCAATTAACTTCTGGCCATGACTCCATACATTGAGTACAGCCATGAGAGTGGTATCAACTGTTTAACTCTTTTTATTTTGAACAATAAGCATATTGTCACAATGTTAAACTATTCCCCCAATATCTATTTGGATAATTTGGTATTTATACAGGGCAAAGGCATTTCCTTTAATACACTAGCTGTATGTCCAGCTCAGGTTATATTGTTTATTTCACCTTCTCCACCCACTGTCAAATTTATTTGATTTGTCCATTTAATAAAAAGGGTAATATGAGTCAGTTGTAATATATTTTTTAAAGGGACTTTAACACCCTTCACTTTACCCCTTCTTTATTAATTTGTGTCACATAAAATTCCCTTTTTATATATTAATTTACTTCTTCATATTTCACCCCTCTTGATTCTCTCTTGGATAAGAATCAGATTTGTACACAATATTTTTAATTTCCTGCTGTAAATGAAATGCTGTGTATGAATTTACATTATTCTTAGTAACTGCTTCATTTTGTATTAAAGACAATTCAACTAAACTTGTACTGGCAAAAAGTAAGCACAGTGATATGTGTTCCAGTGTTTCTGGGGTTTTTGCCCTTGAGTGCCGTTTTTTCTTTTTAAGAAGAATATTCCTGCCACGTCTTTCCACAGAACTTCACTCCGGACTGCACAGTTGTGAAAACAGAGCTGACACCTTTCATCTCGTCAGTTTGGCCGTTACAGCTGAATTCAATTTTCTGAATATTTCAGTACTTTTCCTCACACTGCAATCATCTTTAACAAATTTTAAAGCAGATTTTCACCTGCAATGCATTCCGTTAAATACAAACTTTTAAACAATCTTTCTTGTAATGAGCAAAAGAAAATCCATGGTTCCTTCCTATGCTGTCGCACAAGTAATAGCTTAAATACATGAAAAGGATGCGGAAAACGTGACGGAGATATGAGAGTCATGCGAGTCTCTTTAATGTATTTCAGGATTGTGGTAAATTTGAAACTCTGCTTCACTGTACTGCATTTTGGTTTAATGAATGCACCAACTTTTCACCTGAGCCAAGTTAAATATTTTGAGTCCTTTTTCAAATATCCAGTGTTTCCACCCTCCTCACAAATTAAAAATGCTCAAAAGACACTATGTTGTCACATCTAGACAGAGCATGAACATGAATTTCTTTGGATTGAGATGAGAGAGAAAGAACCCGAATCCAGTTACTGCTCAGCCTGGCGCGGCCCGATTTAAACCCCAGTGTCCTGCAATAAATATGTGCCAAATTACTAACTCAGATGTCACTGGACCTTTAGAAACCGTGCCTCTGTGAAAGACTCGGCCAGGATGGTAAAAGGGAGAATTGAACAGGCCTCCACTTGATGAGGTTCCAACAAAAATCCACCACCGGTCCAAATCAGGTCGCCTAACCTTCACATTTCCGCTTTTCCACAGTGTTAACTTTGATGGCTGTATGGAGGGAGGGGCGGGGGGGTTAAGGCAAAGGCGCAGTGAGGTTGTGGAGCAGCCGGTGGCGGCGGAAGGTCAGGAGAAGGTAACTGCACTCACTCAGGCCGAAAAGGGGAACCCATTATTATTCCATGTCTTTCTCTCCCTATGTCTTTCTTCTTAATTAGAATAACGGGGTGACTAGAAGGCTGCCAGCTGTATGTATGTGTCTCATCATGCCCTCTAATCTAAGGCACGTTGAGTGAGTGAGGTCTTCCCCTTCAACCATGTTTAGCACAAGGCGAGCGCCACATGTGTTGTGCTATTGGGTTGTGCAGTCGGGGAATACGTGGAAAGGGACGTTCTGGAGCTTCTAAGTGAGTGTAAATGGACCCCATTTCCTCTCACCTCATAACGCCGAAGGGCGGACTAGTGATCGGAAGCCTTTTTTTTTTTTTTTAGTATTTTGAGTATTCTTCAGTCCTCTCTTCAACCCATTAAACTGCAAAGTATACTACACTGTAAGTACCTAGTACCTTACACACTGGGGGGTTTCCATGTGCTTATTTGACTTCAAGTGTGTCCAGCTATGTTTGATGGCTCTCCAGGTGCCCTTGGAGGGGAGTGACGCTCCCTGGACTCCCGAGACTTGTTCGTCTGATTCACCATCATAGCAGTTGGTGATAGACGTGCTGTTTTGTTTTCTGGTTCCTTGACGATTCGTCAGACTGTGCCTCAAGCAGCCTAGGCCGCTGTAAAGAGCGACGGGAGCCCCGACGGTGTGCTTTATTCTCCTTCAAATGGGTACGACAGAAACACGTGTTCGCAGATTAAGTTTCCCCCGACACGGATAACGAGAGGAATCGGCCACATATGCCAAGGTACTTTAGCTGAGTTATGATGTAATACTGAAATATACTACGTGTGTACATTTGTGCCTGTGCATGTGATGGATAAAACGGAACAGTAAATGGCACTGCCCTACAGTAAGTAGTAGAAAGACCCTCTAATAAATCTTCATATAGTTGTATAAAAGTCTGCCTGTAACCCCTGACTGATTTAAGATAACAAATCCCTGTTCCTCTATATTCATCCTCCTCCGTCATGTCATGAGTGAGCTGCTGTGAGAGTTCAAGCCAAGTATACCTTCCCTAGCTCAGATTTGAATACTACCGCTCACCAAATCAAAGACCTGCCTTCCAATTTAAGCCCCCCTTTCGTTCCAACAGCTATAATAGTTTTAGAATTTGAGGATTTATAGCGCGCAAAGTTTTTCTTTTATCTCAGATCCCATGGATTAAGGTTGCTGTAATGTCTCATTAATCGCTTTCTTTCTGCCTGTTTGATGTATATATTTTCAGGTCCATAAATCGTTGTATTAACTAAACCCATTGTTTGAGAGCTGAGGGCCCGGAGCCAGACAAGCAGGGGCAGAGGCCGGAGGAGAAGTTGGCCCAGGAGATGTACAAGGTGGGATTAAGTCAGAAATCCCATCCTGTCCCAAGACCAGCGACATGTCAGAGGTTTTCCCGCTACGTCCCCCTTGACGCATTTCGGAAACCATTAAAGCTAAACGTCTAAAGTCTCGCCTTTCGATATATGCTGCAATCATTTCGATTTACTGCATTGAAATTACAGCGTCGGAGCCAATAACCTGAACAGCGCTCAGTGTGATAAGTTCTGCCTGTGTGACGAGACAAATTATCTTGAGTATCAGGAGAGTGTAGGCGAGGTAAGAAGAAAGGGGAAGGTGGGGGCACATACTCTCATCTGTTTCATGACCACTCGTCCTGAATGGGCCTTTCTTTTTCGGAGTCTCTCGGTTTTCTTTCTGTCTGCGATTTACCATAGAAGCGAGCCAGCTCTGCCGCTCTGTTTTTCTCATCCCCGGATATACGCCCTTGACTATAGGGAGACTTCTGTAGACTTCTGGGGCTTCAGGCCAGGAGCTTCCGCCCAGCCTGTCTCCTCAGCCTAATTAGCCTTTAGCATTACCTCACGTCTGTAGGCAAAGGTCTTCGGGGCACCTTAATTACAAGACTTTAAGAATTGGAGGGATTGAACATGGAATGACCTTTATTCCTCCCCGGGACGGAGAATGCCTTTTCACCCTGATGGGACTTTGTGACAATCATAGCAACACACTCTGTCTGATAGACGTGGCAAAGCAGGTCATTAATGCGGGGCGACGTGTGTACTGAGGCCTGCTGAGGTTAACTTGTCTTTGTCTGCGCGTCGGAGACTGAGACCACGGAGTAAAAGTTCATCTGGAGGGTCGATTGCGCAAAAAATTCCTCTGACACATGTGGAGCTAAAGCAGCATACAGGGGCTGGGGTTGCACAAAGGCATTGCCTATGTTAGAGGAGTTCGGAGCTGTCCACCTGTATTTTCTTAAACTTTCTCTACGGCCTTCCCCGGAGTGTTGTTGGCCTCTATCGAAGCTGCTTTAATTGCACAGACTCAACTGTCATCTTTAAATTTGGAGCACTCTGGAGGTCAGGACCTTCCTCGGTGTGCTACAAATTAGTCTCAACACTGCCATGATTTGGCTCAGTTAGGGTGAGTGAGAAAGGGAAAGAAATGTACCTTCTTTCCCAGTGTGTCAGTTTTTCATTGCAGTGCATTCTTTCAAGAGTCTACGTTATTCTCATAGGTAGCGCGGCCATTTGAAAGACTTTGTAAAACCCAATACATGCAAATGTAAGTAGCAAAACAGTGTTTCTCCATATTCCAACTAGACGCCACTCAAATGGAATGTAGCGGTGCCTCTAGCTGGGTTGTGAGAGCCGAGCAGCAGTAGCCACGCTGACCCTGTGTAATGACGGTAAGTGGATTACAAGGAGGCCCTGGTCATTAATATTGAGTCCACTAGAGTTACCTGCATGTGACGGCAGCTTCACCACAGGGACTGAAGCACAGGACCTCCAGGACACCTGAGAAGCTCAGTGCTCTGTGCAGATGTGACTGACAGCCCCCTAGAACTAGAAAGGACGGTAGTGAGGTCCAGTGATCAGTTTGGAGTATTTTCCTTTTTGGATTAATTATTTTTTTAATTAGAATAACTATAACTGTGCTGACGGTGGTTTGGTGGTTAGCACTGTCGCCTCACAGCAAGAAGGTCCTGGGTTCGACTTCGCCCAGTGGCCTTTCTGTGTGGAGTCTGCATGTTCTCCCCATGTCTGCGTGGGTTCTCTCCGGGTACTCTGGCTTCCTCCCACAGTCCAAAGACATGCTCTGGGGATCAGGTTGATTGGGGACTCTAATGGCCCGTAGGTGTGTGGATGTGAGTGTGAATGGTTGTATGTCTCTGTGTAGCCCTGCGATTCGCTGGCAACCAATCCATGGTGTACTCTGTCTCTCGCCTGAAGTTGGCTGGGATAGACTCCAGCCCCCCCCCCCCCCCCCCCCCGGTTTGACGATGGATGGATGGATAACTGTGCTGAGCTCCCAACTGTCAGTTTAACATTGTTCATAAGTTGTAGCATTTATGTAGTACAGTTGATAACACAAGCATTTTAAAAGGTTTAATTATATGGGGAATGAGAGAACAAAATGGAGGAGGTGTGTGTTAGCATAATAGCAGTGTTGCATAGCTCACTTTTTATCTTGCCTTTCTTTGTCAGAGTTAAAACCTCAACACTCATGTTTTTTCACAATTGTGAGACAGGAATTTACATATACACATATACACCTGCCTGGACATACGTTACATTTGTCGACATCCTTGCTAACGGACAGTTTCGCTAACTCCCGGTACCGTTGTGACCACTCATTACTGGTCAATGCAAAGAGAGAGAGCTAAAAAAAAAAAATCATGCATTATAGTGTCATCTTTTTCAATCTAATATTTGGTCCTTTTGTGCAGGAGTTTTGCCTTCATGGCAAAACTCACAATGCCATTGATGCCAAATATAACACAAGTACACGTGTGGTCTTAACAACGGATGTGAGGTAATAAGAGGGACATTTTGGATTCCCCACAGACATGCGAGGACATGATATGATTAATTAGCTCCACAAGGTTACAAGTCAGCACACTATGAATCTCTGCCTATAAGAAAATAGAGAGACACTTAACCAGCCTTGTTCATGAATGCAACAAGCGTTCCTGTGAAGCCCAAAAGGTGTATGGAAAGTATATATTTTCGATGATGTGGCTTCACCCTGCACGCAAAGACCTTGTAACAGACGTGTAGACACCTCGTTATCGTCATGTTCTGGGAAACACAGTGACATGTTAGGAGTTGGCACCTCTGTATCAACAGAGCGCTAGGCTGACGGGGCCTCAACCCTGATCATGACAATCACAGATGCACTGCTCAGCTTGTTCCCAGAACTTAAAAGATAATCTCACACTCCACACTGCATGTTTGGACAACTTGTCATCCTCTTTTTGACTGGCTACGGAGGAGAATGAGTAGTGTGGCTGCCATTCACTGTGTGCCGTTTCTAATCAAGTGGGCCTTGATAGCTTGCCTGCCAATCTCAGAAGTATGATGAGAAGTCACGTGATCCATGGGAAGAATGAAAAACAAACCAAATCAAGGCTAGCATGATAAAACGGGGACTAAATGAAAGCAGGGTAAGAGACACACGTTTTACAAGAAAAAAGACGCAGTGCGTGTGCCTTTACGAGGTGACGTAATTTCCAATAAAGAGTCATACGTTCGAGGACCCGGCCTATGGCATTTCCAATACATTATTTGTTGCACAGACAGGCCAGACCTGGTGGACGGAGGACAGACCTGCTCCATGGAACATCTGTCAAAGTCACCTGCTACTCAGGACTAACAACTCATTGAACGGCTACCCTTTCACCAACTATAAACATCTAGTTTTACACTCAAGTATAACGGCTTCCGGGCCTGTTTGGAAACTCACTACGAGCATCAAAATGGGAACTGCGTCAGGAAAGGAAAGAGATTTTTAGGGCCTTGTTCAGTCTGAGTTCAGAGGCGAGAGAGCAGAAGGGAGTTCATCCCCGCTTGTTTCATGTGCTAGCAGGTGTTGACTACGGGGAGTGGTGCTGCAGACGCTGAGGGAGCAGTTGAGGTTTTATTTGTGGCCCCAAATGAGTGATGCTTCACATGCACCGGTGTGTAGCTAGCCAGAATTTAGCAGAAGAGAATGCAGCGTCCCTTTTACTGGAGCCATCTAAGATGAGGAAATGCCCAATATCAGGCCGCCTGGCACTCTGACTGCACAGCAGCCCTCAAGAGAGGCTCTGAAACGAACCCCAGCCTGTGCAGCGGAGCAATAGCAGAGCTCTCATGCAGGCCAAACTGAATGATTAGTCCTTAGAGCTTTGTGATCAGACTACATTGTTAACATTGGAACGGCACTGACTTTGAATGCCCTTTTTGAAAACTTACAGAAACATATTGTATTTCCAGAATTTCTCGGCTTCAAAGGGGATAACTGGCCAACTCCCTAAGTGCAGCTTTCCTTCTCTGAGCGTTCTACAAGGCTACTGTTCACGATAGGCAAGTGATAGCAATTACCCGTTGCTCCAGTTATGCCTGTTGGTTTACATTCCAACTTTGGCTTTAGCACTGTAGCTAAAAGCCTGAAAGAGAATGTGCCAAAATGCTAAGTTATACAAAGCATTTAATGTTAATGTGAATATTGTGTCAAGTATTAAAAGTCTTCAAATAGGACTATATCTGCTGATGCTACTGGCAACAACATTAGTGAATGAACACAAGCTCAAACATCTCTTGGTCCATGTTTGACCCTGATTAATTACAATAGAGCGCCTCGGATAGTTTAGTTCAGTGCATTTTACAGTTTGTAAAATGCTCTTCCTGTGCAATAGCACGGTCAGCTACATAGTATGAACCAAACCAAAGATTTTAGATCTGCGGTCATCCTCCAAGTTGTCTCTCCACAGATGACTCATCAACCAAAGACACTCGTCATTCATGTCCAATGACACTGCAGGCCACCCTGTTGCCCAGCTGATGCTGGCCTCACTGTGCTGTAGAGACTCCTGCTGTGGCAGCCTGTTAATCATAGTATGTGGTTGGATGAGGCGCACTAGGCCGACTGACAGTCAAGCATGTCGTGGAATTCGGCATGCTTCATTTTAAACAGGTTTCTTTTAACATTAATTTTGTCAAACAAACAGATTGGGATTCCATGTGTTACATAGACTATAGCCCCTTAACTAGCCATCAACTTCCTCCTGAAAAGTGAAACCAATATGTAAGCCCTTAAAATTGCATTGTTTCAAATGGCCTGCCCCATGGATTGTAGCGGCTGTGGAAGTTGCATTTGAACATAAAAGGCAATTCCTCAAGTTGAGAACACAAGCGTGGGTCTCGTTTATTTTTCCACAACAACGAATGAATAAACAAGATGGCGCAGCCCTGTAATCTCCCTAGCAACGGGCTCTATGTCATCAGCAACAACAGAACATTTAAAGGGACCGCGATCCCGGAACACATTACCTAAATAACTGCCTGAAACAACAGTTTGTAGAACCACACTAAGAACAAGGGTGAATTATGAAGTCACATTCACTACACACGTCCCCCCAGAATTCACCATATAAGAAAAAAATCATCTGGGAGGTGGCCGTATTAACCGGCCAAATCGGCTGTGTTTCACAGGGGGTCGAGGAGCCACTACCGTGGCAGGTGTACCACCGTGACACGGGCGTGGGGTGTCGAGTGTGGGAGTTTTGGGAGGGGGGGAGCAGGGGGTGAGTGCAGAGCTGGAGGACGCCCGTGTAGGGTGGGCGTAGTGTCCTCTGTGAGCGTTGTGGCGAATAAAGACGTATTCAGCCATCTGAAGCCCAGCAGGGATGTGCGACTGAGGTAGGCCGTGACGGGAAGTAGAGACAGGTGCGAAAAGCCTCGCATCGTCCATTAGCGTGGACCAGGGAACAGTGGAGGTAGGAACAAAATCCCCTGGAACCCGCAGTGCTGGCCATAGACAAGCTCCGCGGATGAGGACTGCAGGTCTTCCTTCGGTGCAGTCCTGATGCCCAGCATCACCCACGGGAGTTTGTCGACCCAGTTGCTGTCTTTGAGGCCGGCACGAAGAGAAGCCTTCATCGACCTGTGAAATCGCTCACAGAGTCCGTTAGCCTGCGGGTGGTATGCAGTCGTGCGGTGGAGTTTCGTTCCGAGGCTCTGGGCCACCGCGTTCCACAGCTCCGACGTGAACTGCGCTCCGGTCAGAGGATATGTCCGAAGCGGTGCCGAAACGAGCAACCCAGGTGCCGATAAATGCCTGTGTCATCTCGACAGCTGCCATGGATGTCAGCGGTACAGCCTCGGGCCAACGGGTGGTCCTGTCAACCATGGTCAACAGGTAGGTGAAACCATGAGAGGAGGGGAGTGGGCCAACCAGATCCACGTTAACATGGTCAAAACGCCTCTCTGGCACCGAGAACAACTCTAACGGAGCTTTAGTGTGGCGGTGTACCTTGGCCCATTGGCACTCAAGGCAAGTGGTAGCCCAGTCTCTTACGTCCTTTTTGAGGCCGCGCCAAACAAACCTCGCCGCCACCAGTCTCTGTGACTCTTTCGAACCAGGGTGGGATTGCATCAAAGACACGTCGTCTCCACCCTGTGGGAACGATCGGCCGAGGACTGCCTGTGGAGACGTCGCACATGAGCGTGGTGTCGGCTTCACCAAAAACCACATCCTCTATTTTCAAACCTGTAGTCAAGGTCCTTAGGGTGTGCATGTCTGGTTCTGTGGTCTGATCCGCTGCCATGCGGCTGTAATCCAGACCGAGATGGACTGCTCCTGCCACAGCCCGTGACAGGCAGTCCTTACCGGCCACGTGCTGTAAATCCGTGGTGAACTCGGAAATGTAGGACAGATGACGTTGCTGGCGGGCGGACCACGGCTCGGCCACCTTGGCCATGGTGAAAACCAGCGGCTTGTGGTCGACAAAGGCGGTGAAGTGTCGACCTTCCAGCAGGAAACGAAAGTGTCTGATGGCGAGGTGACCCAGCAGCTCCCGGTCGAAAGTGCTGTACTTACGCTCGTTAGCGCGCAGCTTGCGGCTGAAGAAAGCAAGCAGCTGCCAGGCCCCGCCTACCCACTGCTCGTAGACTGCATCGACAGCTTAGACCGAGGCATCCAAGGTAATGGCGACTGAGGCTGTGGCTGAACCTTTCAAGGCCTTGTGCAAGGGCTGAGTTGAGCGGCTCGAGGGATGAAACGGTGGTAAAAGTTCACCATGCCGAGGAACTCCTGCAGGGCTTTCACGGTGAGCGGGCGTGGAAACTGTGTGACCGCCTCCACCTTTGATGGGAGCGGGACTGCACCGTCCTTGGTGACTCTGTGTCCCAGGAAGTCAATGGTGGAGAGACCAAACTGGTACTTAGTAGGATTAACAATCAGGCCATGTTGGTTGAGCCGCTCGAAAAGTGCTCGGAAGTGCGACAGGTGCTGAGCTTTGGACGTGCTCGCTACAAGAATATCGTCCAAATACACAAAAAGAAAAGGCAGGTCATGTAAAATAGAGTCCATCAGGCGCTGAAAAGATTGGGCTGAGTTTTTAAGGCTGAACGGCATCCTTAAGAACTCAAAAAGACCAAACGGCGTAATCACTGCTGTTTTTGGAATATCCAGTGAGTGCATGGGCACCTGATGATAGCCCCGGACGAGGTCTACCTTAGAAAAAATCACCATACCGGCCAGGTGTGCTGAAAAATCCCACATGGGCGCCAGCCGCCATCAGGTTTGGGGACGATGTCAAGGGGTGACGCCCACGGGCTGTCGGATCGGCGGACTATTCCAAGGCGTTCCATGTTAGAAAACTCAGCCTTAGCAACGGCAAGCTTGGTCAGGTCGAGGCGCCGAGCACGGGTGTAGACTGGTGGACCAGTAGTGGCGATATGGTGTTCTACACCATGCTTCACGGGCAGACGCAGAGAAAGTGGGCTGGGTGAGTGCTGGAAAACCAGCCAGTAGACTGTGGAAGTCATCTGATGGGGAGAGCATGCTAGACAGTCGTATGGAGTCAGCCCCGCTGAGTGTGCACGATTAAGAGCAGAACGTGACAGCGTCGATCAAACGGCGGTTCTTAACATCCACCAACAGTCCATGCGCACACAAAAAATCAGCGCCAAGGAGGGGAACGACGACTTTTGCCGTGACAAAATCCCAGCCAAACCGATGCCCACCGAAACACAACTCAATGTACCTTGTTCCATACGTGCGGATGGGGGTCCCATTGGCAGCTTCCATCGGGGGGCCATGGCTGTCGGTTACCATGTTCAAACGGGATGCAGGCAGGACACTCCTCTGTGCACCCGTGTCGCACAGGAAACGTCGTCCGGAGATGCTGTCACGGATAAAAAGCAGCTTGCCTACGCGGCCGACACTCATGGCCACTAATGAGCGCTGGCCCTGGCGTTTCCCAACCCGCCGAAACTGCATGGCGAGCGGCATTTAAGAGCCTTCGGTCCAAACTTCTTGTGATAGAAGCACAAGCCTGAAGAAGACTGCTGGCGGCCTGAAGATTGCTGACGACCTGAAGACAGCTGCCGACGAGAAGAGGTTGCTGCGACAAGGGTGGAATCCTCCATTGTCACAGGAGCGACGTGCGTGGGAAGAAGCGCGGCCATGACACAGTGCCCTTGACTCGCCAGGAAAAATGTATCCGCCTCTTCAGCCAGTTTTCGACAGTCAGTGATTGTGGTGTTGGCCAATGCAGCTCTGACTTGGGAAGGCAGCTGACGCAAGAAAAGTTGAATGAACAGAAAATCGGGTGTGTGCTCAACCAGGAGATCCAGCATACGGTCCATGAGCTCAGACGGTTTGCTATCACCCAGTCCTTGGAGGGAGAAAAGCCTGCTAGCTCTCTCAGTGTCGGACAGTTCAAAAGTCTTTAACAGGTGCGCTTTCAGCGCTGCATATTTCTCCGTAGCTGGAGGATGTTTAAGGAGACTCACCACTCGGGCTGCTGTGGAGTTACCGAGAGCTGACACAACGTAGTAATACCGTGTTGTATCAGCGATTATCTCCCGCAACGCGAACTGCGCTTCAGTCTGGGCAAACCACGCTGACGATTCCCAGAATTTGGGGAGTTTGAGGGTGACAGCGTTCGCGGTCATGGTCGAGTCGTGTTTGCGAATACGTCAAGCAAAAGAACGTCTGGGTCGCCAGTGTGGAAGTTGCATTTTAACATAAAAGGCAATTCCTCAAGTTGAGAACACAAGCGTGTCTCGTTTATTTTTCCACAACAACGAATGAATAAACAAGATGGCGCAGCCCTGTAATCTCCCTGGCAACGGGCTCTACGTCATCAGCAACAACAGACCATTTAAAGGGACCGCAATCCCGGAACAGTCGTAATTACGTGTATAACACATTATCTAAATAACTGCCTGAAACAACAGTGTGTAGAACCACACTAAGACCAAGGGTGAATTATGAAGTCACATTCACTACAGGGCTATATTTATGGAGTCCCAGTGAAGCCAGCCGATGCCCAGGTCCAAAACCTCATTTGGAGTGCACTACCCGTTGTTTGCAAAGCTTTCAGCAAATCAAGGTACACGATTGAGGTTGCAGAAGAAGTAGCCAATTTACAAATCTATAGATAAAAAGTCAATCATCATCGAAAGATTATGCCCTCTACGCTAAAGACCTACATTCAACCAAAGCCTACTAGAACTTGATTGGTCGATTACCACTCGATTACCAAAACAGAAACCACATTTTTTACGTTAACAAAATCTTTTCCTTTTATATAAATGCAGAATCTCTTTTATAGAGATAACATACAATATTATTATTGCAAAACAAACATTAGAGTTAAACAAACGTTAAAAGTCCTCCTCAATCGAGCTATTTGCTCGCTCGCATAACTTGAATCTCCTTGCTGCTCGCTAGGCTGTTTTCTTCTCACTCGCAGTTTTGTTTTTGAGAGTAACGGGGCGGACCCAGTCACCATGGTATCTCTACATCTAATTGGTTACAAACACTGTGTTTGGATTGGCTGGATTTATGCATCCTGAGAATTACACTCTTGGATTTTGACATTGATTTGCCTTCATACAAAGTAATTACGGATTATCCCCAAACTATTAAATATGACTTTGAGTAGTAGAGTATTATTTTCCTATATAATTTGAATCTACCCAAGCCTTTAAATATGACTGCAGTGAAGCAAAGTGATAAAGGTAAGGTAAGGCTATACTTTTTTATACTTTGACCCACCCATTAAACCTGTGACAGGCCAGAGGTAAATATTGTTTTTATATGGAGAATAGACACTACATCAATAATGGGAAGAAATGAGAGTTTAAAATGAATAAAAGGATAACAAAGACTACAGCAGGGGTTGAGGTCTGTGCTCAGAGTAAATGATGTGATGAACAACAGAGTTGTCTCCAAGCAAAGACCTGTGGACCTACGAGCCAACGATGGACCGCACCAACCCAAAGGTCTCCTGCAGCACCTCGTCTCTAATGACGGGAGGACAAGGTGAATCGGCTGAGTCTAAGTCGCCTGAGTCAAGATAGTCTTTTCTCGCCCCCCCGCATCTCCCCATTCCTCTGTTTTCCATTTTCATCTTCCACTCAACATCTATCTTCATCTCGGTCCACTGTTTTTACCCACGTGTTTGTCTTCGCTCCCCTTAATAAAAAGAACGTCTCACCACTCACTCACTCCTCTCCTCTCCCTCCAGGCTGGTCATTATCCCTCGTGTGTTCTAGCTGCCACCTCAACTCTACCGTCACCGGGAGGTAAAGAACAAAGGGGCCCCTGATGTCTTCCTGGAGAGGTTTTATGGCAAAAGTCAAACTGTATTATGGCTCCCAGAGCATTAGCGAGTGAGGCGGCGCCAAACAGGTGAACGGCCTCTTAGACTGCCCTTTCAAAATAATAATTCCGCTGTTGCAGATGAAGCGAGTAAGACAGGAGCAAGGAGGTGAAAGGAGGAGGAAAGAAAAGAGGATAGATCTGCATTATTTTCATTGAAGTGAGCTGAGGAAAGAGTAGAACCAGCTGCTATCTCCTGGGCAAAGGGGAGGTGAGTCAAAGCGATCACTCTGGTGGAGTGGATTTTGCCAGCTCAAGGGTATTTAGAGGCCCTTTTCTAGTAAACAGGTCAAGGTGGGACCAAAGTATTCTCACCTGAACCAGGCGCAAGAAGGCTTTTACGTTTACTTTAAGTTGTAGCGGATAGAGGGGGCATGAGGAAAGAAAGGGGAGGAATGAGACTCCATTTGCCGGTTGACCTTTCTGAGGGCGCCAAATCAACAAATCAGTGTTTTTGCTATTAGTGTAAACCCTGTGCGCCGTACCACTAGTTCCTGTTTCCCCAGGTTTCCATGGGTCATGGTTCTATCTGGATCCTGTTCCTGCCATGGCCCTGCTGACAGCTGCTGCTGCTATCATCATGATTATTATTTTAAATATTAATCACATTACTATTACTGTCATCACAAACCAACATTACCCGCTTTACTTCTTTCCTGAAGTCTTTTTGCTCTCCACAGGCTTCTTTGGATTGACCACCATCCACAACTGTCCTGCCGTACACCTGCTTACTATTTGCGATATTTGAATAATTTCTGTCATAGGAATTGAATGTCTTGCACATCTTTTGCATTGTTCATTCTGTACACATGACATCCATTGTAGTCTGTCCGTTATGATGCAAGTGCAATCAGGTAATTCACAAATGCATTCAATTCACAAAGGCGCACAGAAGTATTTACAAATACATTTCAATGCAGACATGAATAAATTACGATTTATACTTGCGGATCGCACCGCATTTATTTGCGGATTACGATTTATATTTGCTAATCACACTGCATTTATTTGTGGATCACTTCACATTAATGTGTGGGTTTTTTGAGACCTGTCTTATGTCGCAGATCCACAAATGTGTTTGTGGATCTGCGAGTGAGACTGATCTGACCCCATAAAACAACATTAACGTTATGAAAAGATGAGAGGGGGGGCTACTCAGGCCCGGTATGATGAAATCTTCCCTTCTGATCCCCACTATGGTTGATTGCATTGCAGATCTGGAGCTTAAACCAGCTCCTTTACATTACAGTAGTTGCAAAATCCCTGGAACACAAAAGGCCTCCAATTGGTCAATACAGAGGGTGCATGAACAGGCATGAAAATGATGAAATGTTTTGAAACAGCACACAGCTGTTATGGCTATGGCTTCAATCTGTTCGTGACATCGATGTTGTTAGCATGGCTTCCTATTTTCTATTTTAAAAGTTTAATGACAGCGTACCATTTGAAGCAAACACTATCATACAGTTCACGGTGACATGACTTTTCTTCTCTAAAATACGTTTGTGGTCACATGTGCATACTCAGCTTTTCTGGAAACACATAAAAGCCTCTACAATTCCATGACGGGAGCCAAGTGTCGCCTTGCAGAATTGCTGCCAAAACAAATTAAATGTGTTTTAAGTCATGTAGATGTAGACGTTGTCATTGGCTTGCCCCAGAAGCCCATTGGCCATAAATCTTGAGTTGCTTCTATATTCGACGAGCGTCTGTCCAAAGAAAGCCCTGGCACTAAGAGATTGCCACTTGAAAAACATACTGTACAGTATTTGACAAAACCACAATTGCAGGTTCACAACCATAAGAATTGCTCAACCAATGATATCGTTGTATAAAAAGATATTCCCAGGAGTATCTGGTTTTGTATGCAGAGATTCATTTAGAACAAATTTTGATAAAATTTCTTGTGACAACTCTTAAAAAAACAAAACACAGTGATTTGGTTAATGTGGAGATCTCTCATGCTGGGTGTATATGAGGAATAATTAGTTTCAGTTTTCTCTGGCACTACTGTCCCTGCTTCCGTTATTGCTCTTTGCAGTTTGAGTTTCCATTGGCCTGATATGCCAGGGCCTATTCAAACAATCACTTGTAACAGCTGAATGATCTCAGTGTTTCTCCTCAAATTAAGGGAAAAAGCAAAGATAACCGTGTCAGAAGGGACTTTGAGTTCGCTGGGAAGGAAGTTGTTCGGGTCTTAGAGCTTCTTGTCCGTCACAAAAATGAATCCCATTTAAAAGTACTACGCCCGTTCTTTTCCGTGCCTAAAAACACAGAGAACTTTGGGAAATGAGAGGCTTTTTTACAACCATGGGATGTGGTCAAAGCCTCACTTTTACTGTTCTCTATTTAAAAAAGCCCACATGGATAAGTGCGACACATCTCCCAGGTGCTTGTTAAAGCGACCGGTGTCGCCTGTTTCCTTTTGTTGCTTTGACCGCATGGCCACAAGGAGTACGAGCCTGTAAAAACATCAGACTTCTTTGGACGATGTGAATCTATGCCTGAAAGCAGGGGTAAAAAAAAAAAACTTACAGGAGATACGCTCTCTAGCTTTGAGACACACAAAGTCGCCCCGTTTCTCCCACCCTACATCATGATTGTTTTGGATTCTTTTTGGGTGTGTTTACTCCGGGTGTTAGTTGAGAGCTGTGGATATTTGGACACACCGCGAGCGGATGCAATCATGATGTCCACGTGTGAAGAGGCCGGGTCGGTACCTTTCTGAATGTGTCATCAGCGGGGTTGCCGTGCCTTTCAATCAGCGAGTGGAGAAAAAGCATGGCAAGCCGTTGTGTTTATTATGCTGTATTAAGTTTAAATTAGAGGACATCTAAAGAGCGAGCAGGTGCTTCTTGAGCTGGGAGATTATTTGTTTTACTTTGTGAAAGGCCCAGGCCAGTGGAAAGAGTTTAATTTGATCCCCTTTAACCAACAGCAATTAGGCTCGCTAATGAGACCTCGTGTTAGCAGTATTACAACCTTTATTGTTTATCCTGCTTTCCTTCCCTTTTCTTTTTCCTGCTTTTCTTTGTTCTTCCCTGCATCACAGTTGGAAAAACTGAGAGATACTAAGATGCACATATACTTCACGTCAGCGCTGTCTGTGTCTGAGCTCCCTCCCTTCCCCTTCCCCTAGCTCCAGGACCACATTGCAGTCCCAATGCTTCTTAATTTAGAGGAGACAGCTTTCCTCCTTATTCCAAATAAAAAAAAAACTGAAGGCAGTTAGGCAAACTCATAAATCAACTCCTCTAACAACAACAACAACAACAACATCCAGAGAGATCTCTCTTGCGGCTAGAGATGAGCTACTCTCCTCTCTCACAAGGGGAACTGTGGTGAGTGATTTACAGACATGCCAAGTCCAACTTAGCCCAACGGTTTTTAAGACAAAGTAGTTCCACCTGCTGTGCCACAATACGCGCCAGGCGGAAAGGGATCGGTCTCCTGACGGGCACTCGTGACAGACAGTGTGCCAGACCAGGCAAGTACCGGAGGAAATGAGTGGTTTTCACCAGGCCATGAGATACCCTTTCTCTCAGTCAGCCTTAGGACATTATGTGCGGGCAGCTGGCAGAACAATATGGACGCAAATCTGTTCTTTAGGAGGGAAGGGGTTTAATCTTTGAATGAAAAGACGTCTGCATCCCAGTTATGAGTCATGTGTCTGGGAGAATGCTTGATATTATTCAAGCTGCCTTCAATTGAGCATTGCCTTACTCTTACTTTTATAATTATTCTCATCATATGCCACCATGCATGTAAAACAGGTATCATCGTCCACTTTAAGTGCATATTTGAAAAGTGTCTATTTTCGATAACAAGTTGAAATTTACTTTCCCTGTCAAGAATAAGGCTAACAGCGCAGGCTTATTTTCTGTGTCTAAACAGACCATATGCACCCAAATAGACTGTTTTCAATAGCCAATGTTTGTCTGGAGGACACTAAACAGAAAGAATACAGAGAATTTTAATAATTGGGAGAACCTTTAACTTTAAATTTTAGAGTTTCTGGCCATGCGAGTCCCAACACCTCATATCCAAAACTACATCTCACCCAGGTAGGTTGCAATTGGTTAGTGCTAACATATTCATTATTCTATTGTGTAGGCCTATGTTTCACTCACCCTGAATTTCACTGCGCACATTGTTTGAGTATATTGCAACGCCTCCACAGATTTTCTGTGTATTACATCACATTGTTTGTTCTGAGGTCACGTTTATCATAGTTATTAAAGGGCTCATATACGGGATGCATTACTTTTTACGGACTTCCTTTAGACAATTTAAAGTTTGCGTTTGGTTATTTTTGACCTAACTTGCGTTCCGTTGTATTTGGATGTATCATAGCAACCGACGGGGGCGTGTCGAGCTTGTGGTTTCCATGGACAACAACCAGCGTAAACTGTCGATGAAAAGTTTTGAAATAGAAAATAAGCTTGAAAGAAGCAAACTGGGTAAGTTTCCCCCCAATGTACACATATAACGTAAGAAATGGCGTAAGAAACACGTAATGCGTGTTACGAGGAGGGAAAGTTCTAAAGGGTTGTAACGTTACTTAACGTTAGATTAACGTTAGCTCCAGGCTGTTTATCCGCTTTGCTAACAGGGCTAACGTCCGGTGTTCCGTTTAAACGTCGACGTTGATTTAACGTTACAACGTTATTCATCCTGGCGGATAAGCAGGTGTGCTGGAGTGCTTGAGAAAATACCCAGCTGTCTAATTTGTCTCAGCAAAGGTAAAAAAAAACAGTAGACAAAGGCTAAAGTTATAGTTTTGTTAGGAATACTTGGGAGACATGACAGTCAGGTTATGATTTAGGTAATGCATTTTAGTTTCCAAGCCTTTTCATGACCCTTTCACCCATTTTGAAGAAACCTCTCGGCACCGTAGCAGCGTATACAGAGTTGTCACATAAATATCAGTATGACAAGCTTTATGGTATAAGCATAGATTCCACACATATTAAGCATAGCTTGTTTCGTTTTGACTGGTAATGTATGAAGTAAGGGCTGCAACCAATTATTCTTTTTTTACAATCAATTCATCTGACAACTATTCTCTCTATTTATCATTTCAGTTCGTTTTTTCCTTAACCAAGAGGGAACATCTTTAGAAAGCTTATTTTCACTCATAAATAGTCCAAAGCTCAAAAGGATTCTGTTCACAACCTAAGACTTAGGGAGCATTATCAAAGTAGCTAGTTGCAGATTCATTTTTACTTTGGTCAATGAAGCAATTCCGTTTTTTATCTATGAAATATACCAAACAAATATTTAAAATCTAAAATAGTCTGTTGTTAGTATCTCCACACAGAACACGTAGGCTGAAGTTGTTTGAATGTCAAATTTCAATATATATTGCATTTCAGAATATTCCATCCGGTGCCATGGGATTATCTCTGACAAGGGCAGCCCAGTGGACCACAGCCGCTTCTGGTGTTGACAAACTTGCGCCGACGCCAATGAACGAGTCCTTGTTGAAAGAGGTCCTGTGCTTTGTGGAGCAGTTCAGCTCCCAACACCCACAGGAGGCAGAGCTTGTGTTCGAGGAGCCTCTCCAGTGGAGTACCACTTTGGTGGCATCTGATTTCAAAACAGACTATGACATAAGGTTGGTGTAATCAGGAGGCCGACAGCCGGTTGGCCGCTGCTTTAAGTGTTACGTGCCTGTGCAGGATATGCTGTCACCATGGTGTCCAAATGTATTTTACCGTGGCTATACTCAAAGCTGTAGACTATAATTAATTTGTTTTTCAGGTTCCGTTAGGCTGAGTACATTCCATTGTATTTCATCAGAAGTTCTGGTCTACTTTCAGTGTCTGATTTATGTCCCGTAGCTTGGAAAGGTGGAGAAAAAAAAAAACGTATTTACATGTATAGGCTAATAAAAAAAAAGTTAAAAGGGATAAAAATGAAGTATTAAGATCATGTTTTTATTGTTTTGTTTTCCCTTCAGTGACTTGGATGTACAGTCCCCCGAGAAAGACAACGAAGGGCGTCCATTGTTGCAGCTCTTCCCTCCGACTGTATGCGTGCGCAGCTTCAGCCAGCTCTCTAAACTAGTTAAGCTGGCAGATAATAAGAAGATGGAGGAAGTTCAAGCATGTCTAGAAGGTGAGCATGATGACCACAGGCTGAAATTTGAATCTGATTTGCATTACAAAGTAGTCCAGCCACCAACATACCTCCATATACCACAGACTTAATGTGCTTGTGCTCCTAGTTACTCTCTCCAACCATGCAATTATACTGCCATTGGTAATTCATTACATACATGCATTTACTTTAGGGTTGCTACAAAAAAGATAAGATAATGACAGAAATACATGATGTATATCTTTAAGAAAAAAAAGTTTGAATGTTGGATTAGTTTGTAAATTGTTTTGTTAAAAACAAAACACTGTGATCTGCCTCTGAACCTGAAGATTTGCTAAGGCTAACCTCTTTCATTGTTCAGAAAATAGAGACCCTGTAGTTAAGATTCTTGGTCCCAGCCTTGATAGCATCCTGGAGAAAGAAGATGCTCACACAGATGGGCTTAGTCTGGTGGACGAAGGGAAAGAGGAAGATCAAGGCAAGGAGTCAGACGTCAAGGTCAAGCTGTTCCTTTTGCTCCAAGATTTGGATAAGCAGCTCCTCAGCAAGTGCCTCAAAGCCATGGATGGGTAGGAGCTTCTTCCATCTTCATCTCTCTCAGCATTCATCCTTATCCTCTATCCATCCTCAACGGCTGCAACGGCTTACCGCTCAGGCCAAACCGGTGTCCTTGTTTTTAAACGGTAGAATAAAAAGAAACTCTGAATGAATGAGAGAAAATGTTTTGCTTTGTCTTTCTACATTTACTTCCCAGACGAGTAGGGCTGGACCCCGACGCGGTGAGGAATGAAGTGGAGATGTTGAAACGGTACTGCAGCGAGGGGGAAAAGAGGGTGTTGAAGTCTGTTCGATACACATCAGGTTTGAATTATCTTCTCTTCTTACCGCGTTGCAACTAAAGCAATCGCTATTAGCGCTAACGCTGGATATTCCGAAGCATAAAATAAGTGTGTCTGGGTGCCACAGAAGACGTGGAAGTCATTATGTCTGTCAGATTACAGTTCACCAGGTCGTAAATCAGTGCACAGTTTTTGCTCCATTGCAGTGTATTCGTTGGGGCCTAACAAAGCATGTGCTCACGCAGGTCCCCATGAAACATATTCTCCCAACCTGCTGTAAAATACGACAGTGACACTCCAAAATGGCTGTTTTTTAGTGGATGATTTAGATTGCACGTATAACTATGTCTCTGACCTGTGCTCATTGGTGTACTTTGTCATCCTCTTTAGCAGTCAAGGTGTTTCTGAGGAATTCTCGGTTTTGCTCCACTGGTTTTCTCTGTTTCCTTCTTCCTTTGGAGACAAACTTGTTGTAACTACATTACATTATACTGTATTACGTTTTCTGCGGAGATTTGTCCAATTGCCATCTTTTCCTTGCTCTCTTTTAGATTATGTATTTTCAAACGGCTGCCGTGCACCTCCATGGAGACAGGTCCTTAATGAGATTTGTTACCTTGTAATCGAGCCTTGTGACACGGAGACCCTCTACATCACCTGCAGCACAGCTGGAGTTTTTCTCAATGGGGTAAGATTAGGAAGACTGTGGATCATCTGCAACAGACAACCTAATATTGTTTCCTTTTTTTCTGTGTGAGGAGATATTCACGGAGTTTACCTTCTGGAAGATTTATTTCTGGCCCATCCATTACTGTGCGGCCAATTAACGGGATAGTTTGGCTGTTTTACAGGGGGGTTATAAGAGGTGCTTATCCATGGTCAGTGTTTGACCTGCTGTTTGGAAAAGCAGGCAATAGGATCTGCAAAGAAGCTAAGTTATGTACTGCTGTGGACGGGGGCGTTGGGAAAACATATTTTAGCCAACATACATGAGTTTACAACACTAGTGCCTCATTACATTGTTCCAGCTGTGTGCTGTATTTAGACAAAGTGCACTGGTCTCCAAGAGAATGTATATAAATAACCACAGATATAAGATACTAGTTTAAAAATCATAATAGGCTATCGTTAGACAGCAACAGACAAATACATAATAACCATTTTCTGGCTATTTCACGTGGAGCTTCCAAATACTTCCCCAACTCCTGGAATCACTCTGAATGTGTTTGCAATCATTTCTAAGAGAGGATTTTGCGTGCTGCTGCACCTTTCACTCTTTCCCTGACATTGTGACAAGCCATAGGTTTCCTGCCTGTTTCTTCACCTGGAAACGGTTCGGCCGAGGTGAAAAAAGTACAACCTAAAACCCCCAACGGGTGACATTGATGCATACAAAACCTCAAAGAGCAGTTGTGTCTTAAACCTAATTCAGTGGTTTACATGGTTTTTACACTTCCTCGTGGAGGCTGCCTGGAGATACTCCGAGCTTTCTAACCTCAGCTATTCCAACCGACATGTGAGTCAAATTATAATTGTGGTTTTTCGGAATTAATGACGCTTTTTTTCACTTTGTTTTCACAGGGTATAAACCGGGAGGGGGAGCAAACCAGTGATGTGTTCGAAGACATCGGAGCCCTTCTGAAGAGCACATCACCACATTTCGCACAGAACGCAAACGAGCAGGTACTTATGCAAATGCAATTATCATCAGCGTCTGTGTTGGAATGCTTCTTTGTCCCACAAACAGGGTCCTTCTCTTCAAAACCTCTGATATGATGGCCGAGGCTGTGTGACTCTGAGGCGTAAACAGAGTTGGGGTTGTGTAATCAGTGTCTGTGCTGCTCTGGGCTAGTGAGCTAGTGTCTGGTTGTCACTGTGGTGAAGACTTTTCTAAAACCGACCTCCTCCGTGTTCCAACATCAAAAGAGCACGGCTCCACAGCACCCACCAGCTCCACCAGACCCCCTTCCCCCCCGAAACACACACGCACAGACAGACACCGACGCTCGTTTCCAGACACTGCAATACGCGTGATTTATTCAGTAGTGCTATTTCCTGCTTTAGTAATTTGACGACATAACAAATCGCCTCAATAATAGATTCCAGATGCTCTCCAAAAATCTGTTAATCATTTAAAAATCTGATCTTTCGGCGGGGTTTTTCTCACTCAAGCCCGTTGGAAAATGTGGCATCATCGAAATATCTACAGGCCACATTCCGCTCATTGCCGGCATTGGATCGATTTTTTTTTTTTTGTCCTCAAAGAATCCTAGTTTAGATATTTGTTTTGCTGTCATGTCATTCTCCGTTAACAAAAGAATAAATATGATTCTGAAAAGTGTATGTGTAAGGACATATCAGGCTGTCAAAGAACAATTGAAAGTACAATTGTCTGATTTTTTTCCCAAAACAAAGGGCCCGATCATTGTGCAGAACTGTAGGAAAAAATGCTTTTTACAAAACTTCTTATTGAATAGTCCCATGGGATTTTACATGCAATTACTTACTGTAGTGTCGCTAACTGTCATTCCTTCACAGACCTTCTTATGAACCAAAAAAGCACTATGGAGGGAAATGTGGTCAGTTGGCCACCGCTTTCGTCCAGACGTTCATAGTCCCCAGAGGATCAAGCTTAATGACTTTGGTGATTTCCTGGCATTTCCTCTATCGCCCCCTGCACGTTACTTATACATTCATAACATGTAATTAAGCATTCCGACTGTGGGTGCGTAGAGAGCATGGAATCGGCGGTTTGATCCCAGGTCCTGCTAACCCGCGTGTCGCTGTGTCCGTGGGCAAGAAACTAATCTCCAACATCGCTCCTGTAGCTGCGACTACTCTGTTTGAATGGTGTGAATGCTGGTTATTGATGGGCAGGTGGGACTGTGTATGGTAGGTGCTGTCATCAGTCTGTGAACTGGGTGAATGATGACATGAAGTGCTTTGAGTGGTCAAAAACTAGAAAAGCGCTATACAAGTACATTCCATTTACCATTGGAACAGGTGGCTTTGACTAAATCAAAACGATCTGAAAGTGACGGGCACAGTAAAAACGTGGACGCTGTGGATAAGTGTTGCGGGGGCACAAATCATTGTCCCGATCTTTTTTACTCAGGATTCTTTGACTCCTTTGACATGTGGCTCGTGGTGTCCCGTACATGTTGTCTCACTCTTCTGGCGCCTCCAATTGAGCTAATCCCCTCCACGTGACGGGGTCAACACAGGAAATGCAGCACCTTGAAATCCGTCTGATGATTGACTGCTGGCGACGCCATGTGCATCCCGAGTCCCATATATTATGTATCTGGGGTTCCTCTTGTAGAATTGAATGATGGTCATTGAATGAATGATCATTCAGGTTTTATTTTGAGGATATAACATCGGCCGGTTGTCTGTCAGATACACCATCTGGCACGACTGCTGGTTTCGGTTCCCTGATTGCAACCAAAACGTGGAAAGGCGACAGCCAAAGATAACAACAGCTAATCCCGGAAAATATTGGCTCCATAGCAAAGTTTCTTCTAACGCCTCTATCAGATCAGACAGCCTCGGTGAAATGAGCGGAGGCGGCCAGAGGAGGAAAGGCCTGCTACCCGGGGAGGAAGCCGCCTCGCCTTTCGGCTCAGTGTTACGGATTTGTTTTGACATCGCAGCATGATTGGGAATTGGACGTGCAGTGTATTTGCATGCAAAGGACGCTCAGCGGAGAGAGAGAAGCTCCCAGGGGTTTGGTTATTTGTTTTGGTTATTCACGTCCAAAAATGAATATGGGCCACGTCTACTGTCATAATCAGTCAGGACCGGCACGCTTGAATCTGGCCACTGACAGATGTTTTATGGCCAGTGGCTTCAGATTTGCTGCCCTGCTGATTTTCCATCAGTCCGGATCAAGTAATTAGATCCAGTCTACCACAAGCACATGCAAATAATAGGAGTTTGGGTTTTATTAGTCAAAGGAAGAACTAGGAAAAGTGCTGATGATTGAATGTCACATGGTATAAAAATGCTTTTTGAGTTTACAGATGCAGGCGTTGGTCTTGCCTAATGCAGCGTTTCGTGTTTTCAGAAGCAGAGAGGCACCTGTATAAGGACTTTTTACCCTGGCATGTTAAGGAATGTGGAGTTATTCAAATATAGCAGAATTAAAAAAGATCGCTTTGACTAATGTTAAGTCCGACTGCGGCTCTGCAGTCGGGTGAATTGACTTGTATGTTCCCAACGGCAGGTCACTTTGTGTTTTATGAAAATTACGTCTTTGGAAAAGGGATCAGGCATGCTTGGCAACACAAGCCTTCATTTCTTTTTTCCTGCCCTTAAAAAACATGCCCCTAATAGCCAATGGCAAGCTGCTTCTGCAGAGCAAGTGTCTCTGATTAGAAACTGTCTCGCCTGCAAACCACTTGTATGTGTCTTGTTGGCATTCGTGTGTAGGTTGTAAAGTTTGGTCTCAAGACCTTCAAAACTTTGAAAACAGAAAAAATTTAAATAAAATGCACAAAGGCACTACTTTGTCTGTGCCAAGTTGCGAGGTTTTAGGTGGAGGAACGCACAGAAACAATAAACTTTTTGATATTGTTCGGGCCAATTTACAGAGGGGGACCTCCTCTGTGTAAAGCGTTGGGAAAGTGTTACTCAATTTGTAAGCCTCTAAAACGACGGAAATTGTTATGCAGGTCGTGCATATTTTAAAAAAAAGCTTTTATGGGAGTTTTATGTTTTTCATGTGTCACTGATCCTGTTGTCATTTTTATATGCCTGTTCTCAAAAGTGAACACTTTGTCAGACATTAATATGTAATGTGTCCGACCTGATGAAGAGAAAGGCAGCATGTCACATGATGGGTGGAAAGTACAGTACATGTCACTGTCAAACATCAACATCACTTTTTATTTTCTCTTCATTCAGAGAAATGCACCACCACAGCACAGATGGCTTTACAAATAAATCTGTGGATACTTCACTGCTGGAAATTTCAGTGTAAATTAAAAGAGTCCCCCCCGCTTTCCCTTCATTTTCTGGTCGTTGTCTTTTTCCACTTACCAACAGGATTTTGAAGCTCAAGAACTTCCACCAACACAAAAGACCCAGCATGTGGAATCGGTTGATGCAGAGGAACAAGGCCAACTCCAGAGGTCTGACGAGCAACAGGAAAAGAATGTGCACGAGAAGGCAAAGCAGCAGCATGCGCCGAACAAGGCCCACGACAGGAAGAAATACGAACCATGTCCGAGGTGGAAGAATCTGGGTCTCGTGTCCCCGTGTGGGTATGTGATAATTCCTCCCTCAACATCCTCAGGCTACTGCGCACTGTGCGAGATGGGGGTCCCTCTAGTTGAGGCTTTAGATGACAGCGATGCCAGGCCTTAGCCACATGTCCTGCAGCAGTGCCAGCACTCGCACATTATAAAGAGACGGTTATGTGGTATTTCTCATTTTAGAGTGAGTGAAAGTGTTCCTTATTACACAAGGATTAAGTTAATGGACACGTTCACACTGTGGAAACCCTTTCTGCCCTATTACAGACAGAAATGTTGGGGAAAAGTCTTAGAAACAAATACAAAAGATCTGTCACATATGGTCTTTGATTGATAAATGGATCTAGCAAGGGCTGAGCTGTTGCAGCTGTACCTTGTGATAACTATACCCATTTGAGGAGAAACTGGCTCACGATAAAAGTATCTCAATTGCAACAAAAAAATAGTGCCCCACTGAACCCATGTCTGAAATTGTTAAATAATGATTATGTTAGAAAAATAACCATTTTAAAAATAAAAGCAGACGTAATGACTCTTATTTCACATCATTATAGTGGAGCATAGGAAAAGAGTCTGGTGGAATACAGAAGAAGAAGCTGTGCGTCGGAGCCGAGAGCAACATGAAAGCCGACTTCTCTGTGTCTTCTTTGTCTGGACGCCTGTCCTCCTAAAAGATCAGAATTGGTCAGAATCTGAAAAGGACAATTTTCTGCTGGGGGAAGTTAACCTCCAACGCAATTTAGGAACTGATATGAAGTCCTGTTTCGCAAGTCTTGTTGTGTAAAGTGGACGAAAAACCTGTGTAAAGGCCTTTTTCCTCCTCTGGCTCTTGGCGGCTACACCTTCTCAGCTGTCTCCACACTCGCGTCTGCCAATGCATACAGCATCATAAATCGACTCCAGCCACTGTTCGCCGATTGCATTCTTTGGTGGTCAGCATAGATGCAGTAGAGACCCCGGGGCTTATTCACTCAGTCACAGTCACGCCTTACGAACACCCTGGGACCGTCTCTGTAGGCCTAAATTGGTTCGGTGTTCATCATGTTTGTCCCTTGAAAACATTCGCTCATATCGCATACAATGCGCTCCTGGAAATGCTATTTGTACGGACATGGGAAACTGTCTCTTGGCAGTCCAATCTGAATATATATATATATATATATATATATTACACCAAATTTCATTGCTCCACTGCTACCGATTTCCAGGGTTTTGTTATCCAAGTGGTCCGAGCAACTTGGAAAAGCCATCTGCTCCTCTGTTTGCATCAATGGCCCTCTGTATATGATGATGACGGCTACAGTCCTCTCGTGACATTATTTCAATCTTTATTTTCCTGCTGCTCAGACCTAGAAAGTTCAATCTCCACACTTGAATCTCCAAATTCTTAATGGGTCTCCTTATGTGGGATGACCATGCTGTTTTTCCCATTTAAGACACAGGAAAAGAGATTTTATACTCCCTCCTGTTGTCCTTCTATGTATTATCTTACATGCACACCTTTCTACATCATTATTTACGTTCAAAGGTTCACTATTATATCTTCTTCTTTGTGTGCAGTAAGACCCCAGCAGGATCCGTGCCAGTGGACACTTTCAGCGAGAGTTCATCTGAGAGTGAGGAGGAGGAGGAGCAATCAGAGCGCCGTCCAGAGAGCGACACAGACCTACCTTCTGAATATTGGCAGATCCAGAAACTGGTCAAGTACCTCAAGGTAGA